>NC_137820.1:28104031-28444031 GCF_963921795.1 Nannobrachium achirus | reverse complement strand
TGGATATTTTCTTGTCATTTTCTTAAGGTAAGACATGGCTTTATTTAACTATCTGTTCACTGTGGAGTTAGCCAGCCTGTTTTCTTCTCCTGTGTGTGTGTGTGTGTGTGTGTGTGTGTGTGTGTGTGTGTGTGTGTGTGTGTGTGTGTGTGTGTGTGTGTGTGTGTGTGTGTGTGTGTGTGTGTGTGTGTGTGTGTGTGTGTGTGTGTGTGTGTGTGTGTGTGTGTGTGTGTGTGTGTGCGCGAGCGAGCGAGCGCGCATGCTTGCTTCACTTGCTTGTAAATATTGGTAGCTGCTGGTTATGGATCTTTGGTGGTGTGGTTGTGCCACACCACCAATGTAAATGACTGCTTGATTGCTTGATGAATGATGATTAACTTGATGTTTGGCTTTATATGTCCTGGCTGTGCTGCCTCTGTCTGCAAAATAAGTAAATAAATCCTATAGACATATGCTCATGGTGTCTAGAAAAAGAAGCACCTGTTTTACACTTTTTTTGTTTATATTGTGTTACATTTGGGTACAAAATTAACTGCAGAAATCCGCTAAAACAACATTACAAAACCGCTAAGCGCGCGCGCGAGCGTCGTGCACGCGCGCTGCGCGCGCGTGCATGAGGTAATAGAGGTCGTGCACCCCCTGCTGGAAGAGGCTAGAATCGCCTATGACTACAGCTGTGAAATCATTGCAGTCAGTGGAGTAAAAAGTACAACATTTTCCTCTGGGATGTAGTGGAATAGACACCTAAATAACGAATTAAAGTACATTTAACTAAACATGTTATACAGCGTGTTGTTTTAGCCAGATGCTAGCTTCATTGTTTACCTGGTATCTTAGTTCCATGAGGCAATTTATGTGACTACTTACCTCGTTTATTGTTGTAAGTCGCTCCGAAGAGCGTCTGCTAAAGTGGAAGTTGCTAATTGTACTTTTTTTTTAATACTTTATTGCAGGTTCACACATTGCATACATCTTTCATTTCATCAGTATTAGCATACACGTTTTATTTTAATTTTTATTAAAGTGCTAATTGTACTTGAGTAAATTTAGTATTTTCGTTACTTTCCAGTTCCACCAGCGGTAGAGAAGAGGAGATGAAGGCGGGGTGTGGTGGGGTGGCGGGGTGGTGGTGTTGTTGGCAGGTACAGCGCTGATGACAGAGGCCAGTGTTTGATCCGCCATTGTCTTCTATGGTCCGACAGAGGTTTTAATCACGGTGGAAGATTTTTACAACGCCACATAAACCCTCGGGCAGCCAGCCTGGGGGCTCATTGTTAACCTCCAATTGCTTCCAGGGCTATAAATATGAGCCTCCCACGCACACACACACACCCCTGTTCTGTTTCCATGGCCTTGACAGTGCTTTACGGGGGAAGGAGGCTGAGCCAGCCAGCCAGCCAGCCAGGGAGGGCAGCTGATCCAGGGAGCGGTGATGGGAAGTGAAGGGGATGGAGATAGTAAATTAACATATGCTCCATCAAACGAGACGTTTCGCACTCGGTACACAGACTTACAGTACGGTACAATGACAGGGTTTCTCCGGTTGTTTAGGACAGTGGTTCTCAACCTTTTCAGGCCGCGACCCCCAAAATAATCATATTTTAACTGGGGACCCCCCCCCCCCACCCCCACCCTGACGAGCACTAAGAGTTGAGGATTTATTTGTTTGTATAACATGGTTCTGTTGTGAAAATAGCAGATCTATATGCTCACAACGTGTCGTAACGCGAGGCGTTGTGAGCATGTAGACCTGCTATTTTCACAATTTCTGCCTCTAATATTTGACAATTTGACCAAATGTCATTTTAGAGGTATTACAAAGTCCTTAAATTGTCACTTAAGAAATGTGCATAATTCCTCTACACTTAAACGTTATGTTGGTTTGTTTACTGTTGAGTGACAAAACAATGTTGCACATTAACTTAATCATCTGGGGACCCCCCCACAATAATGTGGAGACCCTCTCCGGGGGGTCCCGACCCACAGGTTGAGAACCACTGGTCTAGGAGGTGCTACTGGAGGAGGGTGCACGTGCCTGGGCAGTGCACGTTGGGGCTGACTGTATGGACATCATTCCATACCTCAATAGTTATGCGGAACACATCGATAGATAGCGATAATGATTGTTCATCCCCAGTGCTTGCTCTCCTGCATGTGAGGGTGTAAGCCTTGCAGAGCCATGAGGCCCGTAGGCAGGGGCGTCACAAGGGGTAGGAAAGTGGGACTGAGTTACCAGGGCCCAAGGTGGAGGGGCCCTAGTAACTTTAGCTATTGAAAAATAGCAGATATACAAGCTCACAGCGCGGCAACGAGTGCCACGTTGCGAGCTTGTAGATCTGCTATTTTTGAAAAGTTGTGAAAATGTGTGCAAATCTTTTAATATGTATTTTTTAAGCAGACATTTGGAACTCAAATTTTGCTTCCGGGGGGGGGGGGGGGGGGTTCCTGGAACTAAATATTTTGAGATGGGGGTCCGTGGCCAAATTCATATCATTTTGGGGGTCCTTCACATGAAAAGGTTTGAGAAGGAAACATGGGTTTCTTGCACACTTTTTCACAATTTTTCAAAAATGGCAGATCTACAAGCTTGCAGCGCGGCACTCGGTTCCGCGCTGTGAGCTTGTATATCTGCTATTTGTCAATAGTTAACATTCATGGGGGGCCTGCAGTGAATCCTTGTACCCAGGGCCCAGAATCTGGTGTGACGCCCCTGCCCGTAGGAGCCTAGCTATTTCCTGATTCTGTATAGCGTGAGGCAGCTTGATGTGCAAGTCCCTGGACATGACACTAGTAGTAGTCCATGGGCCATACGAGATGTCGGTATCCATAAGGTGGCAAAGGTTACCATGCATTTTTGAAAAGCTCTATATCTGTAGTTTATATTTTGGTATGATAACCCTTTCTGAGACACAGCTAAATTGGTGTAATCAGCCGCTAGAGTTGGTGTCCCATTAATTTTAATACAGGAAAAAAAGCAAAAATGAATGTGCTTTAAGTAGCATATGAGGGGTCAAACTATGGGTTTTTCATGATTCTGAATCCATTGCAAGCATCTGTTTTGCACGAAAAACATTCCTTAGGCTAAAAACAGCCACACAAGACTACGGTTTAGTGATGAAAAGTGATGAATCATCACTTTTCACACTTTTGAAGGGGCCGTCTTATCCCACGGAATGTTTTTCGTGCAAAACAGTACCTTTTTATTTTTTCTTACTTCCCAGTAACTTGTAACCTTAACTGCTGTGCCTCCGCGTCTCTGGGCGTCTGAATTTCCCCCTTGGGATAATAAAGGTGTCTGTCTGTCTTTATGTCCGTCCGTTCGTCCGTCCGTCCGTCCGTCCGTCCGTCTGTCCGTCCGTCAATCAATCAGAGTCTTTGGTTTGACCTGACTGGGGTTTGAGAAAAAGGAGCACGTCTTTTTTTGGCAAAGAGTACAAATCCCAAAACAAGGTGCTCTTTGGTACAATTTGGTTAAAGTTAAATGGGGGCAAAAAAAAGGGAAAAAGACCAAGGCACTCCTGTGGAAAATTGAATTGGATTCCACATGGCAAGAATAGAAGAGAATGCACCTATATGTAACTGAGGTGATCCGAACCTCCCCACCCGGTTTCGATCCCGGGTCTCCCACGCGAAAGTCCAATATCTTAACCACTAGACCAAAGACCGGGGGAGATACTAGACTTTTGAGGCTTCAAGGCTGGGTCTGCGACTCTCTCCGTCACACTCACCCCCCTTTGACCTCCTCCTACGGGGAAGCCCGAATCCAGGTCACGGCACCAATGTAACGGAGGTGATCTGAACCTCCCAACCCGGCTTCGAACCCGGGTCTCCCGCGTGAAAGTCCAATATCTTAACCATTACTCCAAAGGGATATCCCTTTGGTCTGGGGGAGATACTAGACTTTTGAGGCTTCAAGGCTGGGGCTGCGACTCTCTCCGTCACATATACACGTCGCAACACACAAGATGGGATCAAATCCCGGCTTTCAGTTTGTTTTTGAGTGGTAATACATGGCACACTACTTGAGTAAATGTACTTATTTACTTTACATGACCGGGTAAGGAGGAGGAGAAAGGAGAGACGCCCAGAGGGAGAGGGGGGGGGGGCAGAGAGGAGGGAGACGCAGCCAGAGATCTGTGTCTCAGCGGAGAGATCAATCACGGGGGGCTCCAAATGTCTGCCATGGGCCTGGACAGCACAGATCAATACACGGTCAGGAGAGGAGAGGAGAGGAGAGGAGAGGAGAGGAGAGGAGACACCACATTATATCGTCGTTGTCGGGTGGAAACCTTGTATGTCCAAAACCGTTTTGCATTTATCATTTTAAAAATGATTTAAACTAGTGAAAACAGCCAATCTACAAGCACACAACGCCTCGCACCGCAAGGCGTTGTGTGCTTGTAGATCGGCTGTTTTCACTACTTTTGTGCGACGGCCTTGTATGATGAAGCAGGGCTTGAAGCTGGTTGCACACTGCTGCGTTTTTCGGGGCGAATATCGGAGTGAATTTCGGAGCACGCAAATAAAAAAATCAACCTCACGTTGTGTCAGTCACATTTGCACACTGCCGCCTGTTTCGCACACCACTCAGTCCCTTGCTCTCTCTATCTCCCTCTCTCTCCTTGTCCTGAAAAACGCATTTCGCAACGAAAAACGCAGCAGTGTGCAACCACCTTTACTTTGCGAAAGAACGTACAAATTTGAAACTTTCTTTTGAGATACGAGGTTTCCACCCGACAACGACGATATAGTCAGGAGGGGAGGAGAGGAGAGGAGAGGAGAGACCACATTATATACTGGACACTACACTCCATCTGAGGGGGGAGGAGGAGCATAGATATAGGGGAGGTTACTGAAGCAGAGACGCACAGGATGAAAGCCCCTTTGGAAGAAGAACTACTTTCTTTTCCATGAATAAAATGTAGTTTTGTCCATTCTGTATGCTAGAGAATAGCCCCCTTTCCACTGCAAGGTGGAACCAGAACTTTCCAGAACCCGAACCTATATGTTTTTGGTTCTGGTTTTGTTTCCATTTACGCACGTTCCGGTTCCAGACAAGGTTCTTGGAACCTTTTTTCGGTCCTGCTCCTGAAGTAGAACTAAACTTGAGTTCTGGTTATATGGAAACAAAAGCAGAACTTTGTCCCGGAACTTCATGGGTTCTTGAAAGTTCTGGAAAGTTCTGGTTCTAGTTCTGGGTCGGCCCGACAGTGGAAATGGGGCTTATGTTAACACAAATAGTGTTAATAAAATAGTATTAATTAATTAATTAATTAATTCAGTAGCTTCTGCCAGGGTTTTTCAGTTTACCGTATTTTCGAGGCACGCATGTGCGTGTCCGTGTCTATGTGTACATGATTGTGATTGCGTCTGTCACCCAGACAGGAAGAAATATTATTAGATATAGAAATATATAGTATTGGAAATTAGAAATACTCAAGTAAAGTATAAATACTTCAAAACTGTACAGTACCTAAGTAAAAGTACTTTACACCACTGCACCTAGTGTCCACTAAACAGCATGTGAATGGACTATGGGCGCTCTTGTTTTGAGACATTTAGATGGTGTCAAAGGTCATGTCCCACCTAGACACAGGATCTGACATGCAATGGACCTGGTGGTCAAGATTACATTTATCCCCAGAGCAAGATTGCAGGCTCAATATTAGCTCAATGGTAAAAATGTGAGCACTTGTGCAGAAGATGAAGGTTACATTTTTGCTTTCAAAAACAGTTATACAAGATATACAAGCTCACAGTCACTTCGTGCCGCGCTTTGAACTTGTACATCTGCTATTTTTGAACATTATTTGAAAAAGTGTGAGAACTACTGATTTAGAAGGCATTTAGTAGAATCTGACTTAAAGGAGTAGTTCACCCACTATTGATTATTCATGCCGTAGAGACTTGACTTCAATAATATTTTTTGGTTTTTGCCACATTCCTAAGACAAAAAATGTATTACAATAAATATACGCCCATTGATTCCGGATGAGGACCCAAATGCATTCGGGTCCCCATCCGGAATCAATGGAGGTGCATTTGCTATAATCACATTTTTATCTTAGGAATGTGAGAAATACAAAAGAATATTATTGAACTCAAGTCTCCATGGCATTAGTAATCAATAGGAAAAAAAAGTCATTCTGGGGGTGAACTACTACTTTAATTTGGTTAATTTGGTTAAGTACAGTACTTGTGTAAATGCACTTGGTTTGCTTTCCACCTCTGGGAAACAAATGAAGTGGACAGACAGGCGGACACAGGCTGAAACAAATTAAGTGGACAGACGGGCGGACACAGGCTGAAACAAATGAAGTGGACAGTAGACAGGCAGCGTGTAAACAATGAGGAGACCGTCTCCTCTGACCAACGTCTCTCTGGACCGAGTCCAGAGTCTGGGGAGGCTTTTCTTTGATGTCGGCGTGTTCTTACGCACACGCTGTGATGAAGAGGCTGTATCCTCAGACATTAAGGCGGGGTCCTAAGCTGCTTTTATAGACCCAGATCACAAAGTTTGTTAACACATGTGTACACCGGTATTTCCGTGTAGTCTAGTGTCCATAACATTACATCGCTACCGTCGGGCAGAATTCCTGGCTTCGTAAATTAACGCCCTACTTGGTCATACTACGGCGTTGCATAGAAGCATCAAAAGTAGCAGATGTGCCTTTTTCAAAACGTCACACGTCCTGCCATTGGCAAGACAGTAGATTTTCAGGGGATTTGTAGGACATTGAGCTTGTAGATCAGCTATTTTAAGTTAGTTTAAATGTACCTATGAAAGTGGATTCTGCTTTTCAATGTGAATGGAGTGGTATCTTGCCATTTGCGAGTTTCTGCAAAATTATGCTCCATTTTCCATAAAACATTGAAAGGCAAAACAGGGAAAGAAACCTGTGGAAAAAAATGGCACATCTGTAGCAGATCTGCAGGCTCTTTTGAGCTTGTCGATCTGCTACGTTTGCTATTTTTTTATTTTAATCCTGAAAAGTAACAATTTTGCACATATTAGGTTTCCACCCGACAGACGCTATGTATAGTTTGTCAGCCTGCAGATATTTAGAATACAATTGTACATTATCTGCCGGGGCGCCTGATGGAGGGCGTTAATCTATGAAAGAACACGAAACGTAAAAATATGGAGATTTTCTATCATAAGAGGTTTCTTCCCCGACAGCAACAGTAGGCTGTGTATCATAACTGCAGCAGCGTGCCAGCAGTGTCAACCGTAAATCAAACCAGCAACATTTCATCCCCCCTCCGTGTGTATCTTTCCGGCGCGGCGGCCCGTTGCTTTGTTAGCAGTATACGCAGGGGTGTCGCACCAAATTCTGGGCCCTGGGTACAAGGATTTACTGCGGGCCCCCCATGAATGTTCTTCATAGGGGGAGGGGGTTTAACCCATTCAGACCGGGAACGCATTATTACCCATTATTTATATATAACTATTGAAAAATAGCAGATCTACAAGTCTTTGAATATTTCAAATCCTTCTCAAGGTTTTTCAAAGGTTTTTTGAAAAACCTATGTTTCTATGTCAGTGGTGCTCAAACGTGTTCATGTTAAGGACCCCCAAAATGATATGTATTTGGCCATGGACCCATGGATAATGAAAGCCCCTCCACCTTGGGCCCTAGTAACTCAGTCCAACTTTTCCCCCCGTTGTGACGCCCCTGGGTCTAAGGAGAGAGTAGGGGGATGAGGCGTAAAAGGAGGAAGTTTCAAAATAAGACACTTGAAAGCTGGCACCTCTGGAACACTCCCCCGGGAGGAAGCAGAGCATAAAAGGAGGAAACGGAAGCTTGAACAGAAACACACCAAAAGGCCCTCGGAGGTCTGGAGAGAGCCAGAGAGATCACTCTCATTCAGCCTATCGGGGGAGCTTTGATGAAAGCAGGGAGTGGTCCCACGGGACAAGCCAATGAGCTGTTGCCGCTCACTTGGCTCCTTTCAAATGAAAAAGGAGGAGAGAAAAAAATAACTTAAAGCAGCATATCGTGGTTGTCGGGTGAAAACCTTATATGTCCAAAACCGTTAGTTTTGCATTTATCATTTTTAAAATTATTTAAACTAGTGAAAACAGCCGATCTACAAGCAAACAACACCTCACACCGCGAGGCGTTGTGTGCTTGTAGATCGGCTGTTTTCACTACTTTTGTGCGACGGCCTTGTATGATGAAGCAGGGCTTTACTTTGCGAAAGAGCGTACAAATTTGAAACTTGGAGATACGAGGTTTCTGCACGACAGTGACAATATACTGCACTGAAATGTCAAGTCCAAGTGAATTATTGTTTCCCAACCGGATTTTGTGCGAGTCAAGGTGTCATATCTCACAATTCTAATCGAGTTTTGCACAAACTACTAGTTGCGTGTATTAAAATATACATAATTGTATTAAATCAACGATTTCTTATATGTTCTATTTAGTATTGCAACCCCTTGTATCGTTGATCCAATGTGTTTAAGAACTCCAACTACATCAATATCACTTCACCATGCTTAGTAAAACAGACCTGATTTGCACTGTACAGTTTTCATGAGTTCTTTTCCATCTACTAAAAATAAAATAAAAAAATAGCAGATCTACAAGCTCACAACACGTCACATTGTGACACGTTGTGAGCTTATAGATCTTTTTTGGTGAACCTTCCCCCCAGATTAGGGATGATGGGGTTCAAGTGGTTAAATGTCAAGTATAAAGTCATTTTCAGTGAGTTCTGATAGAAACAGATACTTCTCTGTGACATATTTTCAGCTTCTGAAGCCTCTTTATATGTTTTCTTCTTAGCAGTGACAGGGGCGGGATTTCGCGCCAAAATGACGTAATCTGCATCATCTGTATACATTGTGTATACGTTGCCCAATCACATCGCCGATCATGCACACATGGTACACTACCGGCCAATCACAGCTTATCTGCTCTGGTCTCCAGGAAGCGCCTCCGCTTGGCTACAGTGTTTACCATGGTGAAGGATTTTAACCTCTTAATCCACAAATCCTGGCCAGAAAATTACGTTCTACCATGCGTTCTACCCCTCCACGGATTACTATCGGTCGCGGTGGTTTGCGGCGCCGCTCCGGTGGTCCGCGGCGGTGGTCCGCGACGACTCCGGCCGAAAAACGGACGAAAAAAGCAATACCGCTACTGACCACTAGTTGAGCAACTTACACAGTATAGCTTTAAATAGTTTGAGCACCACTGACACAGGTTTTTCAAAAAACCTTAGACGGATTTGAAACATTCAAAGACTTAAACAAGTTTTCACGATTTTTCAAAAATAGCAGATCTACAAGCTCGCAGCGCGGCACTCTGTGCCGCGCTGTGAGCTTGTATATCTGCTATTTTTCAATAGTTAAAGCACAAAATAACGCAGTGAATCCTTGTACCCAGGGCCCAGAATTTGGTGCGACAACCCTGTATCTGGGACATGATATGGTACAGCCCCGAGGTCTATTACCTCCATGAGGAAAAGTGGCTTTAACTCTGTCTAATAGAACTGGCAAGGCTGCATGCTGTGCCCCTTAGAACCAATCCCTCTTTTTTACTCAATGATGACTCACGCTTTGGAAGTGTAGTGAGTGCAGAAGCTATAACGCAAGTTATGGCTCGCTGACTTAACTGCAGCCACGGAATTTATAGTAGTGCCTGTCGGCAGACTGGGCACAAACTGAAACTGTACGCTTGAAAATGGTTGGGGATACTTTTCAAGACGTTTCAGTTTTTTATTGGATATCAAAATATAAAATGAACGATAATTTATTTTGGTTTGATAAAGCATATTATGTCTCACTAGTAATACATGGACTCCATATCTCCCAGGTGGCCTACATAAAAGTAGATGCAAAACCAGTGGGGTAAAGTAACTAAGTACATTTACTCAAGTACTGTACTTAAGTAAAACTTTGTGGTATTTTCTTTTACTTTATTAGAGTATATCCAATTCTCCGTACTTTCACCTCTACTCCACAACAATTATTTGAAAACTGTAGTTACTAATATTACTTTCTAGATTTTGATATTATTACAAAACATAGAGTAACCACTTCACCACTTTGTATACAATTTGGCCATTTGAAAATGCATCTACAAGTTCACAATGTGTCACAATGCAACACTTATTGCTGAACTTGTAGATCTACTATTTTCAAAAGATTTTTCATGACAT
Source organism: Nannobrachium achirus (assembly GCF_963921795.1). Taxonomy (NCBI): domain Eukaryota; kingdom Metazoa; phylum Chordata; class Actinopteri; order Myctophiformes; family Myctophidae; genus Nannobrachium; species Nannobrachium achirus. The sequence goes on along the minus strand of NC_137820.1, from coordinate 28,433,861 downwards.
CCTATAGTGTGTATATCAATGTACAGATTATAGATCTTTTTTGGGATATTCTACTGTGAGACTGATGATTGGTCCTTGGATCAGGGGTCTTAAACAGGGGGTCCTCCAAATCTTCCAATCCTTTTTATATTAACAACTTGAACCCTAGTGTCCTAGTAGCCAAAAATAGCAGATCTCACAACGGTTGCAAGGCGTTGTGAGCTTGTAGATTGGCTTTTTTTGTTTGGTGAAGAGGGGGAAAAGAGCAGTCTAAGTACAGAGTAAAAGGTCAAGTTTATTAGGTAATGACGGCTCAAGTGGTTAAATATTTGAAAACACAAATTTACATGAATCCAAAATACACTGATGATTGTGCTGTCAAACGATGACACTATATGGAATCTATGAAAATGTTGTGGGGGTCCCTGCTTCATCTCTCTCTCAACTAAGGGGTCCCTGGCCTGAAAATGTTGAAGATCCCTGCCTTAGATTACTATTTCTATGCATTGGATGTATTACCTTGTGTTGTCTTTGCTTCGTAAATCGCTCTGGATTAAGAGTGTCTGCTAAAATGCATAAATTGTAAATTGGTTGGCTCTTTGGTAACACACTTAATGACATAGATCACACATTTGAGATAGTGTGGGTCTAAGCCAAAATGGGGGGGGATGGGGTTATAGGGAGATTAGAGTATTATGCATAATTTTCTTTTCCTTTGTGCAAAAACTGCATGGGTTTGAAATGTGTATCAGTGAGAGAGATCCGTATAACTTACACCAGTGGTTCTTCAGAGTGGGGCCTGGGGTGGGGACCCCCAGGAGTTTGTTAGGGGCAACAGTTAGCGAATAATAGCACCAACATCATCTTAACCAATGTCATCCTATTTTAGACTTCAGCTATTCAAAAGGAGCCAACCTACATCGCAGTGCGATTTGTTGTGCTGAGCTTATAAGTCTGTTATTTTCGAATAATTTCAAAGAATCTTTAAATAATTTAGAAAATTCTTTCTGCGGCCAAATGACATATCGTCTATATATATCGATATATGTATCGATATATACAAGCTCGAAACGTGTCGTTTCGTGCCTGGTTTCGAGCTTGTGGATCTGCTACTTTTGATGCTTTTGTGTGACACTGTAGTATGAACAAATAGGACATTTATTCACAAAAACATACACAAACAGTTAGAATATAGAGGTTTCTGCCTGACAGCAATGATATCAATTTGGGGAGTCCTTGACACAAAAATGTCTTGAGAGCCACGGTCTTCACCTGCCCTCTGAAAGACCTTCAACAACAACAACAACTGTATGAGGTGAGTGTTGGGGACCTCAGTGGGGAGTAAACAGGGTTGGGTGATTACTGTCAACAACCATCAGATGGATTTGTGGCCTGTGGGCTCGACAGGAATCCACGTCCTGCAGCTCTTAATCAGTAGTCCACCTTAGCCGGGACCAGCGGTCACCTCTGATGTCAGTCCAATGTGCTGGAACCCACAGAGCAGGGGCGTCAATTGGGTATGGCAGGGGTATGCAGCTGCCATACCCTGGCCGGGGGGGGGGGGTAATACAATCCATGAATGTCTCTTTGTCTATCTGTGCTGGTTATTATGTTGTTAAATTACAAATGCAAAATGGTATATGCCCAGGTTCTGCAGGTCAGCTGCACAGGTGCAATGCATTAATGTTAATTGTGGCACGTTTACTAACATGCCAAGTTTAGCTGCACTTGAACAACCGTTCCAGGCTGCCATATCCAGCCCAAGAAACAGTAGAAACGGGGGGAAAAAATAAAATGTACTTCTTAAAATAAATGTATCATGCCTGTGCAAGACACCAGTCATGTTGCCATACCTTAGCTTTTTCTGAACTGACGCCACTGCCACAGAGAGAGAGAGAGAGAGAGAGGATAAGACACGTTTGCTAGTTTGGGATGACTCACTGGGATTGGTATTGAAGATATGAGACAGAGCCCCCGGTGTCACTGAGGGCAATGCCAGTCACATTGTCACTGAGTGATTTTTAGTGCCCACCAAAATCACGGCCCCCTCACACATTAGAGGGACATTCTAATGGCATGAGCTGGCTGTGAGTTTTCCCATTTATTTTATATTTATACATATATTTTAGTGTTTATTTAATTTGAAAGTGAAATATCCCTTTAATGTTTGACGGTACGTTGATGTCCAACTTTTTAATCGATTACTCTATTTAGAATAATTAATTAGCCCTAGTTGGAAGGGCGCAGCGAGGCCAGGGTATTTAGGCACAACTCAGAAGCTCTCCTATAGCTAGAAAATTATAACCAACGTGTCTTTTATATTTTTATTTGCAATAACATACATACATAAACTTACTATTAAACACACGATCATACAGTAAACGCGATAGTTCCCATAAACCAAGCAATCTACTTTGACAAGTTAACTTAGTTTTGTGCTTCCTACAGTGGTTTGTCCCCTACACTGGAGCTCTAACACTAAGTCCACTATTTGGCTAAAATTCCCCAACTACAGAAAACCAACAGGTTATTAACCTGTGAATACACAAGCAAATAACAACAACAATTAATACAGATATTACACAACAGTTTAGTACAACAGATAATGCAATTCCTTATATCTTTCATCCTCACCAGTGGCACCCTGGCTCTCTGCTTTAGATGTTTCCTCTACGGTGGTCTGGGTGAATCTAAACTCTCACATCCTGCCTGCTGGCTAAGAAAATGTTGGTGGCCTCTGTCGGCCAATGGGCTGCTGACTTCTCTCTCCCTGCCTGTTATCTGGTTACTGATCATTGAGGCCCCCACAATGCTACACCATCAGGGTTGAACTAACAGACTGTTCACAATGTATTTTAGGCTGTGGCATAATACAAATTATATGCAATAATACAAATTACATTTACATTAGATTGAAATAGTATCTCTTTGGTTACTTAATAATAATAATGCATACATGCAGTAAATATGAAATGACAGTTTCTCAATGGATTCTCTTTCCTCTCTCTCAGACTGGGAGAGCATGACACTCTTGTTTGTTTGTGTGGGGGTTTTACGATGTTATCTGGCCCCTCTCTCCTCTGCAGTTAGGTCACACATTCCATGCGACAGGGTCATTCTATGGTCTAATTCCTTGTTAATCTCTACAGATCACAGACTGAGTCATTTCAGGATAAAATTCTATACAATTTGACTTCCATAATTTTAATACACTCATGACAGTACGAAAATAACTTGACAGTTGAGGTGTTCTACATGTTTGACTAATAAAGTATTCAATCAATCAATCAATGAAAAAGAGCGAGAGAGACCAGACCAATATTGGTTCTCCAGTGATCAACACAAATAAGCCAGCTGGCTGTGGCTCCGATCTGGCCAACGATAGACCAGCACTACGCTCCGTTGCTTATCGCGAGTCTATATGGAAGCAGTTATGGATAAAAAACCTTGTTTGCGAATCTTTGATCTTTGCTCACTTCAGTATAGCAATGTCCACAAGCATCGGATTGCAATTACAATGTACAACTTAGCCATTTAGCGGACAGCCTCTTATGTCGAGTGACTTGCGAGAGTAAAGCATGAACTCAAGTCAATAAGAAGTTAAATAATCACATAAATAGAGTCTAAATCATACTAACACAGGAGGATTGATCCTGTACCATGCTTCTTCTGGGGCAAATCATGCAAGCACGACCAGGACTTTGATTTCTAGTGAGGTCCAATTGTACTGCATGTAGGGATGGGACTGTACGCGATATTATCGTTTATCATGATAAAAAACACTCACGATAATCGACGGTGGAGATTTTATTTATCGTGATATCGTCCTCCGTCATGCACTGGGATCAATTCACCTTTTATTTGCCGAGCTGCATATCCAGTACCACTTAAACCCTCTATAATTGGTAAAAGGTACTTATAATTTACGTTTTTTTTTTCACTCTCTATCAAATGTCTATTCCAAAAAATAGCCGATCTACAAGCTCACAACGCGTTGCGTTGGGACGCATTGTGAGCTTGTAGATCTGGTATTTTTTGGCAAATGTTCCGCCCCAGTATAATGGATTTTGATTATCGTGATAATATAGTAAATCACGATTTCTTTTGTCACAATAATCGTGACATAATCATGACATTTTCATATCGTCCCATCCCTAACCGCATGTACCGCTAAAACCTAGTATGTTTCTCGTATTAGTAGGGCCTGCCTTGCTGTAAAGAAAAATTGGATACCCAAAAGAATGTCCTGCAGTTGAATCACTCCATATCTGAAATGATTGTAATTACCCCCTCTGGCCCCAGCTCTAGCAGCGCTCGCTGCTTTCTCTCCCGTCTGGTTGCCTTATCTAATAATGTTGAAAAAGAGGCCTTACAGTTGGTGTTATTATTATTTTTTAGATGTATTGTATTGTATTACTTTATTTCAGAGGTCAGTGTACTTCAGAGAGACAGGGGGAAACCAAGGGCAGTGAGAGAGAGAGAGAGACAGAGAGAGAGGCGAGACAAGCTCACTAGGAGCATATGGTCGTTGTCGGGTGAAAACCTTGTATGTCCAAAACCGTTCGTTTTGCATTTATTATTTTAGAAATTATTTAAACTAGTGATCTACAAGCACACAACGCCTCGCAGGTGCGAGGCGTTGTGTGCTTGTAGATCGGCTGTTTTCACTACTTCTGTGCGCCGGCCTTGTATGATGATGCAGGGCTTTACTTTGCGAAAGAACATACACATTTTAAACTTGGAGATACGAGGTTTCCACCCGACAACGATGATATGGTCGTTGTAAGGTGGAAACCTTGTATGTCCAAAAGTACTTTACAGGAAATGCGGGTAAAAATGTGGGTGTTACAAATGGATCCAATGTTAGTCACAACAAGCTCATGTTAATACTTTTCATTGGTTTAAATAATATTCATGAAACCTTCAGAGACACTTGTAGATCTGCTGTTTTTGTGTGACACTGTTGCATGACAAGGCAGTGCATTGATTTACCAAGTGGAAAAATGGAGATAGGAGTGTATGTGTGTGTCTGGCTGAGCCACCTGGCACCCCACCTACAGGAGGTGTTATTTTGGTCTTGTTGTCTTTTGATGATCAGGTGACTAAAGTGTTGCAGTCCTGCTTTTTATTTACCGAACTGAGACAGCAATCTCAGGTCATATCTTTCCACTGCAGACATAAAAGGTCATCCGCGCCTCTATCTCGTCCAGACTTTGACTACATACTGCGATGCACTTTATTCGGGTACTCCATCAGCATGGAGGTGACACATCCAAAGAGTGCGCTTGATACAAAATGCTGCTGGCAGGATTTTAAGGCTTTTTAAGGAGAGGCGTCGCCGCCGACATTACTCAAATCCTTGCTGCCCTCCACTGGTTACCTGTGGATTTTAGAATGGATTTCGCTGCTTATTTTTAAAGTCTTGAATGGCCATATTTTATTCAAAATCGAGCACTCCTGCAAACTTTGGAAGCCAATATTAGCAAATCAAGATGGAATCTGAAAAATCTGAAAGACCTTTTGGTTTAATGGCGTGATGTTTGGTCAAAAACATATTTTGCAAAAAAATAAAAAATAAAAAAATAAACCTGCCTCCTGGTGGCGCTGTCACAGGCCGATCAGAAAAGATTGGGACAGAGCATCTGATCTGGCTTCCAGGGAGTGTGTGTGACTGAACAGTTTCGCTGCGATCAGCCCAACGGTGCCGGATATTAGCTGCTCACAGACAGACACACGCACGGTGACAGACAGTGTGCAAAACATAGTCTCTGCCACGCCTTCAGCCTGGTGGAAACGACTAAACACTTAAGAGAAATGCTGTTTTATTCTTCCTTCTTACTTGAAATGTGGCTTATGTTATGACTGAAAGAACATGATCATGGATTCAAGCAGTCAAAATGAGGAGAGTCGCACAAGCGCTTCTCTGTTGCGTATAGAAAGGAGCCAGTTGGGGCGCCCGCAGGCCTTGCGGTTCAGGCGCATACCACATAGGCTCTGATGTCTGACAGCGTGTCGCAGGTTCGAATCCCGATCCCGACCAACGTTGCTGCGTGTCACTCCCCATCTCTCTCCGAACTTCCTGTCAGTGACCTATCAATAAAGGAATTAAAGCCCCAAAACATATCTTTAAAAAAAAGAAAAAGAAAGGAGCCAGTTGAGGTGGTTCTGGGCATCTAGTACGTTCATGTCCCGAGGGAGGTTTTCCAGGCGCTTTCATGCTGGGAAGAGTCCACAGGGTAAGGAGACATCCCTGGCCTGGAACCCCGGATGCCTCCTCTGCAGTCTGCACTGATCAGCCCCTTTTAATCTCCTTTGTAGGAGGAGGAGGAGGAGGAGGGGGGGTTGGTACAGGTGTACACATCCTCCAGCTGGTGGTATATCACACCGGCAACGCTCTGTGCTGCAGGGTAAACAAGGTATTAAGGAAACGCTGGGTCAATACAATACCCCCCTGAGGTACCTGTGAGAAATTGATCTCAACCTATACAACTACGGCACAGAGAGAGAGGGAGAGGGGGATATGAGAGAGAGAGAGAGAGAGAGAGAGAGAGGGAGAGATAATGGGATGGTTTACTCTACTGTATGTAGGTGACGAATAAGGGTGCAGCAGTTAATCGCAACAAATTGATGTAATCGATTATCAAATTAATCCGTTTTAATCAACTAGATGTTTTTCAAGCCCCCAAGCAGCTTGACATCTCCTTGCTGTTGGTCAGAAAGCTTGTTTCTCCATATTTCAACTTTTTTTTAATACATTACTGCAGTGTCACACAAAAGTAGGAACTGGAAGTTCACTGAATACATTGGAGTCTATGGGCATTTGTCACTATTTCGAGTTACATGAACCACGTGACCGGCGCCGTTTTCTGCCCCCGCAATGGTGCAACTCTCCAATAGATGGCTCTGGCTATAGCTAGCCAAGCCAATAGCTTCATGTAGTAGTCTCATACGCTACAGTAGGTAATATGTGATAGCTTCATATAGTAGTCTTATACGCTACAGTAGGTAATATGTGATAGCTTCATATAGTAGTCTTATACGCTACAGTAGGTAATATGTGATAGCTTCATATAGTAGTCTTATACGCTACAGTAGGTAATATGTGATAGCTTCATATAGTATTCTCATACGCTACAGGTAATTAATTAGTAATATCTTCATACTAGTCTCATACCGTATGAGACTAGCACTTATCGCTGCAACTTTAGTCCAAGGCCTGCACAGAAATACTAGATTACTGAAAATGATTGGGATTTAAACTGCAGATTAATTATAAGCAGTTTACACAGAATCAATGTATCAATTTATCTAGAGTGTACAAATGAACCCATGAAGGTCCATTTGGTTCCATCACTCCTAGAATTAAAGGTGTTTGTAAGAGATTTATTGTCTCTGTAAAAAAAGTGGAGAAAAAAGAGGTTGGGATTACAAATTGTTATCGTTTAGGAGAGAGAACTCCAAAAGATTGTTTATCAGCCGTTTCATCACTTCCATTTGCACGACGTGTTTATCCTTTATCCTGTATGAATTCTCTGTCCTGATAGCATAACATTGGTATCCAGACCCGGAAATTTTCAGTTTACGAAGGAGCGGGAGGGACGGGGAGACTCCTGTTACTGAACAAACTCTCTATAGTCCAGTGTGCCCCTTGAAACTGCTTGAAAGTATTGTATTGCCAGTATTGTATTTATCATTTTAAAAATGATTTAAACTAGTGAAAACAGCCGATCTACAAGCACACAACGCCTCGCGGTGCGAGGCGGTGTGTGCTTGTAGATCTGCTGTTTTCACTACTGTTGTGCGACAGTCTTGAATGAGGAAGCAGGGCTTTACTTCGCGATGAAACGTACAAATTTTAAACTTGGATATACAAGGTTTCTTGAAAAGTGTGCCCATGCAGAAAAAAGGTTGAGAAACACTGCTCTATGGGGCTGTTAAGTATGACATCATTTTGTAGGCAGAGGAGAATTTCTGCCCCCAGTTTCCGTGAATCTTTTTACTATTTTTACTATTTACACATTTTTCTTCTCTTTGTTGTTGAAAGGAAAGTGTTAGAATTATACTTTAGTCGTTATTTTTGTCTCGGATCTGTTGAAAATAGCGAGGGACAGAAAATGCTCTGGGGGCAGATTCTCCTCTGCCTACAAAATGATGTCACGGCTTAAAAGCCCCATAGCAATGACTACTATCGTAATAAAGATCTATGACAACACATACTGTATTTTAACAAGGAACTACAGCTGGCACCATCTTTAAATGATGCAGTGAGCAATTTCACCGTGTATTATCCCTTTTCCTTCCCCTGTGGCTACTTGCGTTCAATGTTAACGTTTGGGGCCACACAACCCCTGCCAACATTATTGGCAGTGAGTGACCCGTCCATCGACGAATTGTCCACCTTGTCATTCTTCAGTCTTGTTGACGGCCCCAGTTATGGGAGGCATTCGGAGGCTTCAGTCCAGCATTGTTTAACCCTGAGATAGTGCCAGGGCTGCCAGTCATTCCCTCTGTTGGCCCTCAGGGTGTTTTGACAGCCCAGTGTTGCTCTGTGTACACACTACAGCTCCACTGCCTCCAGACGGCAGGCCTGCCATGAGCACTGTGCCTCAGACAGGCAGGCAGGCGCTCGTTTTTGGGAGCTAACGCGGCTATACCCGGGCTATACCGGAGCTACTGGACTGGTTAGCTTAGCACCTAGCTAGCTCATGTTTCAGCAGGTGTCCGCTCATAATTCCTAGTGTACCTCCCATTATTCCATTGTCCCAACAGTGCCAACAAATGTTAGGTTAGTGTGAGGTTAGAGGTTAGGGATATGGCTGGTTATAGTCGGACTGTAGGAATAATATAGGAATAATTGGGTGTATGAAATCCTCACGCTTGCACCGTCTCGTGCCGAGGCGAAAAACAAGCGCTCCTTTCTCGATCTTCCACATGAACTGTAACATATACAGTATAGGCCTACTGTACAATAATCACAAAGAAAATTATTAATTGTAGCAGGCCTAAAGCTCACAACACGTTGCGACGCATCGTGAGCTTGTGGACCAGCTCTTTTTGCTATACAACAAGTGGTTAAAGACAGATTTACCTGTCTTTTCACAGGGTGTTGTATATCAGAGACCCTCAGCAGCACACAGCGTTAATTTATCTGCAGACACATCACATTGAAAGGGGTCTTTAGAGGACCATAGCTTTGGTCTGGCGTGTTTAGCCCATTGACCACAACAAACTGTATCCTTGACATTACTGCACTCACAGTTCAGATCATTTCAGGATGATACGAACCAGCCTGCAGAGACTTGAAATGTCTCGCGAAGTAAAGCCCTGCTTCTTCATACAAGGCCGTCGCACAAAAATAGTGAAAACAGCAGATCTACAAGCACACAGCGCCTCGCGGTGCGAGGCGTTGTGGGCTTGTAGATCGGCTGTTTTCACTAGTTTAGTTCATTTAAATGATAAATACAAAACGAACGCTTTTGGACATACAAGATTTCCACCCGACAACGACGTTATGCTTATTCCTTGTCAAAGTCACATTATTTTAAATGCATTTCATGTAGCCTCAGGTAGACCCAGATTCATGAATACAATCTCTGTGACTTAATCAACCGCACAGTTACGTTTAACTGCCAGGGACGCCCCGTTAACGTTCCAAAAGTCTTTGGGTAAAAATGTTAAACCAACATGACATCTAAATATAAAGCCATTAACCAGGTAAATGGTCTATGCTATGTTGTTTATGTTCGGTGCGAGGCAGAAGCTGTGAATAGACAGTGACATTTATTGACATTGCCATTATGGTACTTTAAGCTCTGTTGCGCTTCTAAGTCCTAATGAAACAGCCTGTTACGAGCTGGTGCAATCTGTCCACTGTGTAGAGCTGATGGAGAGAGCATAGCAGCAGTGGTGGAACAAGTACTCACCTTCTTTACTTAGGGATATTTCACTTCCAAAAAAAAAAACTTCTGGTCATTTTATCGTCTAATCAGGCTTTTATGAACACCCTGTACAGATTTTAATTTGCTTAACTCAGTATTTAGATATTTAATGTGAATGTTACCAGGCCCTCCTCCTCCAGGGCCGAAACCTCGTATCTCCAAGTTTCAAATTTGTACTTTTTTCACCAAGCAAAGCCCTGCTTCACCATAGAAGTCTGTCGGACAAAAGTAGTGAAAACAGCCGATCTACAAGCACACAAGATCTGCAGTTTTCACTAGTTTACTTCATTTTTAAAATGATAAATACAAAACGAACGGTCTTGGTTGTCGGTTTCCACCCGACAACGACGAAAATATGAGTACATTCTCCACCACTGCTGGCCGTTATTCTCCGTCGCGTGATGGTGTCTCGACTGCAGAGTGGATTCGTGCGACGCCGCCAGCTTATAGGTCGGGCCATCATCGTTGGCATGTGACACACCGTCACGCCACGGGGTATGTAATCATGGACTCAAATTGGCCAACTGTGAGGAGACAGAGCAGCACATCGATCCCCATAGACACGTTGCACTGTTAGCATCACAGGCTGCTGTCTGTAAACACTGGTTGTATTGACCTGAACTAAACGTGACATAAGTCCTCTCACCTTGTCCAGCGACCTGGATCAATAACACACACACACACAAGCACGCACGCACGCACGCGCACGCGCGCGCACACACACACACACACACACACACACACACACACACACACACACACACACACACACACACACACACACACACACACACACACACACACACACACACACGCACACAAACACTCACCTTCTCACGTCCGTATGACACCTGCAGCTTGTAATTTGTTGGCGATTACCTTTTGTGATTTTATCATAAATAAACCTACTACTACAGCACAGCGTCATGCAAAGGCTTCAAAAGTAGCAGATCTACAAGCTCGAAAGAGCTCGTAGATCTGCTGCTTTTGACGCTTTTGAATTATAATCCTGAAAAGTAACAGTTTTGGGCATTGCCAGCCGACAGTGGCGAATTGCCGTGCGAATGCGTGAGCACAGAAACCCCCAAAAGAGCAGTAAATCGTCGTTGTCGGGTGGAAACCTTGTATGTCCAAAACCGTTTGTTTTGTATCTATCATTTTAAAAATGATTTAAACTAGTGAAAAAAGCCGATCTGTCGGTGCGAGGCGTTGTGTGCTTGTAGATCAGCTGTTTTCACTACTTTTGTGCGACGGCCTTGTATGATGAAGCAGGGCTTTATTTCGCGAAAGAATTTACAAATTTAAACTTGGAGATACGAGGTTTCTGCCCGACAGTGATGAAATACTGAAGAGTTGAAACGGCACTTCGGTATGGAGATTCAAGGCCGGCGACAGCATGACCCATCCTTCATCTCTCCTCTTCTCCTCCTTGCTCCTCTCCAGAAACCTCTTATCTCCATGTTTTGATTTGTTTTGCCGTGCTTGGTCATACTACAGCGTCACGCGAAAGCATCAAAATTAGCAGATCCGCAAGCGACACGGTTCGGGCTTGCAGATCTGTTACTTTTGCTATTTTTTGAAAAGTTTTGGACATACGAGTTTTCCCCCCGACAGACACAGACCGATGTGGTTGTCTGTGTGTTGTTGCTTATCTCCGGCCCATTCGTCTTCCAGCCAATGAATTGGAACCGCTGATTCTCTCTTGCTGCTACAGTATTATCGACTCCCAAGCCGGGCCGTTTATTTACGTTGCATTTTTCTCCCTTTTTTTCCGCTGGAGCCGCTTTCTCCTCTCCCCGCTGTTCTCATTGACCGCCGTGTAATTCCTCGCATGAATAATGCAAGAGGGAGGGAGAGACTAACAGACAGTCTCGAGGCACATTCCCTGTTATGTCTTGGGCCTGTTGTTTTCGTTTGCCTCAGTTTAAAGTCAGTGTAAGTGATATTTTATTGAACGGTGCTAGCCGCTCCAACACGTGGCTTTGTGTGTATGTGGGGAAAATAAGTATTTCATACACTGTCGCGGTGCGAGGCGTTGTGTGCTTGTAGATCGGCTAGATCATTTTAAAAATGATAAATACAAAACAAACGGTTTTGGACATACAAGGTTTTCACCCGACAACGACGATATGTCCGTCCCTATCCGTGTGTCCCTTTTCTGATTGGACAATATACCTCCTGTGACATCGTGTGGGTCTAAACATCATCATCATCATCATCATACTGTGCACACAAACCCACACTGATTAAAACAAAAATACCAGATGTACGTCACCTCGTGCCACACTGCGATCTTTTCTATCTGCTATTTTTGAGCGCCGATATCTGGCTTTGTCCGCTTCCCAGAAAATCTCCACCCCCCAAAAAATGTCTGGGTCCCCAAAAATTTGAAGCGTGGCCTTAAATCTGGCCTAGATATGGCCATCTTGACACAAACGCCTCAAAGTTTGTTGTGCGCCCAGGGTCCCATTGGCCAAGGTTCGCAGGACGCGCTGTGAGTGGCTATCGGGATGCTAGATGACACTTAGCTCTATGGTACTGATGAGCCCCTGTGCTCACAGGAAAAGCAGTTTCACTACTCACCAAAACAGTTTTGAAAGCCTACTTTCCTTAGTGGGAACACTCTGAGCCCCCCACCTCATGTCTAAAATACACTTTTTGTCCAGAAAATAAAATATTTCACCGGAAGGCAAAATCTTTTCAATGGACTTTTTCTATTGACAAGATCTGTTGTCAATAGCTCACATCTGTATGGGATGCAGTGGAGTGACTAAAAATGTTTTTCATCCGCGGTGGAACCATTTCTTTTTCTGGCCAAAAAGTGGATTTTAGACGGGATGCTTCCCACTAAGGAAAGTTGGCTTTCAACATCTTATGTTTTGCTGAGAAAGCGAAATCGTATTTTTTGTATTTTTTTACCAGATACCGGGGATGTGTGGGCAATGGCTGACAAAGGAGAACTCCTCCTAACACTGTGGACCAGAGCTTGGTGTGGGTGTATCTTCTTCAGCCTCTCAGCACAGAACGATTCCCGGGGACAGGATCATTCATTATTCAGTCCCAGTTTAGACTGACTCTAGATCAGAGGTCATGTTGTTTTATATTTAAAGCCTTACTGTATATCCCTATTGGCATGCTGCAGTCACTATAGGCCAGAGTGAGATAACCAGCAGTGTGAGATTATGATTTACTGTATAACAAGATTGTTGTGCATTTGCTCAACCGTGGCAACGTTTCACATTTAACCATGGAGGCGTCCCTACTCTGGGCATGACATTATAGGTCAAACTTTTTCCACAGATGTTTCACTTTTTGAAAATGATATAAAATGAGCTGGAGAGACGGCTAGACCCTTGCTATAGCAAACACTATAGAACAGGCGTCTTCAACGTTCTCAGGCCAAGGACCCCTTAGTTGAGAGAGAGATGAAGCAGGGACCCCCACAACCTTTTAGATTCCATATCGTTTCATCGTTTGACAGCACAATCAAACGACGAAACAGTGTATTTTGGATTCATGTCAATTTGTGTTTTCAGATATTTAACCACCTGAACCGTCAATACTTAATAAACTTGACCTTTCACCCTGTACTTGGTATGCTCTTTTTCTCCTCTACACCAAACCTCTTTGCCGAAAATAGACGATCTACAAGCTCACAATGCCTCGCAGCACGAGGCGTTGTGAGCTTGTAGATCGGCTATTTTGGGCTAAAATTCTCAGAATAAGGACACTATAGGGTTCAAGTGGTTAATATGATAAAGAAAGGAAAAAGGTTTCTATCACAAAAAGATTTTGAGGACCCCCTGTAGTAACTCTGAGGACCCCCTATGGTCCCGGACCCCATGTTGAAGACCCCTGCTATAGAAACTAGAAAGATGCAATTCTGGGAAATTGCAAGTGTGGTTGCCCTGACGCGAGCCACGAGGAATCCATTGGGAAATTTATTCCGTCTTACCTTACCATTTGTCCCTTTCATGCCCATATATGGATATCTCTGCATCTGGCAGTCCTTGTCCCTATTTGAGCGGTGCTATCCGTGTCCCTTTAATGCCCATATATGGAGATCCCTGATGTATAAATATGGCTTTCAGTAATTGGGTCTTACGATCAAAATAAGAACGTTATAATGGTGTGCAAAAAAGAAAATCTCAAATTTGCCACGGACGATTTGCCACGGACGCATTGGTCTGTGTAAGGACATATTGATGACCCCTGTTTCTGTTGGGTCTGTGACATTTGTGCGTGCTACATTTCTAACGTCCATTAGACATTTCAATATTCGGACTGCGTGTGGAAACCTCATATGTCCCAAACTGTTACTTTTCAGGATCCAAATTCCAAAGCATCAAAAGTAGCAGATCTGCTATGTTTTTGTCATTCAAGTATTTATTTATTTCTCAACAAATAATACACAGATCTGCTGTTTCTTTAATGCTTTTTGTCATGCTGTAATAATGATCAAGCGGGGCGATAATTTAGGCAAAAACACAAAAAGTAAAAAAATCTTTTACTTATCTCCATATTTTTACTAAAAATGTGTAAGTGTATAAGAGGTTTCTGCCCGACATCAACGTTATAGGATATAGGATTGGTCGTATGGGGCCACAGTGGTTAACCTTTGAAGAAGAGAACATTGATCAACCGGCAACTGTTATCATGTGTGAACCAAATGAATCATCGACTATATGAAAGGATTTCTGTCGACTAAATCGTTAAGTTCGCGGTGCAAATTGTTTTCAGGGCATGCTTCCTGGCTATATTGAATTTGTTTTATTTATATTTAATTCGTGTATGGGCCCTTTCAAACTTGACAACATAGACATTCTAAATGAGGCCACGTTTATATCCTGTCAGCCACTGAATATTATCAGCAAACCAGTGTTGATTTCGTTGCCTATGATGACTAAAACTAAGACTAAATACATTGACAATTTTGTCAACAAATAAAAACTAGACAAACATTTTGGTGACACGTGAGCTTGTAGATCTGCTATATTCAGCATGCAACAGAATCAACTGTAGATTTAGTTGATTAAAATCTTATATTTAGTCGACTAAAACAAGACTAAAACTAAAACTATTTCAGATGAGTAAAAACAAAATGGAATTTTATTCATAAGACTGACTAAAAGTAAATCAAACTTTACAGTCAAAATCAACACTACAGCAAAGTGAGCAAACACTGCCACAGGACATAAAGTCTTATCCTCCAGGCTGTCGCCATGGCAACTCTAATGTGCTCATCATCAGTGTCAGTTTGATCAACCATGAGCTCATCATTCACACTTAACCCATTTAGGCCTAGAATTATTGAATGCTTTAACCAGTGAAAAATAGCAGATCTACAAGCTCACAGCGCGGCACCGAGTGCAGCGCTGCGAGCTTGTAGATCTGCTATTTTTGAAAAAGTCGTGAAAATGTGTGCAAATCTTTGAATATATGTATTTTCAAAGCGAACGTTTGTAACTCAAATTTTGCTTCTGGGGTGTCCCTGGAACTAAGTATTTTGAGATGGGTGTCCGTGGACAAATACATATCATTTTGGGGGTCCTTCACATGAAAAGGTTTGAGAACCACTGACATACTAGTCTCTCAAGAACAGTCTAACTGAGCTCCAGTTAAGTGAAAAGGACCTTTTCTTTGACGATGGCTAACCAGATTGCTGACATAGAAACATGGGTTTTTCCAAAAAGGATTCAAAAGACACTTATAGAATCTGGTCAAAATTCTAATTTTCACGATTTTAAAAAAATAGCAGATCTACAAGCTCGCAGCGCGGCACTCGGTGCCGCGCTGTGAGCTTGTATATCTGCTATTTTTCAATAGTTAAAGCATAAAATAATGATACACAATAATATGTACCCGTTCTAAATGGGTTTAATAGATAGATTGAAAAGAGATTGACAGATGGATATCGTATCTGTCGGGTGGAAACATCATCATGTCCAACCAACACTGTAACTTCTCAGGGTCCAAATTCAAAAGTAGCAAAAGTAGCAGATCTACCAGCTCAGAACACGTCACTCGTGGATCTGCTGCTTTTAATGCTTTTCTGTGGCACTGTAGTATGATCAAATAGGGAATTCATTTACAACAAAAAACACAAAAACGTAGAATATGGAGATGAGAGGTTTCCGCATGACAACAACCATAATTAATAGATAGATTAAAAAGAGATAGACATAATAGATAGAGGGAGGTCATAGAGAGAGAGAGAAATGAATCACACAGGGATGGGCTTTAGTTAAACGGCTTTTAAGTGTTCAGTTACATTGGGCTAAAATCTCCCGGTAGATTAGTTTTCTGACCCTGACCCTCTCTCTCTCTGTCTCTTCACTATGGGCTGTTAGTAGGCAGGTTGTATAAAAGGTGACTACATTATGAAAAACAGGAGAGCTTTTAACAAGAAATGTAATGGTTCTCTGAAGCACATATCAGGACATAATGTACTCTGAAGCGAACTCCACTACGCCTAATTGATAATTAAAAAACTAAAAAACGAAACACTATAACCAAGCTTACAAGGCTATGTCAGCCAAACAATTCATGGCAAGTCAGTCGTCTGTTGCTGTTGGCCATGCTACGTGTATACGTGTACGTGTTTGTTAAACAAATACCTTTTATTATGTGTCCAGTACCACTTAGATCATGTAGCAGGATGCATGTCACATCAGCTGTATGTGACTGAAGTGACTCAAGTGTATGTGATTAATGCACACTTGATCATTGGAACTTCACAAGTAAAGAGAGTCCTGTCTCCGAGGTAGTGTAACAATATTCTGGATATACACTATTAGGCCTGTCACAATTATCACATAATCGTCAAATCGCATGTATTTGACATAATCACTTATTATTTTGTCATAATCTTCACTATCGTTTCCATGTAATTTTTCATATATTTTCGAAAATACAAGCTCACAACTTAATTGTGGGCTTGTAGATCGGCTATTTCCACTATCAGTGATATTTTTAAAGTAGAAAGTTGTCAAATAAGTTAGTCATTTATTTGTATACGGTATTTAGGTTATGTGTCATATATCTGCCATGTGCAACTTGGCAAACAGAAATGTAAAACAAAACTAAATCGTTAATCGCAATTATTTGAGTGACAATTAATCGTCATGTAAAATGTCATAATCGTGACAGCCCTATACACTATATCACTACAGCGTCACGGTGGCTGATTTGAATGGCAGTAGTTATGGGTCATGTTAAAGATATTTGTAGATCTGCCATTTTCCCAACTTTCCCAAGGTTTCCCCCGGACACGACAGCGACTAAGATATGCCCCTTGGACGTTGTTGTGACTGTGAGAGCACTTGTACTGGGTGAAATCTCGCTCTTTCGAACGACCGTCATTTCGACAAAGGAGCGTCGGGAGGGTTAGCGACTCACCCCACGGAGGTTAGGGTTAGGGTAAGGGTTTGGGTTGGGTGCCGAAAAGATGACACGTAGTAACAGCGAAACACTCCCCTTGTACTGTAACTGTAATATTAATATTGTCACGTAAACAAACAGCAGTGACCAAGACTTGCATAAGCATGCATTTTAGTCTATTCCCAAGGCCATCGTTATTACTGTACGTGCAGTGCAGCAAGTTCTTTATACCGTCTCTGTCGGGTGGAAACCTCATTATGTACAAAACGGTTACATCTCAGGATCCAAAAAGGAACAACAGTAGCAGATCTACAAGATTGAAAATCGCCGCTTCGTGCAGCGTTTCGAGCTTGTAGATCTGCTACTTTTGATATGTTTGTGTGACGCCGTAGTATGATCAAGTAGGGTGTTAATTTACGATAAAACACAAAAAATGTAATATGGAGATACAAGGTTTCTACCCGCCGGCAACAAAATGTAGTTTGACTGTCTCCATGAGACAGAAATACGAATAATACCAACCCCCTACATGCCCCCTTTCTCTTTCTTGCTGTATTTTTACAAAAGTATAATTAACTGGCGTTGCGTATTTTTCCCCCCCTCGCTATCAAAGAAGAACCGTAAGAAGCTAACTCGCGACTCTGCACTACAATTTGTACGTGTCAAATCTCTTTTGGCGGATTTACATTTCATTTTTCTTTTTCGTTCTTTTATTCCCCTCCACCATTATCATACTGTAAGTCGCCTCCCAGCGGTTATGAATAAGTGGGATGGTAGAAGGCGGTGTAATGATACCAAGCCCATGTACTTTAGCATAATGAATGCAGGCCATGAACACATTGTCCTTTGAGCTGAGTCATTCCCTATACCAAGATGCTGATATTTTTTTCCCTCTAACTTTAGATAAAAGTAAGACTTAACATTTCTCTTTTTTTCTCCCAGTGAAGTCTTTGCAAGTTCTCCCTGTGTATGTGCAGCGGCCCCTGTTGCTGCAAGGGAGGAGTTTCACCACCATGCAGGGCATAATGTCGAGCGGAAACCTTGTATCTCAATTTTTCAACTTTTTAGTTTTTAGCGCTCGGGCCGGCCGGAGAGGGTCGGACAGACTCTGGCCGCGGGCACCGTTGGATGCGGCGCAATTTCAAGCCGAAAAGCGTAGAGCTACAAGTATTTACAAGCACCGATCTACAAAAATCTGACGCTGCGAGGCGCTCTGCAAACTTACTTTGTTAGCCCTATTGTTAGTTTCAGTCTAGTTTAAGATTTCCGACTAAAACGCTGTGCAGTCCCAGAAGGTGGGTCCAAGATCCCCAAAGCCCAGAGGAACAGTTTGTTTCCCCCAGGCCATCAGACTTTTAAGTTAAAGGAAAACATACTGCACTATGCAATAACACAAACATTCACATCTTTGCACTTTCCTGCTTTTATTGAGTGTTTTTTCAAGGTTGTCTTTCTTTATAATAATTCTTTTGAGCTGTTGTTTATGTGTTTTTATGTATCATAGCCGAAGGCCGAAGCTAGCCGCAAATTGCAACACTAGATTTTTTTTATAATCGGGTGAATCTAGGGTTGCAATACCTCCCATAGGCAATGCATCAAAGCGTTTTTTTATTTTATTTTATTGTATTGATCTGATTGTATTAAACAACGTCAAACTCACCAATATTGAGGCTCTATGGAAAGCTTGGAATTTACTCTTTCTATCTGCAAAGTGTTGGCTCATAACATGTCTATGATGTATTTTTCTGAAACAAACACTTTGCAGATAGAAAGAGTAAATTCCAAGCTTTCCATAGAGCCTCAATATTGGTGAGTTTGATGTCGTTTAATACAATCAGATAGCAAAGAAAAAAACGTTTTGATGCATTGGCTGCCTATGGGAGGTATTGCAACCCTAGATTCATCCGATTATAAAAAAAGATCTAGTGTTGCAATTTGCGTCTAGGCCGAAAAAGAACCCTACAGGACTAACAAAGGCTTGTACTCCAGGTGGTCACACAACTGGCTGTTGATGATTTCAGTTCATTTGTCAGCATATGAACTGCAAATAAACATCCTTGGGCTTTCATACAAAAAATAAAAAAGAAAAAAAAAGGAGAGAAAAATAAATAAATAAATACACCACCTATTATTATTTTATTAGTTCTTTAGAGCGCCTGGCCAAGCTGAACACACTGCCGTGGGGAAGTAAACCCATCTATCTGCGGGTGTGAGCGAGTGCTTGAACCCCTAAGACCACCCGGACCTGAACTTAGTACTGAATGGTTGTTTATGTGAATGGCCCAAAGGAAGGACAATTTGACCGCGGACCCCATTGGAAAATATTTTGTGCTAGAGATCCCCATGAAAACATTTAGTTGTTAAAAGGTTTCATTTATATAAATGTTTTTTGTTAGCGATTCGACGTGTTGTTAGCTTATAGATCAGCTCCGATGTATACTGTATTGTATACGGTTAAAATGGTTGAACTGATCTTGATGGTATGTAATATTAACACATTTTTCCTGCGACCCCTTGGAACCCCCTCAAGGACCCCTGGGGGTCCCCCGACTCCACTTTTGAGAACCACTGGATTACACGACCATGAGGTATTATTACCATCATGGTCGCCTCTCCATTGTACCTTTTTGAATGAATGCTTAATGCATTCATTTATTCAAGACCAAATTATTCCATGTTAAAATAACTACCCTGTCCTTTCCCTATCTGTGTCGCATCTCTGCGGACTCTATCACTGCAGCCTAGTACGCTGCTGTATATTCCAAGGACTGTGGGAATATACAGGATGGAAACAAACAAACAAAACAAAACAACATCTTCCTTTTTACTTTTAACCCTGCAAGGCCCAGCGTTGCTTTTTGGCAACATTTTTTAAATCATTTAAAAAAAAATATATAATTAGTTTTCCTGTTCTTTTTTCACATTAACATCACCATTAAATCCTATTGTTTAGTATTACAATGCCATTGGCCAGGATATTTGCATATAAATACCCCCCACAGTGGCTGACATTCACCCCTCCCAGAGAAGTTGAAATTCCAGCGTCTGGACGAACAACATCTCACTTTTTAACTGAAGCTATTCCTGAATAAAACATAAGTAAAATGCCTGTAATATTTTTTTTCGTGATCATTAGAATGTCTAGAACATGTACATATGTCATTATTGTGAAAAATATCCCCAAAATGCAAATTAGAGCATGATTTATTATTTATGGCTATAAAACCTTACAAAAACATTATTAATTTTTTAACATTACATTTTCCTGTGATTAGGACTCCTACAACACCATCTGATTTTTTTTATTTATTTTTTTGGCCAGTAGAAATTAATTCGGGTCTTGCAGGGTTAACCACAGCAGAACGACAAGCTCGGAAGAGCTCCACATCGATGAGCTTGTCGATGTGAGCTTGTCTATAAATATTGGGTTCTGGTGATGTGTTCTGATTAGTGTTGCATTGTTCTTGTTCCCCACATAATGCGAATCAATTCGTTTAATCAAGTCGCGAATCACACGAAAGATGAATATACCAAACTTATACCAAAAGAAAACAAAACAATTTGACCAAACTAAACGCATTTTAAACTAGGAGAGGTGCATGGCACTCTTGGGCTCCACAAGAGTCCGCTCTAGACCGGATCATTAAAACGAAAAAGCACTTGATCCCAGGCTATATCTTTTACTCAAGTAAAACAAATTAAAAAAGACTTCTTCCCACCACTGAACATATGTAACAGAGCTCTGCGTTATAGTGATCTCAGCCCCAGCAGGGCTGAGGTTCAGTGTTTTGTGTCAAGAGCAGATGGAATTCATGGAAATGGAGCCAGCGAGAGTCAGATCGTAGGCTGAGACACAGAGAGCTTGATTAAGAGAAGATCTGACACGCCGCCCACCACCACGCCAGAGGGTGATCGGGCAGTTTTGGCAGCAAACGGGACTAAATTGGGCCTATTATAATGCACCGCGTGGCTACCCTTTAAGAGATCTCATCTCTTATGTCTCTGGTTCTCTTTGTTGTCTCATCTTACCACTTACCACCACCACCCATGCTCTGTCCATCTTATTATATCCTCACTGTCCGGGACAGAAACCTTGTTTCTCCATATTTAAACTAGTTTCTATGTTTTTTTTTGTAAATTAATCTCCTACTTCATCATTCTACGGCGTCACTCGAAAGTATAGCGAAAATAGCCGTGATCATCTGCAATTGTTGCTCTGTATGTGGGTTTTATGAACATAGAACCAATGAATAGTACTAACGAAGAGCTTGTGACTAAATAATAACTACATTGGATCCATTAGTGGCGAGTTATAGGGTTTTGAGCGGTGCCAGCCGCTCCACCATTTGGCAGAGTGTGTATGTCCGTATGAGTACGGTGTATGTCTGTATGTATGTACGAGGGCGGCTTGCTGGTTGACCAAGTTGAGCTGTTGAGCAGCCTGAGAAATTAATGGACAACACAATAATTGATTTAGCTTAATGAAATGAACTACTCAAAGGCACCGCTCACTTCACGCTGGGTGTCATTTTTTTTAGGAGGGCATAATCATTCCCTGAACGGCATGTGCGTGGTCAATGGATGAAATGGTTTGTAGAGGGCTAGTCTCGCGTGGCTAGACTGGGGGTAACATTGCATATTGCTATATTCTACTTTGTCATTATCGCATACAATAGAAGCAAAAATAGCAGATCTACAAGCTCAAAACGCACCGCGCTGCGATGCATTTTGAGCTTGCAGATTGGCTATTTTTGTTTCTTTTGAATTGGAATCCTTAATTGTTTTTTGTTATTTCTTAATTGGAATCCTGAAATGTTACATTTTGATTTTATTTCAAACGCATTTAGTTATATAGGCTACTCATGTTAACTTTATGAACATAAATACAAATACATTGGACATAAAAAATACATTTTAATACTACTATACTAGTCATTAAGCTACAAATATAGACGGACAGAATTAAAGCACGTCATGTTTGGAATTGTAACAGCTGAAATCAATAATATTCAGTATTCCGGTATTAACCTGCGGGCCGCATTAAGTGAAGGTGGGGGCCGCATGTGGCCCCCGGGCCGCCAGTTGCCCATGTATGTACTAGATTAACACGATTGAACAGACCATGAGATGAGATGAGATGAGATGAGATGAGATGAGATGAGATGAGATAAACTTTATTAATCCCCGAAGGGAAATTAAGGTGTTACAGCAGCATAGTGTGACAATACATAGATAAACTATTGGACAAAAAACAACTGGGATCCATTAGGGAACACATTTTCTCTTTCTTTTTTTTTTTCAATTTCCTGAAAACATTCCAGTTCTGGAGGTTTCCAGCACCCAACAGACAGTAGATAGATAGATAGATACCTTTATTATCCCAAGGGGGAAAATCAGTTGCCCAGAGGATATGGCTCTTTCTGCTACCCTGCTCTCCAGTTCCATTTTAATTTCCTCCTCCTCTTTGTTCATTCACTCTCCTGTCCGTCTTCCTCTGGATGTCTCTTCATCTCCATGTCTCCACGAGCCTCCCTCTCTCTCTCTCTACTCTCTCTCTCTCTCTCTCTCTCTCTCTCTCTCTCTCTCTCTCTCTCTCTCTCTCGCATGTCCCTCAGCTTAAGAAAGAGAAATGGAGTGACAGTTAAAGAGCCTCCAAAGGGAGAAGTGTGTCACATCTCATTAAGAAGTGTTAGAGGCAGGCGGCGGCGGCGGCGGCAGTAGCCTGGCGTTAATAGCCTCATTCGGCGTTGGCTCGATGTGTGTGATATCGGCCATCTGAGCAGCCACTTGTTTGTCAATAACACTCGGGTGGTGATGGCCGGGGCCAACTTGGCAGCGCGGCAGCAATTTACAGTTTAGCATTTAGGTGCATTTAGCAGACGTGCTTATCCACTATCCAGAGAGACTTACAATAATGAGCAAGGTAAACGCATACATCAAATGGCACAGTAAACAAGGATCACCGTAAGGAACCTAGGCAAGGCAAGGTTAGTTGTATAGCACATTTCAACAGCAAGGTAAAGTGCACCAAGTGCATCAAGCCAAGTAAACACATTTATACAATGAAATAAAGATGCAATGTAACA
Organism: Nannobrachium achirus; assembly: GCF_963921795.1. Lineage (NCBI taxonomy): Eukaryota > Metazoa > Chordata > Actinopteri > Myctophiformes > Myctophidae > Nannobrachium > Nannobrachium achirus. Next base: position 28,410,478 of record NC_137820.1, on the reverse strand, counting down.
GTGCAGAAGTGAAAGAAAAGTAACTAAGTAAAGAAAGTAATAAAGGCTGCGAAGAATGATATGACTGGTGATAGTTTATATGGAGACATGAGCAGGTGAACAGGGGTGAATTGTTATCACATTCAAGATCTGGTACTGTATGTATGCATACTCTGCAGGTGGCGTGTTTTTTTGTGAAGAAGATGTTATGCAGGTTGTAATAATTTCAACAAAGTCATATAAAACTTTAGTATGTTTTAAACTGGCATGCGATGCGAGATGTGATGCCATGCGAGAGTGTGGTCTAGACCAGGGGTTTTCAAAGTGGGTGACAGGGTTTTCAAAGTGGGTGACGGGGCAGTGCCGTGACGGCAGCCCAGGGGTACCGCGAGATAATGTGATAATATTTGGAATTTATTTGGACACTTGAAAAAATATTTAGTATCATTTTAAACTTGAAGTACAAAGTTATTTTCGGTCAGTTCTAACCAAAATGGCTATTATCTCGCAACATAATCACTAAAATATCATCACGGTCGGGCAGAAACCTTGTATCTCCAAGTTTCAATTGTGTACGTCTTTTGGTAAAGCAAAGCCCTGCTTCATCATACAAGACTGTCGCACAAAACTAGTGAAAACAGCCGATCTACAAGCACACAACGCCTCGCATCGCGAGGCGTTGTGTGCTTGTAGATCTACTGTTTTCACTATTTTAGTACATTTTATAGATGATAAATACAAAACGAACGGTTTGGACATACAAGGTTTCCACCCGACAACGATGAAATGCTATAAATATAAGGTGGTGGGAGTGAAAATTATAATGTAGGGGTGCCTCGGATTCAAAAAATATTTATGGGGTGCCCCGAGACAAAAAGGTTTGGGAACCCCTGGTCTAGACGACACCAACTCGGTACTCCTGAACCGCTCTAGCATCAAGGTCTTGAGCTCTACTACTACAGTGCTGTGAGCTTCGCTGTAGTGCTGCAGTGCATCTACCTAGGTGGTGCGCTTCTTGCCGTCCTTGGCTTTGCCCTGGGTCGGCTCCCATAGTGTCAGTTTGCTTGCCACTAGCTCCGGGTGCCTGGCGCAGTGCCCTGCTGCCAGTCTCATCCTTCTCTCTCTGACTTTGTCTGTGACACTGTGATAGGTCCCCATAGAGGACCACATTTCTGATGTGGTCCGTCCACGTGACACCTAGTGCCATTCGTAGCATTCTTGCACGTGTAGACTCTTTGTGTGGCATCCTTGTGCAGAGTGTAGACTCCGTTACTGGTGTAATCGCTTCAGATCAGATTAAAAGACGTTCTACTTTATTGCACTTTATATTTGCATGAAATAGAAATGTATCTTTGGTCCAATGCACTTTTTCCCCTGCTGGTGAAAAATCATTATGAATTAATGGGACGGTGCAGTTCTCAGAATAACTTCTGGGCATCAGGGCTGTCTCCCTGGACAGCATGTCAACGGGAACAGCCGAAAAAAAAGTAGATCTCCTCATACAGTATGTACACGACACAGCACAAGACCAGCAAATACAGTATGTACATGAGGTTAAACACAAGGTCGCTTCCCTTCTAGCCCTTTGTTTAGATCCTGATGTGAGGAAGATGACGTCTAGTCTGACCTCCTAAACTAAAGGATGGTCTGACGAGAAGACGTGTACCCATCCTTAAAGAGGTGGTGCCATACTTTTGCGCTTTTTCTGTTTTGTATGTGTCTGTGGAGTTAATCACTCTAACAGAGCCCCCGGGTGTGCGTTATAATACGCAAATATGTCTTCCCTGTGTGTAAAATAGAGTCTATGAACCTTTGCCAAGATCCTTTGCCGCGAGATCCAGCGTCTTCACAGGAAACAGGAAGAGACTGTGACAAAACGTTCCTCACCCAGTAAATACAGACCTCTTGTCTTTCTGTTAGAAATACTGTTTTTTGTTCTTGTTTATTTAGTTGGTTCCAGTTTCTATCTCAGTGGGTACTTGTGTGCGTTACTGAACTAAAAGTAAGTGCATTCTATGTTGTTCAGTTGAGAATGTATAAGCTACAGTGATGTACAATATATGCATTAGCTATTAACTAAGTGAATGCCCCTTTCTGGAATGTGTACACCAACTAATTTAAGAAGAGATTTACAACTTATTCATTTCTGAAATGTTCTTTGATGTTATCCACATGTTGTATAATTCAGGGACTGCCCATAAGTCCGAAGGTTCATTAGTCCGAAGGTTCATTAGTCCGAATTTAGTTAGGGTTACTGAGTTTAAGGTTAGGGTTAGGGTTAGAGTTAGGCATAGTATTCTTAACAAATTCGGACTAATGAACCTTCGGACTAATGAACCGTGAGTTCTTAGTTTACATTGTGCTCCACAATATGACAGCCCCTATTTCTCAGACATGATGCTAGGATACATAATATTTTGCCAGCAGCCTACATAGTAATGTTAGTTTAACAGTATTTCTGTATGTTGCTCTTTAATTGATTATAGATTTATGTATCAATTATTTCGCTTTCCTCGCAACATAATCGCTAAAATATGCTATAAATATAAGGTGCTGGGAGTGAAAATTAGGAATATAATAACGCACGCACGCACGCACGCACGCACGCACGCACGCACGCACGCACGCACGCAGGGTCTGCATCCTGCTAGACTTCTCACTCTCAGAAAGCAATCATTTATATTGACCACTTTCAGCCAGGTGCACCCATTTTTGGCCGTGTTATAGGGAAAAAATATCTTCTAAACATTTTCTGAATTCATGATGCAACATGTTGTGAGCTTGTGGGCTGGCCATTTTCCCTATTTGCCGCACCACAAAGTATAGTGTAGGTGGTTTAAATGACAGCCAATTCCAACTGAATAGCCTTTTCTGAAGATTCATCGATATTATGATTATTATTATTATAATCATGATGACGATTGTTCATGTTTGTTTTTGTTGTCGTTACTTTTATTATTACGTCCAAGGAACAAAATAACTATACAGTATATTCCAGAATGTACCATTCTTTCTGCAAAGCCTCCTAGCTCTGTAAAACTTCCTCTGGATAAAAGGAAATAGATCTTATGACAGGACTGCTTGTGGGATCGTCTGAATGCACACACAGTACATCACCGGAGGCCATGGGGCGTTCTCATTCACACACCGACATCGATCCGCCGCTCGCAATTAACATAGTGTTGCTGCTGTCCCGGTCGGGCGCAAATTGAAAAAGGCCAATAAAAATCGGTTTTCTCTCCCGCCGGCAGCCGTCTCACACATAGTCTGGAACGAGACGAAACGAAACGGTCCCGGATCCCTTCCTCCCTGTGCCTTCCAGCCAGACGCCATCGACTCCAGCCATCAATAGCCGGCAAACTCTCACTGGCTCAAGTGAGGGAAAAAATCAAGGCGGCCCGGGAGTTGTTTAATGACAGAATAAATCCAAGCGGACGCTTAAAGAAATTGACTTCCTGACAATAACAACAGAGCCAAACAATGTGTCTGCGGCGTGTGGACGGGATCTGTCCGCGACCGGAGCCCAGCGGATTAATGGATGTTTTTGGGTCTAATAGATGAAGAATACACAGTGTGTACAAATGTAACCAGTAAGACACCTTAATCGGGAGATGAGCGACCGTCAGGTTGCATACACAAACTTCAGAAGGCAATGGGAGCAGTGTCCAAAAATGTGTTTTGCAAGAATCGGCTTCATGGTGCCGCTAGAAGAGGGCCATGTGAGAAATGGGGTGGAGGTTGTGGTTTGGCAGCCAAGGAGTGTGTGTGCAAAGTTTGGCATGGATAGGGGCAACGGTGGCGGATATATGAGTAAGGGAAAAGTGTGACGTGACGTGACGTGACGTGACGTGACGTGACTGACTGACTGACTGACTGACTGACTGACTGACTGACTGACTGACTGACAGACATGCGGTGGAGGTTTTGATAGTAACTGCGACTGACGGTCGCAACCAAATGGACTAAATCAGTAGTTCTCAAACTTAATTTAATTCACATTTATGCAACACTTTGAAGATGTTTAATAGATTTTGCATACTGCAGTGTACTATGTCCCACCCATGTTCACAATTTTAACGTTGGGGGGGGGGGGGGATTGTCCCAAAACGTGACACAATGTTTGTCTCGAGTTACATCACAGACATACAGCGAAAGGGTCATCCGCACTCTCCTACTCTTTCTTATGTTTATTTGTTTATTTGAAAAGGATCCCCATTAGCTGATGCCGTAGCAATCAGCTAGTCTTCCTGGGGTCCATACAAGCCATATTACAAATACATTAAAAAAAAGCAATAAAGTTAAAAAAAAGAAAACAATACAATAAAACTACAACAACATTACATTGCATTAATTCACATTTGCACATTAATATGATATAGCTTAAAGCTATACTGTGTAAGTTGCTCAACTAGTGGTCAGTAGCGTCCGCGTCTTTCGGCCGTTTTTCGCCGCGGACCGGGCCTCACACCCCCGCGTCACCCCCGCGTCTGCCTCCACCTCGCCGAGATCTATCTTTGGAGGGGTCCCTGGTTCCTGTGCGTTCAGGCATTCCGGAGAAACGGAGTGTTTCACCCGAGTATAGATAGAGACACACGGGCGCCTACAAATATGGCCGCCCTATTGTGATAGCTAGCGACCCCACTTCAAGATGCGCTGTGATTGGCCGGCAGTGTATAACCCTCGCTGTGATTGGCCGGTAGTGTATGATGACGTCATTTTGCCGGGAAATCCCGCCCCTGTCACTGCTAGAAGAAAATATATAAAGAGAAGGCTTCAGAAGCTGAAAATAACGGAGTGGGTGTTCTAAAACTTTAGCGATTTAAGAGTTAGGACAATTTTAAGATTTGTTTTATAAAAAAAGTTACATGGTATAACTTTAAATAAATACTAGCAGGAAATAACTTTTACAAATTAATTTCTCCTGAAGCTATTTATAACTGTCGCTTCTTAACATTTGAAAAGTAAAGATTGAAACTAAAGTTTGAGCCGCTGGCGCTGAAGAAGGCCGACGCGTCCGCTCCTCCAGATGAGATAGACTGCTGCTGCTGCTGTGCAAACCTATGAATAAAAGAACATAGGAAACATAGGAGAGTGCGGACGATCCTCTCATTTCATGTCTTCAAGAATCTGCACCCCGCTAAGTTATAAGAGACGATTCCTCTTTCCTCAAGAGACTTGAGCGCGCCTTCTCCTAGCGGTTTCTGATCCGGTAGGAGAGTTGCCTTACGTCAGTGATTTTCAACTTCTGTGTCAGCATCCCCAGGGGGGTCCCCACATGATTGTGTGGGGGTCCCCAGATAACAGTGAATCGACAATTTAAGGGCTATTTAGACCTTTGTAATAACTCAAAAATAAAGAAAAGAAAAATATCATCACTGCATCAAAAGTAATCAATAAACTATACTATAAAAACTGGTCAAATAATATAAGAAAGTGGCAGAAATAGCTGATCTACAAGATCACAATGCTTCACATAGTGAGTCGTTGTGAGCTTGTAGATCTGCTGTTTTCACAATATTTATCTGTAGAACTCAACTCCTACATTCCAAGTGCTTGTCAGGGTGGGGGGTCCCCAGTTCAAATGATTATTTTGGGGGGTCACAGCCTGAAAAAGTTGAGAACCACTGCTTTACGTCCAAATCCTGACATGCCCATCCAATGGATAGATTGGATAGCACATAAAACTGGATTTTCAGGCCGCAAATCTAGGGAGTGAAGGCCGCATGGAGGCCTTAACATCTAGTAGGCCTACTGTATGTATAAATTCAAGATGTTTATTGTCACAAGGATGCACTGTGAAATACTTGCTCCATAATACACAGAAATAAAAACAGTAAATATAACAATACTAAACTTAACTAAAAACATAATAATAAGAAAAAAGATCAACATACAAGGCCGTAATACGACAGAAGATCTTCATAGTTTTTTCTTGTTTAGCAGTCTTATAGCCGGGGGGAGCTTGCGTCTGATACCAGAGCCTCACGGCCAGCATATACGGTGTTTGAACATATACAGTACATACAGTATAAAAGAACATATCTGCCCCCCCCCCCCCCTTTCCCCCCTGAAAACCATGAATGATGGAGCTTTGCACAGAAACGAATTACACCCGCTGTGCTGCAATGATAAAGATCATTCAGATTCCTGCTTTTCCATCACCCTCAGACGTTCACATAAATCCTGGTAGCTTATTATTATCACATCACAGCGCGGGTCCCTCTCGACGGAACATGTGAGTTGTCATAGCAACTTACGCAGAAGGACCTGAGTGGTCATCATCAGTGAGATTTTGCGGATATTAGCCAGTTTAATGAGGCTGCATGCCTCACTCACATCTCCCCCCGACTTCCCAAAGACTTCTGAAGGTCAAACTCTTCGTGTGCAGTTACCATGGCGATATACTGCCGCGGCCCACCGCTGACGCTGGCTGACGCAGATCACCTGAGCCAGTATATTCTCTTATCGTTGTTGTCGGATGAAAACCTTGTAGGTCCAAAACCGTTCGTTTTGCATTTATCATTTAAATAATGGTTTAAACTAGTGAAAACAGCCGATCTACAAGCACACACCGCTGCGAGGCGTTGTGTGCTTGTTGATCTGCTGTTTTCTCTACTTTTGTGCGACGGCCTTGTACGGTGAAGCAGGGCTTTACTTTGCGAAAGAGCGTACAAATTTGAAACTTGGAGATACAAGGTTTCTACCCGACAACGACGTTATGTTTTATTCAATCTACAGTAGACGATTATTTTTACTCCCTTTTCTCTTCAATTTACACATCGTTATGCCAATTAATTCCGCCCACTGCAGTTGTATGCTACTGACTCACCTGCCGGTGAGGAGGAGCCCCCACCGGGAGGACTCTGAACACAGGCCAATTGTGTTTATATACTGTATAGATCAGTGGTTACCAAACCTTTTCGCTCAAAAAACAGAAAGAGAAATTTGCTGTCTCCCCGGGACCCAAACTAGTGAAAATAGCAGATCTAGAAGCATATGCGTTGTGACCTCTCTATGCTATGGCCTTTGCGTAAAGGAGCTTGTCAGGGTTTAACCGTTCTACACATTCTAAATTATGTAAATCTAGATATTGTTGTTTGTTGCTCAGTTCTCCCCTCCTTTTCTAAAAAAATGTAATGGTAACTTATCTGTGTATACATTGCATTTTTTAGATCCATCTCACATGGCCTTTCAGTCAAGGTGACTGATTGCTTGCACTCCTGTCCTCCATTTGAATTGTCCTTGGCTTGACCTCAGCTCAGCCTTTGACGCAGTGGATCATAATAATGTCGTATATCAGCTGAAGGAAGAATGATGTTGGCATCAGTATGTGGCTCTACACTGGTTCATCTCCTATTTATTGAACAGGTCCTTCTTGTAATCTTTGTGTGTGTGTGTGTGTGTGTGTGTGTGTGTGTGTGTGTGTGTGTGTGTGTGTGTGTGTGTGTGTGTGTGTGTGTGTGTGAGGGATGCCCAGGGGTCTATTTGGGTGCCTATTATTCTTTAGGAATGTTTACCTGTTTTTGGTGGTCATGTGGTTAAGTCTTCACAAGTTCAGTGTAAGAAGAGGTCAAGGAGACGTGATGAACACGAGAGAGAGCCTTCAAAAGGTAGAGGAGAGTGAGACGGACAGAGAGAGAGAGAGAGAGAGAGAGAGAGAGAAACAGACAGAGAGAGAGAGAGAGAGACGGATAGAGAGTGAGACAGACAGACAGAGAGAGAGAGAGTGAGACAGATAGAGAGAGGCATCAGAGCGTGAACGCTGTCTTGTGTCATTTCTTCAGAAGAAGGACAGAGGGGTCATTGTCAGCGTCAGGTCTGTGGTGTCTGCAGTGGTAGAAGGTAACAATGTACAATGTTATTCACATACTGTACTCAAGTAAAACTTTTTACCCACTTAATTTATACTTTATATTTCTACTCAGCAACAGCAACGGTTTGCTACTTTTACCCAAGTAGGACTACGTCTTCCTTCATGTCTTCCTGGGGAAGACGAGAGGAGACGGAGGAGAAGGACAGAGGGGTCATTGCGATAGGCGTCGACTCCGTCTCCTCTGATTACTACTGATGGGATGTGACACGAGGCAGCTGGCGGAGACGCCGCACACACGCCGCGCTGTCAGTCAATCCGTGACCCGCTCTGCACTCACCATGACCTCATCAAACAACGGAAAACAACCCAGGTAGAGAGGCTCCAAAAGGGACGGACGGACGGACGGACAGATGGACAGACAGACGGACTGGAAGAGACAGTGGTTTAATTTCAAGGAGCCACAGTTTGATGACCTCATATGTCCAAAACTGTTACTTTTTCAGAATTCACATTCAAAAGTATCAAAAGTAGCAGATCGACAAGCTCAAAACACGCCACTTTGCAACACGTTTTGAGCTTATAGATCTGCTACCTGATCAAGTATAGGGCGTTAGTTTAGGGCTGCTACCTACGTATGGTATGATCAATTTAGGGCAAGTAGGGCGTTAACGCAGAAATCAAACAGTTAAAATGATGAAGATAAGTGGTTTTAAATTAACAGGATTTTACAGGGTCCGTAAGGGCCCCAGTTGGTCCCCACACTCAACGTTGAGAAACAAGTGAGATATAAAGGTGGCGCACAAGTAGAACTATATGCACATTGCACACATTCCACATGTACATGGATATGCATATACTGTATCAGGTTCAGGTTTATTGTAACATATATCCATAGAAAGTACAGATACAATGAAATGCTTGTGCCAAGAGCACTCTCAGCCTTATAATACACAAAGACATGGGCTGTGTCCGAAATGCAGAACACGTTCCCTACTCCCTAACCCTAAATGAGGGATTCAGATGTAGTGTACTACAGTAGTGAACAAATCAGCGCATTTCGGACACTACTCCGTCGCCATCTGCTTGCGTCATTGCTGTCGCACAGTTAAAACGCTCTACTTGGAGGCTTTTGGAGCAATAAATAATAGCCGATCTACAAGCTCTCAACAGGGGGCGAAGCGACGCGTTGTGAGCTTGTACATCAACTCCCCAATGCTTGTGGATTGTAAATAACATACGTACCAACATGTTGCGGTGTTATTATGAGAAATAGGCCTATATAATTATGTTTTTATTTATCACAATTCAATAAAATAATGTTATAAAAAATATAGATATATTTTTAAAATTGTATTCATTCATTCATTGGTGAATGAATGAATAATGTTTGTGCCACATTCGTCTCACATGCAGACATACACCCATGTTTGTGATAAAATAGGTTATTCTTGCTAATTTAAATAACATTATTTATCATGAGTATTATCATCAGCTGTGGAAGGTTGAGAAGAAAAGAGAGATATCGAAAAACAAAAGCCTCCAGCGTCTATTCTCGTATATTCTCTTCATAAACAACTTTAGAGCTTTTTCCATCATTTGTTCTCTGGCGACAAGGCTGTGGACATTTGTACGAGTTGTTTTCTTTAGCCGGTGGTTCTGCTACGAGCGGCTCTGTTGCTTTTACTCAGCAACAGGTGGCTACGCTAGGGCTAGCTGCGTTCGTTGCGTCCTATGGTTGCGTCCTGCCCAGAGCCTGCAGTGTGCGTGTGCGCGTGCACACCGCATGTCCGTGCTCAAAGCGCGAGACAGCGGCCGCAGCGCAGTGCATTGTGGGCCGGTAGGACTTGAATCGGCTTGAATAGTGACCATCGAATGCTCACTACAAATCAAAATGCATTGTGGGATACTTCAGTACACTATATTAGGGTACAAAAATGCTCACTATACATTCGGACACTAGTTCAAAATGGCGGAGCCCACTTTTAGTACACTACATTAGAGAATAGGGTGGATTTCGGACGCAGCCATGGTCACAGTGACCAACAAGAGTGTGGACCCACATACCATGCAGGCCACACAAAAACAAGTCCCAACAACACAACATACAATACCATACAGTGTAACAGTGTACTGTACAGTTTAAAAGTGCGTAGAGTGCCTATGTTTGCCTATGTTTCAACCCTTCGTTGAGCAACCTGACTGCCTGGGCAAAAAAAAATATTATTGAAACTTGTAGTGTCCGATTTGATGCTCCGATAATGTTTTTTGGATGGGAGGAGTGAGAACTGCTATCTTTAATGATGTTCTCAGTTTTTTTCTTGCAGTGTGGTATGTGGTATAGATTGTATGGAGCTGTGGCAGTTCTGTGCTGATGATGTATACCTTTCTACCACACATGAGCGTGAGTACATCTTAAATGGTTGCAGCCACTATAAAGGACTGTATATTACCAGACATGATTGTTTGGTGGGTCTGGTCTCGGACAACATCAGAAGTACAGACAACAAATTATAAACGCAGCACTGTAAAACTAGACTGGTTTGATCACAATGACACGTTACTATCTTTGAAATAGGCTGCCCAATTGATTTCAATGGACATATTTATCTTACATCCAAACAAATAACAGCCTTTGGTGGAATGTATTTTGGCCTTAGGATATAACTTATTATCAACATAATTTGTCCTTGTGTTTGGGAGTCTGGGCCACGTTCACAAACTTGTGCCCCGTGGCCTGCAATTGGGAGGATTGCAGCAGACTAATGCCCACAAGTTGGCTAAATACTGTTCTATCTCAGCTGTGATACCTGTCTGAGATAGTCATATCTGTCTTCTCCAGATAGACAGGCTATCTGTCTTCTGCTATCTGGAGAAGACAATGTTTCATATGTCCTTGAGCAGCTAAGGGGGGGAGAAGAACGAAAAAAAAAATCATGGGTCACTTCTGTATATATCGTACTTATAAAGCTGGGTTCAAACCTAGATGGTTCGAGCGGCACGATTACATACAAGTGAATGCAAAGACGAGACGGCACGCGACTGAGCGCGACGCGAACGATCCGAACGGGGCGGCGCAAACGGTGCGAACAGTCGCCTCGTATCTTCGCCCCACTTGGAAAAATCCAAATGAAGCGACCTTCGCTTCACCCCCACTCCACCCATCGCGTCCTGACAGCCAATCAGCGTTGATGTTGTCCGGAGACACAGACATGTTTTTGGAGTTTGGAGCTGGGACTTCCTTTTTTCCGGGTGTTTCGTCTTGATTCCAACGGGACATGATTTTTTACCAACGCGGACCTGCGCGACCAGAGTGAAGCGATAGAAGCGACTAGAATAGAAGAAATCGCTTCAGGTTTGGACGCAGCTTAAGTCATCAAATGTGTTTTGTGTGTTTTGTGTGTGTGTGTGTGTGTGTGTGTGTGTGTGTGTGTGTGTGTGTGTGTGTGTGTGTGTGTGTGTGTGTGTGTGTGTGTGTGTGTGTGTGTGTGTGTGTGTGTGTGTGTGTGTGTGTGTGTGTGTGTGTGTGTGTGTGTGTGTGTGTTTGCGTGTGCGCGTGCGCGTGTGCATGGGCCTCAGAGCCTCAGCGCGAAGCCAGATATTAAGCTAACCTTGTCCTCCACACACACCGGTCCCCTGGCCTGAAACCAGGATTTAATAAGAAGCACAAACACAGAGTTTAATCATGTAACTATCGTTATTAAAAGTGAATCCATTAAAAAGTACATTAAATTATGAATGATGTATACTGTAGTGCCAGGAGAGGTAGAGGATTAATTATGACTTCATAATCCACTGTATATGAACTGCTCTGTGGCCGTGGGCGGCTTGTGACCTTCATAACCTCCCCTACACTCACAGTGCCGATGAATCAAAGCACACATATTGCAACGTACACACACACACACACACACACACACACACACACACACACACACACACACACACACACACACACACACACACACACACAGGCCCATGAAGATATCCGCTTAAAGCTGCAACACAAACTAAATGTAATGATTGGTTATTTTAACCAATGTATGGTATGGTACACATATGGCGGTCTCTCTACTCCTCCACAAATAAATGTGGACCCTGTTATGCAGGGAACCCGGGTTCAAATTCAGTAACCAACCAGTAATAGTAAGCAATGTGTTTGGGCCTGTTTCTTTTGCGTGAGGTGGCTTGATCTACAAGTACTGTACATGTCCCAGCCATGATGTGTATAAGTACTTTCCCTGAGCATGATGCTACTGTATATGTCACAGCCAGGACTTAACCCTTGATCCTGGGTGCCAACCAGGGAGGCATTGGGATCGGTTATTTGAAAATAGGAAATAGCCGACATAAAAGCTTGTAGTTCTTCTTAGTGAAACATCTTAACAACACAAAGGTTTGTATGGGGGTCTGTGGCACAAACTATGTTCAGATGAAAAGCGCTGTCAAGTTTGTGGTCAATGTCAACATTGATCAGCGACCAAATGTGAATGCAGTTTGCCTGTCGTCCCATCCTAAACATGCTGCTTTGCTGTGTGACCCGATAACACTCAGAATTCACCACCGCTTAAGGCTTGGTTCCTGAGAAGTTGAACCTAGTGGCAGAATGGTTATAGCTTTTAATGTCCCCTGCTCCGGTGGTGGAAAAAGTACTATTTTCAAATAGCCTATAGGTATAAAATAGGGCTAAAGTGGATTCATGTATGTATTATAATATAATCATTTTTATCTGCAAAGTAACTAGTAACTAAAGTTTTCAAATAATTGTAGCGGAGTAAATGTACAATATTTTGATCTGAAATGTAGTAGAGTAGAAGTAAAAGTATTGGAAATTGGAAAATTGTACTTAAGAACTGTACTTACCGTAAGTAAATCTACTTAGTTACTTTACACCACTGCCCGGCGCATGACTGCGTCACCGCTCTGGCAACCTGTGGTGCTTTCGATTTTCTGCCGCAGAAGTACACCATGCGGTGACGGGACTCGACAGATACCTTGTATTGATCAAGTAGCCTATTGCTACTGATAAAGACATGGAGATGACGCTGAGAAAAAACAGTTCATTATTCAACACAACCCCCACGTACTGGTCCTTGTGAAGAGCCACCTTGGGTTTCAATTAACATGCACACAGCCCTGGATGCACGCCTCATTATGCTGACGCTGGCTTCAGGAGAACTAGGTACTGTAATGCACCTAATATTAAAAAAAACATACATTAACATACATTACACATGGGATGCCTAACACGTTGCCTAACAAGCGTTAACGATTCCCCGTGAAGTGCCACGGCCCTGTTAACATGTCCACAGACGTGTTAACTGGTTACCTTGGAGTGAAGGGAAGTGAAGGAAAAAATTCCCATGACGCCTCGGGAAAGCCACTTCTGTCAACTTCCGTTCGGGCATTCACTTGAAACATGGATATATCTCCGCTTCTTTTCCCATATTGGTCAAATATTGGTCAAAACGGCCTGTTTTCTATGGACCATAACTTACACACAGATCATCGCAGGTTGTATTTTTTCTTCTCCACTTGGAAGAGAAGGCTGTGTACGGAGCAATCGAAAATCACGTAAATGCAATAGGAAAAAGCCGTGGCAGTTAATCTACATTAGTTATAAAAAATATCTATCACAAATAAAAAAAATATCTGCGACAGAACCTTGGAGTGAAGGGAAGTGAAGGAAAAAATTCCCATGATGCCTCACGAAAGCCACTTCCGTCAACTTCCGTTCGGGCATTCACTTGAAACATGGACATATCTCCGGTTCTTTTCCCATATAATATTGGTCAAAACGGCCTGTTTTCTATGGACCATAACTTACACACAGATCATCGCGGTTGTATTATTTCTTTTCCACTTGAAAAAAAAAAAGGCTGTGTACGGAGCAATCGGAAATCAAGTAAATACAATAGGAAAAAGCCTTGGCAGTTAATCTACATTAGTTGTGGCAAACTATGGAAGTCCAAGTGTTAAGAACTTTATAGTTTGTCCACTCCAAATGTACTGATCTGTGACCTGCTGTGAGCTTGTACAGTACTATCAGCTATTTTTTAAGTGTACTTATACTCAAGTAAAATTCTTGATACATTACAGGCCTTTGACTTTTCTGCATTGTGATATTGCTACTTACTTAAGTAAAATTATATAAAAAACATAATCTGAGTACTGGTTCGAAGAGGCACCTTTGCGCGTTTCAATTAACATGCACATAGCCGCGCACCGTTCATTATACTAACGGCGGCTTGAGGAGAACTATAGCTGTATAGATCGATATGCCCGGAGGGAGGGAACACCCCTAAGAGGTGGGCCTGTCTTCATTACCCCCTGACAGTCAATAGAGAGAGAGAGAGAAGATCCTCTCTACTGTTATCACTGAGATTGTAGTGAGATTAACTGCACCTACAATCAATACTTCACAGCGGGCTCGTCTGACCTCCACCTTGCATGAACGTATACTTACGTACATACATTCTGCCCACACTCTTCCACAGCTGTACTGCGTGGAGGCATCGCTTGACTATTATAGCCAGTGTTTCCTAGTGTTAAGTGGTCAGATGGATGGTCCCGTCCACGTACAATTTCAGAGCATGTTCGTTCATGTTAACGATCGATCAATCAATCGTTTTCCGGCTTGGATACATGGAACTACACAAGGTTCTATTCACGGCTATCACAATGGAAATTCATTTGTCAAGGTTTTAAAGAAAGAATAACATGACTTTTCAATATTATCATTAAAATCTTAAGTCTTTAGGCAATTATTTGGCCCCTCTTGCAATAATGCTTGCAGCCCACCTGTGGGCCCCGGCTGTGAATGGCTTGGCATACAGTATTGCATGTGGAGAAGGTTTTAGTGAATGGCTTGGTGTATTGCATGTGGAGAAGGTTTTAGTGAATGGCTTGGCATATTGCATGTGGAGGAGGTTTTAGTGAATGGCTTGGCATATTGAATGTGGAGAAGGTTTTAGTGAATGGCTTGGCATATTGCATGTGGAGAAGGTTTTAGTGAATGGCTTGGCATATTGAATGTGGAGAATGTTTTAGTGAATGGCTTGGTGTAGGCCTATTGCATGTGGAGAAGGTTTTAGTGAATGGCTTGGCATATTGCGTGTGGAGAAGGTTTTAGTGAATGGCTTGGCATATTGAATGTGGAGAATGTTTTAGTGAATGGCTTGGTGTAGGCCTATTGCATGTGGAGAAGGTTTTAGTGAATGGCTTGGCATATTGCGTGTGGAGAAGGTTTTAGTGAATGGCTTGGCATATTGCATGTGGAGAAGGTTTTAGTGAATGGCTTGGCATATTGCATGTGGAGAAGGTTTTAGTGAATGGCTTGGCGTATTGCATGTGGACGAGGTTTTAGTGAATGGCTTGGTTTATTGCATGTGGAGAAGGTTTTAGTGAATGGCTTGGTGTATTGCATATGGAGGAGGTTTTAGTCACCAGGGGAGTTTTATCAGCATGGAAACACGTAGTTTGACTACAAAACCAGCAGGCCTGACATTTCTGCTGAGCACCACTAACCTCAGTCTCTTCTTCATCCACTTTTTCCTCCCCTCTCTCTCTCTCTCTCCCCCAACACCATCTCTCCTCCCTGGGCACCTCGCCAGCACCTTCTCTCCCAACCTCTCTCTCTCACTCTCACTCTCCAGAGAGGAATGCTGTTAATATAGTACGACCCAACGAACGTGATTCTCTCTGGGTCCAGGATAAGCAAAATCGAAGCTTCGTCCAAATCAGACACTGCATGCATAATGAGAGTGGCTGAGGAGGATCACTTATCATCAAGGCTCTCTAATACAGGGGTCTTCAACAGGGGGTCCGGGACCGTCCCAGAGTTACTACAGGGGGTCCTCCAAATCTTTGAGTGATAGAAACTTTTTTTTCTCCTTTTTTATATTAACCACTTGAACCCTAGCGTCCATATTCGGAGAACTTTAGCCTAAAATAGCAGATCTACAAGCTCAGATCGGCTATTTTTGGCAAAGAGCTTTGTTGTAGAGGGGAGAAAGAGCAGACTAAGTACAGAGTGAAAGGTCAAGTTTATTAATTATTGACGGTTCAAGTGGTTGCATATCTGATAACAAATTGACATGAATCCAAAATTCACGATGATAGTGCTGTCAAACGATGAAACTATATGGAATCTGGGGGTCCCTGCTTCATCCCTCTCTCAACTAAGGGGACCTTGGCCTGAAAACGTTGAAGACCCCTGTTCTAATATAAGTCAGTGGATGATGGAGCTCAAACCTTTTCATGTCAAGGACCACCAAATTGATTTGGCTGTGAACCCCCATCTAAAAAAATGTTTTGTGCCAGGGACCTCCAGAAGCAAAGATTTGAGCTTGATATGTTCTCATAAAAAATACATACCGTATATTTCCAAATAGTTGCCCAGGGGCAAATAGCCGCCGGGCACCAAATACCCACCGGGGATCTGACACCGTTTAGCGCATCGAAATAGCAGATCTTCAAGCTTATTGCGCGGCACGAAGTGGCATGTTATGAGCTTGTAGATCTGCTATTTTTGTATAGCCAAAGTCATATATAAAATGGTTAAAGTGGTTATTATCAAGTCACTTATCATCAAGGCCTATAAGTCCTCATCCTCACGCCTGCCAACCTGTTTGGCTGTAGCGAGGGATGGATGGCCCTGGATGACGTGCACACTTGGCTATCTCATTCTTTTGTCTAGCCTATTTTCCTCCTGACATCCTTTTCTAGACTTGGATTGAGAAAGGAACTATTATAGAACAGTGTGTCCTCAAACTTTGTAATGTATTGTAAAACCCTTAACTCAGAGAGTTTGCAAATGGAACTTGCAGGTCCATTTGGTCACATTTAGAGATGCTCCAATCTGATTTTTGGGGCTGATATCACCGATCAACTGGAATCAGTATCTACCGATATTCCCGAACACAGTGTCAAATCCATAAATTCTTCTATTTATTTTGTTACATATATTTAATGATTCTTCTTACAAAACATTGACATTGAATATCAATTTAAACATTAGGAGATTGCAAGCTGAGGTGCTTTAGTATCCAATTCAACTTGTAGGAGTTGAAGGTTACATTCAGTCCCACAGATAAATATTGTGAAAATAGCTTGTAGATCGGCAAAGCCAATAGAGGCATTATTGGCCGATCATGATAATCGGCACATCTCTAGTTACATTCTTATACACTCAGAGTAACAGACATGTAAGAGTCCATTTGGAACCCCGTCAGTGGACCCAGAGGGTCCATGAACCCCACTTTGAGAACCAGCACTGTTCCAGGAAAAGGTGCGCTCTGTAGAGGACAAATCTCCACCAGGGGGCATGCCCTACAGTACCTGTAGGTTGGGGGGGTGAAGGGTGCCAGGGGACCGACGCCATGCAGCCTCTTGTCTTTACCTGTGCATAGAAACAGTGCAGTGTGCCAGTACAGTACAGTAGTACAGTACAGTAGCAACACCATGGCCAGGGGGAAAGGCTTTCTGTTCTGTCTGCTTAATCTGTCACCTCCTTAGTCCTCTCCTAACAGTGGTTGAAGAAAGTTTACAAAAGTTTTTTAAATCTTTCGAAAATAGTCGATCTGCTGCAATACCCCTTGTACCCCTTGCCTATACAGTATATACAGTATGGTAATATAATCAAGAGATCAAGTTGACCAGAACCAGCGATCCAACACATATCTAACATAATACTGATGACATCAGGGATCTCATGGGCATAAAAGGGACAAGGATAGACACAAAAGGAACACAGACAGACAGGTAAAATGGAAACTCTGGGTTAGCATAACCAGGTTGGACATGAATGTCCACCTTGCATTGTTCCTGTGTAGGCCGGTGGCACCGGTCTAGCAAACTAAATCCAAAAAGTAACTTGTAACTAAACATTAAAAATAATCGTTGTGGAAAAAGTACAATATTTGTTTCTGAGATGTAGTGGAGTAGAAGTATAAAGCACTGACATCTTTCCACGACTGCTCTCCTACAAAACTCAATGTTTCTCTCCTACTTTTAAATTCATTTCTCTCTCTTTTCTCTCTTTCTCTCTCTCTCTCTCTCTCTCTCTCTCTCTCTCTCTGTCCTCATAGCATAGTTCTGGTCTCAGTTGCGTCGCGAGCACTTCATCACTTTGTATCATTATGTCTGCTCTTCCCTCCTCTTTGCTGTGTGTGCTCCTTTTCTCTCGCTCCGTGTTGTGGAGCGCCATCTGCAAACATCTCTCATCTCCTTTGTCTGTGAGACGCCAGACAGACAGAAAGTAATTAAAAATGCCCCTCGCTGCTTGGTGTTTAATGTCCCTGTCAGCCCCTCTGTAGTCGGGGAACGCCACACACGCGCGTACAACTTGCAAACTCTCCAGCGTCTGCACAACTACTCAACCCAAGGTCACAATTGATGACTTGATTCGCAAGCTAAACTGAGAAGATGACGAATAAGAAAAAGACACACTTAAAATAAGCTTCAGTTGTTGATGTTGTGTTTTAACACAAGTAAAGTGCTGGACAAAGTATTCAAACCCAGTCCTCGAGTCAAAGTGTATATACTCAAATATGACTCGACTTAACACAATGAAAGTTGCTCTGTCATATGTGTACTTGAGTTAAAGTACAGTACTGCAATACTTGCTTGTAAAAAATCAAGTACTCCAGTACTTGATACTAATTTCTGCCTCTAATATTTGACAATTTGGCCAATGTTGATTTTTTTTAGTCCTTAAATTGTCACTTTAAACTTTATGTTGGTTTGTTTACTGTTGAGTGGGGGAATACATTCTTTTTCCAAACTAAGTTAATCATCTGGGGACCCCCCTGGGGGTCCCAACCCACAGTTTGAGAACCACTGTATTAAAAAGTACAAATAGAGCATGATCGGAAATCTGACATCACTGCCACTAGAGGGCGCTATTCCTCTGGGTAACAGTGTCACGTTTTGTATTGGAAACCCCTATAGGGGAATCTTGGATGGTGTCATATAAGAACTGTGTTCTAGAATAAACAAATCACCCCCGTCAATTTTACTCATATATGATGTGATGTGAAGCATCAGCTGACTGGAAAACTAATTTATCTAAACACAGACATTATCAAATGTGACTCAATATCATAAACGACAGAGTTACATACCTGACATAATTGCCAGGGTTCTTATATGACACAGTCTAAGATTTGCCTATGGGGACCCTGTAGTGTATATAGTAGTTGTTACTGACTCTGACCTCTAATGGCATTCCTAGGGAGGGGCACCTGAGCCGCTTTTACTGTGTAAATTTCTCTTGCTTTTTGCACTGACCAATGGACACTTTTGTTTGGCTCTGCACTATTAGGTAGTTTTTACTTGTGTTTGACACAACGGTGAGACATGTAGCATTGAATGTTATGGACACTTTATTTGGCTAAGGTCACTTTTTCTTGTTTGGCACTGCAAGTTGTACTATAAGTATTGCTATTTTTGTTATGATGTGACGTTTGTGTAAATGTATTGTATTGTTTTGCTTCATCACTTTTTTTTAAAAACTTTTTTGATGACTTTTCACCGTTTTCTGGGGCAGAAAGTTAGCCCAAGGAATATGTTTCATGCAAAACAAATGCTTGCAATGGATTCAGAATCATGAAGAACCCCTAGTTTGACCCCTCACATGCTACTTAAAGCATTTCTTTTTTCTTTTTTAAATATCTTTCTGTTCCTGTGTAGTGGAGTCAATGGGACAGTGAATATACAAATGGCAATAACTTTTTTCGCGATGTTTCCGGCAGAGCAGACCTCTCATTCTGTGGACCTTAATGACCAAACTAATAGATAAAACTGAAATAAAAAGTGCGGCAAGACATCACAGGTTCAACCCTATTCCTTGAGCTTTTGGGCTTGTGGGTCCCTGACTACAGTGTGACCCTGGGTGTACAACAAACTTTGAGCATGTTGTGCTAAGCTGTAGGCCAGATGTACTGTAGGCCACGCTTCAGAGCCCGGACAAAACCAGATGTTGGAGTTTAGCTCCTTCCAGGAGCATTGCTCAATAAAGTCAATAAGATAAAAAATTAAATAAAAATCAAAGCATCAATAATCTCTTCATCAAATCGGAACTCCGAGCAGCAGGAGCGGTTTTGCAGTCGCTAAATCGCACTGTGGTGAAGAAAAAAAGAGTTGAGCCGGAAGGCAAAGCTCTGTCTACCGAGCAATCTTTGTTCCTACTCTCACCTATGGTTATGAAGTGTGGGTCATGACCAAAAGTTTAAGGTCGTGGGTGCAAGAGGCCGAAATAGGTTTCCTCAGACAGGTGGCTGGTATCTCCCTTAGAGATAGGGTGAGAAGAAACAACTATGACTACTCATGCATAGAAGGAAGCATGAGGTCAGTCCATTGTTTCCCCAGGCGCGGCAGAGGGAGAGCAGAGCCCAGGATTACATAGCTTAGGCAATTTGCACTGGGGGAAAAAATGGGTTACAAAATCGTGGGATAAAATTATATATATAGGCTCTATAAAAAAAGTGAGAGAGAGGGTGAGAAGTTCAATCACCCGAGAGAGACTTGGAGTAGACTGCTCCTATAGGTGTTGTCTTGTTTTAAATGTTTGTACACTTAATGTAGTCTATTTGAGGGACCAACTTTGGGCCTAGTGTTTAAGGTTTCTGGCACTGGGGACGCCCAGCAGAAACCGTTTACAGGTCATTGGTGGACCAAATGGTCCAAAGACGTGAGTTCTTTATTTTTGACTCTGGTTGGCAATGTTGACTGTTCGCTAGCTTTTGGGTCACCAATTATTTCCGGGGTAACCGAAAGGTCACCTGACACATTGATGATGTCACCGGACCAAAAACAGTGTTTCTGTTTATTTTAGGCTGTCATTTTGTACTGTTGCCATTGGTAGTCATGGTTCTCAGTTCCCACCTGATGTCATGTGGCAGTTCAGACTCATCCAGACCATAATGAATAACTGATAGCTTGCATAACGTCTTCAGGCTAGGACTTAAATCTAAGATGTACAGGTCATCTTTGAATTGATGGTATTCATTGTATCCTCCAAATATGATGATACGACCTTCCACCATGCAACAGCACATCCGACTCATCCTACAGGGACCTTTCCCCTTGGTGACAACCTGCATCCAGGAAGACGTCTCTGGACTGAATTTCCATAGATCATTGAAATACCGGGTCAATACCAGGTGGCTGACACTCCAGCCACCAAATACGTACAGCTCTCCATTGTAGGCCAAGGCTGAATGACATGTACGTCCTTCTGGGAGAAGCTGTGTAGAAAGTGTGTTCAGCCAGCAGTTGGTCTCTGTGTCAAACACTGTGATGTTGTTGGTGGCACAGGGGGGCCGGAAGCCCCCAAATACAAATATCTTTGTTCCAATGACGGTGGCAGAGTGACCATCAGTAGCAGGTGGAGGAGTGCCTCTGGTGTTAATTAAAGACCAGACCATTATGGTGGTGTCCAACTTGTAGATGTCATTGGTAAATCCAGTCAGCTTGGTGTGCCCTCCATACAGATACATGACCTTCTCCAGGACACAGGCTGACATATTCCTCCTTGCTTCTGGAACAGACCCATACATACCAGGTTTGAACCAGCAGTGGGTGTCAACATCAAATGCATAAAGCACATTGCAGTAAGGAAACCCTTTTTCCCAGATGTAGACAATTTCTTCTACCAGCACAGCTGTGAGGTGCCAGCGCCCCGAGGGAAGCTCAATGGGACTTCTTCCATTTGTCACTGGGGGCAACTTCCTCCAACACAAAGACAATGTGTTGAAGATGTGGACATCAAACTGAGCACTGTTGTTCAGGACGTTGTGGGTCCCTCCAAATGAGTACAGCCTGTGTCTGCCTGCCACAACAATATGGGAGGAATACTTAGGTCCTCCTTTCAGATGTATTGTCCAATTAAACATTATTATATTATACACACACCAGCACCACAGTGAATCAGTGCAAAAGAGTTTGGTTACTAAATTGACTATATTCTCCAACATGCTAACTGTCATGTGAAGCTCGACCAATACTCCAGCTACCACCACTACCGGATATTTTTCCACAACTCGATTACACCTCATTGGCTAAGGGCCGTGCCTTTATACAGTCTGCGACGCAACTCACGCGACAAAACTTGCACGATGGAACTCACCAAATGTAACTCATGCAATAGACAGCCGATGATGTCTATGATGTCAGAATTATGAGATATTATAAATAATTTCCTACGAAACAGTATGGACTCGCTCGTGACTATATTCTACAGCGTGCTACCTGTCATGTGAAGCTCAACCAATATTCCAGCTAACACCACTCCCACAATTTCCACACCTCAATTGCACCTCATTGGCTAAGGGCCCTGCCTTTGTACTGTCTGCGATGGAACTCCCACGGCGGAACTCTAAAATTAATGAGGATAACATGGTGTTCTCGCCTTTCAGGCGAGCCCACAATTAGGCTAACGTCATCCCCCCCAAAAAATCATACCTAGTGTGAAGTGAGCGGTGCTATTTATGAGTTAATTTCAGTCTTTGTGAGCTTTGTGCCAAGATGTAGGCCTGATGTAGGCCACGCTTTGGGGCGCTTTGTCTGAGACACTTCATACCGGACAAAGCCAGATGTTGGAGCTTAGCTCCTTCCAGGAGCACTGCTCAAAAATTCCAACACTGAGGTACAGATCACAAACTGTACCTACCTATAAAGTAAATGTACTTCGATACTGTCCACCAGCGTATTAATATGGTACAGTAAAGTACAGTAAACGGGCAGCTTGGGTGTGTAGTGTAGGCTGGCTGTTGGTTTACAGGCCAGTAAAGCATTGGGGAGCAGACCTTATAAAGTCTAGGCTATAAAAGAATGGTAAAAATACTTTGTGGAGCAGCGGGGAGAACCCTAACTGTGCTATATTTCCAACGCTGTATTTTACTGGTTGAAGGGAGTCATGTGGGTCAAGGCCCAGGGAGGGGGAGGGGGAGAATTTTTATTTGAGTATAAGTATTTGAGTTAAGTGTAATCGCACAATGTCTAGCATACAAAATACTCTGTTACAAGTGGAAGGCTTGTATTCAAATGTATATTTCGGTAAAAAGTACAAAGGTATTGACATCAATTACTCTATACTAAAGAAAAAGTACAAACATTTTTCAAAATGTAGATCCCCATTTACTCAAGTACAGTACAGTACTTGAGTAAATGGACTTGCCGCCCCTGGCCTGCAGGTGCAGTGGAATAGGCTATTATGCACTGCAGACATTTTGGAGAAAAGTTGGGTGTCTTCTCACTTACTTCACAGGTGTTACCAATAATACTAATGAAGGCTCTGTTCCATTCTGGTCAAATAGAGTCAGGGTGCTGATATTGTGCATTGGCTCACTAGAAACACTGCTACACCAGTGGGTCTCAAAGTGTGGTCCAGGGACCCTCATGGGGTCCATTTGGTTCCATGTGTACACTCTCAGAGTTATGGGGGTCCTTGAAATAATAGGTTTCATACATGAAATGGAACAGAGCCTTAAGTATCATTGGTAACAGCTTTGAAGGAAGTGAGAAGAGACCCAACTTCTCTCCAATATGGCTGCTGTGCATGTAGCCTATTGACGTGTCTTTCAGCTCTATGTCATCTGTCATGTTTCACGTGGAGCGTGCATAGTGACGGGGGCAGCCATGCTTCCCCACTCCTCTCCTCAGCCGCTTGGAAATCACAGCGCATGCATAATGACTCCTTAAGTGTTTTGCTGATGGAAGTAGCCCACTTTTATGCATGCGTGCTCCTATTTTGACAGCTGGATTGCTTTTGCCTCTTCATGTTAACGTTTAGCTTTTTAACCCGCCTGACATAATCGTCGGTCCCGCGACGTTCTCCAGATAACAGCAGATAACAGTGGTGGAAGAAGTACTTTTTTTTTTACTTAAAATAAAAGTAGCAATACCACAAGTTCGAAACATGGTGTGAAACGATACGTTTTGAGCTTGTAGGCTATATGTTTTGAGACGGGGGTCTGCAGCCAAATGCATATAATATGGGGGGTCCTTATTATATCCACTGATATAGCAACATGTGTTTTTCTGAAAACTATTACGCCTTAGTAGATATTTGTAGAATCAGCCTCTGGTCTTACAATACTTGAGTAAATATACTTACTGTAGTTCATTTCCATCACACAGGGGCGTCACAAGGGGGGGGGGGGGGGGAGTGGGACTGAGTTACTAGGGCCCAAGATGGAGGGGCCTTAATTATTTTATACTTTAGCTATTGAAAAATAGCAGATCTATAAGCTCACAGCGCGGCACCGAGTGCCGTGCTGCGAGCTTGTATAGATCTGCTATTTTTGAAAAGTCGTGAAAATGTGTGCAAATCTTTGAATATGTATTTTTTAAGCGAACATTCGTAACTCAAATTTTGCTTCTGGGGGGTCCCTGGAACTAAATATTTTGAGATGGGAGTCCGTGGCCAAATACGTATCATTTTGGGGGTCCTCCACATGAAAAGGTTTGAGCACCATTGAGAACATAGGTTTTTCAAAAAACCTTAGAAGGATTTGAAATATTCAAAGACTTGCACACATTTTCACGATTTTTCAAAAATAGCAGATCTACAAGCTCGTGAGCTTGTATATCTGTATCTATTTTTCAATAGTTAAAGCAAGAAATAATGCGTAATAATTCGTTCCCAGTCTAAAAGGGTTAAACCCCCTCCCCCATGAAGAACATTCATGGGGGCTCGCAGTGAATCCTTGTACCCAGGGCCCAGAGTTTGGTGTGACACCCTTGCCATCACTTGTTCCCCTGAATGTAAATTCCCTCCCGTCTCAGCGTGGTGCGGTGCGGTGGGGGCGGGGCCATTGGCAGGTGTCCTGGCGCATTAAGACTAGATGGATGACAGAGAGAAGAGAGCAATGGATCTTCACCATCGCCCGCCATCTCTCTCTCTCTCTCTCTTTCTGTTCTCGCACATCGATACAGAAAAGACAAAACCTGAGCCCCACTCTCCTCTATCACCTTCACCATCCAACGCATCTATCTTAGACCAGTGGTTCTCAACGTGGGGTTCAGGGACCCCCAGGTGGGTCCTTGGGGGGTTCACTGTAATATAACAAAGTAGGGCAGGGGTCTTCAATGGGGGGTCCGGGACCCTTAGGGGGTCTTCAGAGTTACTACAGGGGGTCCTCCAAATCTTTGTGTGATAGAAACTTTTTTTTCCCTTTGTTGTATTAACCACTTGAACCCTATGTGGGTCCATATTCTGAGAACTTTAGCCAAAAATAGCAGATCTACAGATCGGCTATTTTCGGCATGATTGTTTGATGTAGAGGGGAAGAGAGCAGACTGAAAGGTCAAGTGTATTAAGTATTGACAGCTCAAGTGGTTAAATATCTGAAAACACAAATTGACATGAATCCAAAATACACTGATTATTGCGCTATCAAACAATGAAACTATATAGAATCTATGAACAGGTTGTGGGGGTCCCTGCTTCATCTCTCTCTCAACTAAGAGGTCCTTGGCCTGAAAACATTGAAGACCCCTGAAGTAGGGCATTATGGAGAAGGGAAAAAAAGACAACGACATGTAGACTTACTATCTGTTTCACGGAGGGTTGTGTGTGGTATATGTATCTCGTCTCTGTCGGGTGGAAACCTATTATGTCCAAAACCTTTCAAATTCAACTCGTAACTGTGCCGCGTTTCCAGCTTGTAGATCTGCTACTTCTGATGCTTTTGTGGGACGCTTAAAAAAAATGGTCCGAATATGGAGGTTTCTGCCCAGTGCCCAACAGAATGATTGACTCCACACATACAGTTCAATACATCCCACTCAAAAACTGTGGTGCACTCAACAAACCCACACTTTGATGATGGATTGTCACTGTTATACACAATGCACTGAGCCGAGATACAAAAGTTTGGCTTTCTTTTTATTGTTTTTTCTAACCAATAATGGCTTTGTGTGACAGAAAGTAATACGACCTCTACGAAGACATTTTGGCCTTGATGTGTTTCCCACATGCAGTATTTTTGTTTCTGTGAGCATTTCATAACATTGTTGCTCTCCATATTTTTGGAGTTTTAAATTAACACCCTTCTTGATCGTACTATAGAGCAGGGGTTCCCAAACCTTTTTGTCTCAGGGCACCCCATGCATATATTCTTTTAATCCGAGGCACCCCTACATTATAATTTTCACTCCCAGCACCTTAAATTTACAGTATAGCATATCGTCATTGTCGGGTGGAAAACCGTTCATTTTGTATTATCATCTATAAAATGTACTAAACTAGTGAAAACAGCAGATCTACAAGCACACAACGCCTCGCATCGCGAGGCGTTGTGTGCTTGTAGATCGGCTGTTTTCACTAGTTTTATGCGACAGTCTTTACCAAAAGACGTACACATTTGAAACTTGGAGATACAGGGTTTCTGCCCGACAGTGACGATATTTTAGTGATTATGTTGCGAGGAAAACGTTGAGATAATAGCCATTTTGGTTAGAACTGACTGAAAATAACTTTGTACTTCAAGTTTAAATTATACAAAATATTTTTTCAAGTGTCCAAATAAATATTATCAAATTATCTTGCGGCACCCCTGGACTGCCGTCACGGCACCCCAGGGTGCCCCGTCACCCACTTTGAAAACCCCTGCTATAGAGTGTCACACAAAAGCATCACAGTTGTGCCATGGATCTGCTACTAATTTTTGAATCCTGAAAGGTTTTGGAAATATGAGGTTTCCACCTGACAGAGACCATATATTATATTTGTGTATGTTTGCGTCCCAAGAGTCCCTCCTTAGAAATGTACTGGAAATATGGAAACATAACCCTAGATCGGGCTTACACAGTCACACTCATAATGCACATGACAGCACATATAAATACAAAGTACGATGGTGCTATATAGCACCTGCCACCTGATGAAGCTACAGCGAAACGTGTCGTGCTAATAAAGAATTATGCATTAAGGAGTTGTCCATCGTAGTTCCCTGGAGTGATGCAGTCCCTTCTTATGGAAGGTTTCCCATTTTCTCTATAAAAAAAAGAAAAAAAATATATATATACAGTATATATATATATTTTTTCTTCTTTTTTTTTCACTTGATGACTGAGCTCAAGTGCCTTGGATTTCTTCTTGTTGGTCTGCAGTTTATGCCACTGGGGAGACAAAGCAGTACCTCTTGGGTTAAGGTTTGTTTTGTGGGTTAGGTTAGTTGTGTACCTTTTAGGGTTAAGGTTGCTTTGGGGTTCAACAAATACAGTAACTACTTAATTGTGGGCTCGCCTATAAGGCGAGCACACTTTAGATATTGTCATTATTTATTTATCTAGTAAGTTCTCCTCAATACTTTGGCACCTTTCTACTCCTACATACTTAGTGAGAAAATGAAAATAAAAACATCAATGTGTTCAGCCTACAGTGGCGACGTGTGCTATTATTTTATACAGCAATCGGCCAAATGGTGGCGCTGTTGGAAGCCTTCGAAAGTGCGAACTTTGAACAGGTATAGCTCATGCTGTGTTTGAGGTAAAGCCATGAAACCTGTATACACTTATGCGTCTCCTCATGCCGAACAACTTTTACCCTCTAACTTTTGACCTCTGACCTTTAGGTCTCCCACAATTCGGAATTATATGAAAAACAGTAAAAATCTATCTCCTCCTGGGATTTTCGCGTCAAGTGCACAAAACCTTTTTCACATGAACTTTGGACCAATACCTATACAGTCTATGTGGTGAGAAGTTTGTACGTTAAACCATTAATTTTTAATAATTCAATTCATATTGCGGTTTTATGCAAATTATTATTCTGCCTCTAAATCAAACATGCAAAGTGTTACTTTCATGGCATTTGGCAAACATGTAGAGGGTTAGTCCAAATATCACTGAAACCAATCTTATTCCAATTGGCCAAAGGGGGGCGCTATACGAAGCGTTTGAAAATTCAAACTTCAAACGGGCATAAGTCTTGACTCGTTTCGTTTGAAGACATGCAACTTGTTACACGCGTGCTTTGACTCAAGCGGAAGACATCTGTGTCGTTGTTAAGTAAGCTCCGCCCTTAGATTTTCCGCCAATTTGAGCAGTTTGTAAAACGCGTAAACCCGCTTTTATTCTGAAATTTTCGCGTCACGTGCACAAAACTTTTTTTACGTGAACTTTGGACCGATATCTAAAGATCTGTCAGATCGGATTTCTTTAAAATTGAAACATGCTTTTTTAAATAATTCAATGAATATTGCATTTTTATGCAAATTATTCTTCTGCCTCTAAATCATACATACAACGTAGCATGTTCATGGCATTTGGCAAAGATGTAGAGTGTTATTCCAAATATCACTAAAACCAATCATACCCCAATTGGCCAAAGGGGGGCGCTATATCATTTTGAGCAGTTTGTGAAACGCTTAAAACCGTTTTTATTCTAGGATTTCTTTTTAGCAATTTGCATGAAACATTCTACATGCAATCTAAGGACCTTTATCTAACATGCCTATGAAGTGCATACAATAAAATAATAAAATAATAATAATAAATATAGCTGCAAGCAGCAATAAAGTGGCCAAAGCCAAAAACCTCAAATCATGAACACAGCCTGGGATGTGCGTGAAATCTTGCAAGCACATTCCCAATAGGTCAAGGAACAGATACCACCCTTCTATCATTGGCCTGTTATAGCGCCACCAGCGGGTCAACTTTTGCATAACATTTTTGGAAAAAATGGACCAATCTTTGACGTCAGTAACGTCAAAGAGAGCACTGCCTGCGATCTTGACATTTTGTACTTTTATAGCCATTGTTTTCTGGCTAGAAGCGAGCCCACAATTGTTTCGAAGGAACAATATTTTTCTAGTGTAACTTGTTACTGTACCACACTCCATTTCACACATTGTTGCATTCTAAAATGCAGCACCTGAAATTCTTACCGCGACGCAGGGATGGTTTCTGCTGCAGACAACAACAGGATGAATCGGTTGTTTCACAATATCGGGCTATGGTAAAAAAGAAAAGAAAAATAATGCACTTTCACAGCGTTTCGGGCCATTAGTTTGCAGTAGGCCCATGCAAGTCAAACGCTGGCATTTGCGTTTCTTTACTTGCCCATTCAGTTTCAGGCTTTGGGGTTAGGGTCAGATCAGTTAGGGGATACAGAAAGAATGTAAGCCAACGCAATGTCCCCAAAAGCCAGCAAAACCAACGTATCAGTATTTGTTTAATTACCGTAACTGTGTTTGTGTGTGTGTGTGTGTGTGTGTGTGTGTGTGTGTGCATGCACAGAAACTTCAAAGCAGGGGAAAAGTGCTTGTTCATCTCTTCAGTGCTAATGGTAGACGGTAGAACTTGCGCTCGGACAACAGATGAAGGAAAGTGAAACTCCTTCGTCAGTCTTTTGTGGCGTGTTTGTTTTAAGGTACACATGGGAAGTAAAAAAAACCTGCTGATGAATTGGCGTTATGGAAATATAACCAGATTGGGCTTACACAAGCACACTCATAATGCAAATGAGAGCATGTATACCTGTAAATACAAAGGACGATGCTATTCATACCCACGTTTGCTCAAAATTGCCAAACAAGTAACATGCACCTTTTTACACAGATTTAACATTCAACCGGGTTTATTTGTCTCATACAGGTACAAGCAGCAGAATATTGTTGTAGCATGCTCTACAAAACCATGGTAACCAAAGTGGTTAAAATGGGTTTGAATTTTTCATTCATATGGATTTGTATGGATTTTTTTTTTTTGCAAAAAGCCTTTTTTATTAATGATTATTTTAATGTTGTTTTTTTTTTAATATAGAGGAGTCAGAGGCAAGATTCAGGGAACACACTCATGGAAAATAAAAACCTCTTGCTGGGTCTTGAGAGCAGGGTATAGTCTGTGTGAGTCAGGTCCTCTGTAGTCTTGCGTGCCAGAATGTAGCCTCCCACAACACAGAAGCTCTGATCATGAGCAAGAGATAAAGCGGATGTGAAGCCTCCTCCCCGTTTGCGTTTAGTCTTTACACTCGCGCAACTTTATCCTAAGATAAATCCAAATCATCTAAGTATATAAAGCTTGCTCCTTGGCAGAAATGGAAATTAAAAAATAAAATATATTTTCATGAACGGAAATGACGAACAGATGCCAGCTTCCGTGTTCGGATTTCTGGAGGTGTAGGTCCAGACTCAAAAGTAAATGGAAATCAACATTTTATCCTGTGTTTCTTAAACCGGAGAATGTGGAATAGTTACACTGTAGTTACTAGGTCCTATGATGTGCACACCAAGGTACTTGGAAGTTGCTTATCCTCTCCACATGGTTTCCCGTTGATCAAAAGGGGCGTATATAGGACTTGGGCACATGAAGCATGTGATGGGGACGGCGGACTGGCTCTTAGATCAGCACAGCAGGTCTTGGTGACCTGCCTGGAGATGCCCTCTGGGTGAGGATGAGTGCCTGCTTGTACAGTAGATCTGCTATTTTTGGATTTATAATTTGGTTAATTATCAAGAAATGGAAATACTCAAAAAGTACCTTGAAATGACACTTGGGTACAGACAGTACTTGAGAGTGAATGTAGGGGTGTTAAGTAACTAAGTACATTTACTTAAGTACTGTACTATATCTATTGCATAGTACTGTGTTCTACATCTAAGCTTAGTCTTTTCTAGGATCTCCTTGTACCAGTGAACTGTACCGTCATGAAACTGTACCTTTTCCTATGCAAACTTCTAATAAAGTCTTCAATCAATCAATCAATCAATCAATCAATCAATCAAATCAAGTACAAGTTTGAGGTATTTGTACTTTACTTGACCATTTCCAAATTCCAATACCTTTTACTTCTACTCCCCTACATCTCGGATCCAAATATTGTACTTTTACTCTACTTTAGTTACTAGATACTAGTTACTTTGTAGATTGTGATTATTATTACAAAACATCCATTAACCACTTCAGCTCTATATACTGTACATTTCAGCCATTTGAAAATATCCGATCTACAAGCTCACAATGTGTTTCGATGCGACACATTGTGAACTCGTAGATCTGCTATTTAACTTTTAGTTTTGGTACTTTAAGTAGCCTACATTTTGATGCCAATACTTTTGTACTTTTACTGAAGTACATTTTGAATCCCAGACTTTTACTTGTAACAGAGTATTTCTACATTGCAGTATTGATACTTTTACTTAAAGGAGGACTTCACCACTTTTCAAACTGTCTTCATATAATAGGTCCTCATTAATGTTCATAATAAAATATCACAATTTTTTTCTACTCAGTCTGGGTCTCATAGGAGAGCTGTCAAATCCCAATGGCTTTAACATTGCCATTAACATTGCAACTTTTCAGGAATAGAAAGCCTGCAGTTTCTATTAGCTTGCATTTCCCATTGATGATGTCACCGGTGGAAGGATTTGACCCACCCACAGCTCTCCTATATGAGACCCAAACTGAGTAGAAAAGAATTGTGCTATTTTATCATGAACATTAGTGAGGACCTATTATATGAAGATAATTGAAAAGTGGTGCAGTCCTCCTTTAAGTAAAACATTTGAGTACTTTTTCCACCACTGGCTGGTCCAGTGGAGAGAGTGCTGCTGTGACACTTGTCTTGTGGGTGCTGTTCCATTTTCCTGTCCTCCCTTTTGAAGTCCCACCACTTTGACTTTAGATTAGCATTGCTCTGCACCATCTCTTAATAGCGCATCGCTTTTCATGTTAAAGGAGTAGTTCACCCCCAAAATGACTTTTTTTCTATTGATTAGTCACCCATTGAGACTTGAGTTCAATAATATTTTTGTTTGTATTTGTCGCATTCCTAAGACAACATTTTGATTATAGTAAATTTACCCCCATTGATTCCAGACATCCGGAATCAATGGCGGTACATTTATTTTAATCAAATAATTGTCTGAGGAATGTGACAAATACTAAAAATATCCATGAATTCAAGTCTCTATGGGTGGGTAATCAATAGAAAAAAAGTCATTTGGGGTGAACTACTCCTTTAAGGACCTCCACATTAACTCATTGAGTGCCTATCCCGAATTAGTTCGGGATATATTATCGCATCCCAGAGTGCCTATCCCGAACTAGTTCGGGATATTAAAAAAAAAAAAAAAAAAAATTGAAAAAAAATTTTTTGAATTTTTTTTTTTGGACCCCATCAAATCTAGTGAACATGATTTCAATCGCGATTTTGAATGTTCCACCCCCATACAACCCCATCTAACATACAGGGCAGCCATGTTTGTTTACATAACATGTAAAACATAATGGCGATTATCTCAAGAATGCCTGAACGGATTTCCAATCGGATTTTTTTGTTTGAAAGCTGTGAACAAACTGCACAAATCCACTCCAATGCAATCCAGGATTGCATTGGATTTTTTAGAGCTCATTCTTCTCTGTTTTTTTCCCATGCATGAGGTGTGCAAGGTTTAATCATGGCTAAGTTGACGAAAATAAGGCTTCTAAAATGCTTGGTAGCCAATAGCTAACTTCAAGCTAACTTCATCCTCTTCCTGTACATGCACAAAGGAAAGTGTTCAGGCAAGTCATGGCTGCAGGGCTTCTGCATATACCAGCATATCTCTATGGGATTTTCTATGGCCACTGGGCGCCCTCTAGTGGTGACTAGGGTGGCACTAAATGAGTTAATATGTATTTGGCTGCAGACCCCAAATCTGAAAATATTTTGCACCACTTGTTTTTTAGTTTTTTTTTTTCTAAATCTGCAAAGTAACTTGTAACTAAAGCTATCAAATACTTGTAGTGTAGTAAAAAGTACAATATTTGCCTCTGAAGATTTAGTGGAGCATAAGTATAAAAATGGAAATGCTCATTCATATTCAGTTAATTTACACAAATTGTCAAATGTTTCAACAAATATCGCAAAAATATTATACTAGCATAAATCTGGTCATTGTATAACCATAGAGTTATAATAAGTATAGAGAGGACACCAGATATCCCCGCCCGTCCACTTGCATTGAGTTGCTCACCCAGCACATGAAGCGTACTTCCGCGTTTGGAAATGCCTCGTGACGTAGTGGGGCTTCTGTGACGCGTTTTGCGCCATAGTTTGTGTTCATGGACGTGCTGGGGCTCCAATTCATGAACGAGCACTTCCGCTATGAACGCGCAGTCAATACAAAGAAGCCTAGACGTGCGTTCGTGTTAGAAGCCCCAACTGCAGTACCTCAAACGGCCACCATGTCCATGGCGCTTCAGCCCTCCCCCTTGGTTCTGGGGGCTTGGGTATAACAGGTTAATTTGGAGAGGTTTTTTCTAACCATTAAGTGCACTGACCCCGCGTGGCAACACTTGACAGCACACAGCATGCATCGCTCATTAACTATCTTATGCTCCATTGAAATGTCCGTATTAAATGTTATCGTTTAATGTTGTTTACGCTATGAAGGATCGCTCCACAACTCATTATGTCATGTTTATAATATCTCCATGCATGGGGTGGGGGGGTCCATTTTGTTTTGGCGCGGGGGCCCCGATGTCTTGTGTTAGCACCATTTTTGCTGGTAATTACAGCTGATGTGTTAAGAGGCTCACATCAGACGGGCTTCATGCATTAAACATCTCATCAGCGCTAAACGGCGAGTATCAATCAACCACGCCGACAAGCCTCTGCTTATTTATCATGTGTTTGTATTGCCGCTTAACTTGTTGACTCTCAATCACGCCGCCGTGATGAATGGCGCGCGTTTAAAGGGCCTTGCGTTGGATGTCGTCTCCGTCGGGTGGAGACCTTGTATCTCCAAAAGTGTTACTTTTTCAGGATTCAAATTCAAAGGTAGTCACAGTAAGCAGATCTGACGTGTTTCAAGCTTGGGGATGTGCTACCTTTGATGCTCTTGTGTGACGCTGTATTATGATCAAGTTGGGCATTAATTTCAGTGGTGGAAAAAGTACTCACATTTTGTACTTTAGTAAAAGTATCAATACTGCAATGTAGATGTAATCCGTTACAAGTAAAAGTCAGGAATTTAAAATGTACTTGAGTAAAAGTATGAAAGTGTTGGCATCAAAGTGTACTTAAAGTACCAAAAGTAAAAGTACAAAATGTTTGAAAATAGCAGATCTACAAGCTCACAAAATAGCCGAGCTTGTAGATCGTCTATTTTCAAATAGCCAAGGTATGAAATAGGGCTAAAGTGGTTTATGTATGTTTTATAACATTATAACCCTATACCTGCAAAGTAACTAGTAACTAAAGTTTTCAAAACATTGTAGTGGAGTAAAAGTACAATATTTGGATCAGAGATGTAGTGGAGTAGAAGTAAAAGTATTGGAAATTGGAAATACTCAAGTAAAGTACAAATAGTTCTAAAGTGTACTTAAGCAGAGTACTTAAGCAGAGTACTTAGTTACTTTACACCACTGGTTAATTTACGAAGAATCACAAAAAGTTCGAACAAATAGAGATAAGAGGTTTTCTGCTCCCGACACTAACAATGTGTCTGTCAGAATAGGAAGGGG
Source organism: Nannobrachium achirus (assembly GCF_963921795.1). Classification (NCBI taxonomy): domain Eukaryota; kingdom Metazoa; phylum Chordata; class Actinopteri; order Myctophiformes; family Myctophidae; genus Nannobrachium; species Nannobrachium achirus. The sequence goes on along the minus strand of NC_137820.1, from coordinate 28,376,232 downwards.
TGAGAGAGAGAGAGAGAGGGAGAGAGAGGAGTGAGTAATTACGCTTTGTCGCTAAAGGCTCTCATTTATGTGTGAACACGCGTGAAAGAGTTGTTTATCGCCGCGTTCTAAAAGGATTGATTGATTATGTGTCTGTTCCGTGAGCTTTTATCATCCATCCATCCCTCAACCCCGGTCCCCCTCCCACCTAACCCCTCATCCATCCGTCCACCTTCCCATCCCATCCATGCGCCCGTCCGCCTATCTACCCATCCGTCTTTTTGGAAAATGCCGCGCCCGGTGGCAGAGGGCCTGACCCTCGCGGTGTGTGGACTGACTGTGGAGGTGTTTGTGGGTATTAAATCCCGTCCTCTCCAGACTCCCCACGTTCCGTTCGCTCCCCGGCGCGATTTCAAAAAGCGGCGACCTTGCTGATCCGCAGCCCGGGGAAACAGCTGGAGCCGGGCGCCCCGGAATACCAATGAGCTTAATTAATCTCCCTTGTTAAGCACAAACAAGCACCACTCTGCTTGAGGGACGGAGAGAGAGAGAGAAAGAGAGAGAGAGAGAGAGAGAGAGAGAGAGAGAGAGAGAGAGAGAGAGAGGGAGAGGGAGAGGGACAGAGAGACGCAGTGGCGTCAGTTCAGAAAAAGCTAGGGTATGGCAAAGATGGGAGTCCTCATGCGTACGCCCGCAGGAACGGTTATCAAGTGCAGCTAAACTTGGCATGTTAGTAAACGTGCCACAATGAACAATAATGAATTGCACCTGTGCAGCTGACCTGCGGAACCTGGGAATATACCATTTTGTCAAGATGGGGAGAATACAAGTGTGGAGAATATAATTATAATACCTTGTTTAAGTGACCATTTTGTTACATTTTGCATTTGTAGTTATTTTACTGTAATTTAACAACATAATAAACAGCACAGGTAGACAACGAGACATTCATAGATTTATATTTAAAAGTAACTTTTATTTTCCCCCCTGGACCCAGGGTATGGCAGCTGCATACCCCTGCCCTACCCAATTGACGCCCCTGGAGAGACGTAATGGAAAAGAGAGAGCAGAAGAAGAGGTAGACGGAGAGGTTGCCTAATAGTAGGAAAGAGCGAGTGAAACAAGGGGACAGAAAGAGATTGAAGGAACAATGGGGTGAGGGTGGGGGGTATACAAGCAGAGAGCTAAGGTCTCATTTTCTCAACTCCAACACACTAGGGCATTAACGACTTGTGATTTTTGCAAGTCGACTCGACTCAGTAAAAAGTTGAGTTGAAGTCGTCTTTATCGTTTGATGACGTCATCATCACATCACACACGACCCACCCAATTATTTTGGGGGGTCCCCAGATGATTAACTTAATGTGAGACATTGTTTTCTCACTCAACTGTAAACACACCGAAAATAAAGTTAAATGTATAGAGGGTATCTTCACATTTATAAAGTGCCAATTTAAGACTTTTTAATACCTCTAAAATGACAAATTAAACATTGTCCAAATTGTCAAATATATAGAGGCAGAAATTGTGAAAATAGCCGATCTACATGCTCACGACGCCTCGCATCGCGAGTCGTTGTTGAGCATGTAGATCTGCTATTTTCACAATAGAACTTTTTTTTCTTTTTTTTTTTTCTTTTCTTTTTTTTCAACTTCAACTTTTGACTTTCTCTGGTGGGAGTCGACTTGTTTAATGAAGTCGACTGAGAGTCGACTTGTCGACTTTTCCGTTAATGCCCTACAACACACACACACTCGCACGCGCGAACACAGAGAGAAACGACAGCTCACTTAAGTCCACAAATCATATTTTCATTTCCTTGCGACCTGTGATGTGAAAGTTAATAAGCAGAGCAGAATAATTGCGTTATTCCCCCCTCTTCCTTTCTTTGCCCGTTAAGCGCCATGGAGCTCCGCAGTGTGTTAATTATTCATGACATAATCAAGAAAACAGATGGTCAATATTTCTCTGAATTCCTCGGGGCTTCCAGCTCCTAGCAGGGTGACCGTGAGTCCCTGACATTGATGGACATGACAGGGAAGTGCCAAGAGGTCAAGATACCATGGAGTGTGTAGGCCGAGAATAGAGGGAAGTTACACCTGTCAATTTTAGAATAAATGTCAAGGTGCTTTTACTGTGGGCTCGCCTGAAAGGCGAGAACACTATGTTATCTTCATTATTTATAGAGTGAGTTCCGTCGCGTGAGTTCCGTCGCATGAGTTCCGTCGTGTGAGTTCTGTCACAGACAGTATAAAGTCAGGGCCCTTAGCCAATGAGGTGCAACTGAGGTGTGGAAGATTTGGGAGTGGTGGTAGCTGGAGTATTGGTTGAGCTTCACATGACAGTAAGCACGCTGCAGAATATAGTCACGAGCGAGCCCACACTGTCGTGTCCAAAACCGTTCGTTTTGCATTCATCATTTTGAAAACGATTTAAACTAGTGAAAACAGCTGATCTACAAGCACACAACGCCTCGCACCGCGAGGCGTTGTGTGCTTGTAGATCAGCTGTTTTCACTACTTTTGTGCGACGCCCTTGTATGATGAGGCAGGGCTTTGCTTTGCGAAAGAACGTACACATTTGAAACCTGGAGATACGAGGATTCCACCCGACAACGACGATATGTACGACAGTTTGTGCAGCATCCCTACTAAATGGATGGCTGCACACACATTGTTCTGCGTTTCTCTTCTGCATCCGTAACAGAATGTATGAAACAGCACGCACACCTGTTTCCCATCATCAATCAGGGTGTCGTGGTGGAGAAATCAGCGTTAAACGTCATCTCGGAAACTAATCCACACAGGAGATTAGACGAGAGTTTAATTACCGGGGCTGATTGACAGCTGTCTGACAGCAGTCCTTCCCCCAAAAGACAGTGTTGTCTGACAGATGGTCACGCTGGGCACGTCAACCCACTGCTCCGGAAAAGAAATGCCTTGCTCCAAAAACAAGAAGCAAAGAAAAGGGAGAAGAATCATATTCCATTAAAAAATGTGCGTCCAGACAAAAGCAGGAAGGCAGCTGGCGGTGAGGGACCAACTAGTGAGAAATAAATAAGTGATAGTGATAGATTGGTTTAAAAACTTTTTGAGAGGAGTAAAAGGTTTGAGTGGTGCTCAAATGCAGTCTGTCCTAATCTGCATTTCATATTATGAGACTGTGTTAAAAACTGTACGTTTGTAGCACATATTTCATATAAGGTCAAGGACACACAAAGTAACATTTATATACGTCGTATTATATACGTATATAAGTCTTAAATGTTGCGCATAGACCATCTACATAACTTGACAGTGTGGAATTGTGTCCAATTGTGGGAGGCAGGGACCAAGCATAGTTCATGCAGCAGTGAACAGCAAGCAGGAATGAGCAGTGTAACTCTCTAGGTCGTCCTCAGACAAGCCCTCCATCGTCGCTTCCAGTAAGGAAAAAATGAAATTCTCATCATTGGCTCTGACGAGCAAAGAACACTGATCTCAAATAGACTTGGCGATCAGACTATAGAGAGGAATAAAGGTGGTTGCACACTGCTGCGTTTTTCGGGCCGAATATCGGAGTGAATTTCGGAACAAGCAAATAAAAAAATCAACCTCACTTTATGTCAGTCACGTTTGCACACTGCCGCCCGTTTCGCGCACCACTCAGTCCCTTGCTCTCTCTATCTCTCTCTCTCTCCTTGCCCTGAAAAACGCATTTCGCAACGAAAAACGCAGCAGTGTGCAACCAGCTTAACACAGTCAAGAACCTAGGGGTTATCATTGACTCTGAACTGAGTTTCGACGCTCACATCAGTCAGGTAACCAAGACTGCTTTTTTTCATCTGAGAAATATTGCACGCATTAGAGCCTATTTGTCCTTGGATGACGCTAAAACATTAGTCCACGCTTTTGTGCTCTCTAGGCTTGATTATTGTAATGCACTCTTCTCCGGCCTCCCAAAGAAAACTACTGACGAATTGCAGCTGGTCCAAAATGCGGCGGCCAGGGTTTTAACTAAAACCAGGAGATGGAAACATATTACTCCAGTTTTGATATCACTTCACTGGCTCCCAGTTAGTTTTAGGATCAATATTAAAATTATTTTACTCGTATATGAAGCCCTCCATGGTTTGGCTCCCTCATACCTTTTAGACTATTTACCGAGACATGTTCCTGCTCGCCCCCTCAGGTCCTCTACCGCTGACCTCCTCGATGTTCCAGACATAAGGAAAATGAAAGTAAAAAAAATACGGCCAAGCAGCATTTTGTTTCTATGGCCCGACTGCCTGGAATGGGCTTCCTCTTCACCTAAGACAGGCTAGCTCTGTGGACATTTTTAAAAGACAGCTTAAGACTCATTTATTTACCATAGCTTTTAGTTAACTTTGTGCTGTTTTTGCCCACCGTTTTTATTTCTCCTATCTTAACTGTTCCACCCACTAATTTTGTCTTTATGATTATTTTCTCTTGTCATTATTATTATTAGTTTTATTATTATTGCCATGCTTTGCTTTATTGTACTGTTATTACTACTTTTCTACTTTTTTGTGAAGCAATTGTGCGAGTCATATGGGCCTCATGGCTCGGCAAGGCTTACTATGTACAGCATCAAACTGTCCAGGTGAATAGTATCACAGTATTTTATGTCTGTTGCATAACTTTTGCATACATGTTGTGTAGAGGTCAATTTGTGCTTTTACCTATAACTCCGCCGATTAGTGTAAAACTTTGCATGCACACTTCCCAGAGGCCAAGGAAAAACCTGTGCCCTGCATTTTTCCACATCTGCCATTTATAGCGCCACCACCAGTAGGCCGAAAACACATTCTTCGATATTACTCCTTCAGATTTTATCCGAAAATCACACAAATCAGTACACAGTATCGCTACAGTGATGTAATCATGACGGATTTGTCCGATATCATATTCTATCTAATTGGCTAACATTGAATTCCAAGGTTTGCAGGATTGCTCCTTTTTGAACAAAATGTCTCAAATCATGAACGCACTGCCCGCGATGCGACGCGAGTGATGAAATCTCATTAAAATACATTTGTTTCAATGAGGACGTCCTGACCTACCGCGAGCGACAATGCATCGTGCTGCAAAGTCGTCCACCCTTCCTGTTTTCGCTCGCGGAGCCTCTATTTCAGCGAGGTTTCGCGGCGACATCCATAGAGGTAAATGGCCATGTCCCGCCCCCCAAAAACGTTATATTATTATTTAATTATTTGATTGGTTCAGGCTACGTCGCAACGCAATGGCCGACGTGACATATGCAGACAGTATTTCGTGGGACATCGCGCCGCGTGGCTCGCGTCGTGGGCATTGCGGATGAGGTGTGAGATTGAAAAGTGTTTATGTGTTTATGTGATTGGTTAAGTTAACAAGTGTGTGGAGCTGAGACCGACGAATGGTCGGCCGCCATGCGGCTACTGCACTGACTGAACTTGCTCTGTGCATTTATTATTGATTAAATCCATTAGTTCAATGAACTGCCGCACCCCTGGCTACTTCCATGGGTTCACAGCAGGTTCCTTGCGGCATGTAGAGCCTCACCTTCTCTCTTGGCTCTTATCCGTAAAGCCCAGAATGAACACATAAACCCACTGCCTTCCCTTTTACCGCAAAGTATAGGTTTTATACTAATGTGAGAAGCCCTTCAAGCCTTCAAACTCACATTAGCAATCACTCTCAGTGCTCTTCTCTCTTTAGTTTAGTCTGAGGCCGCAGCTCCTTGAAATCTGAACACCTTTTTATCCTTCACAAAGTAGGAACTCTCTGTGAGTGACTCACAAAACACACACACACACACACACACACACACACACACACACACACACACACACACACACACACACACACACACGCACACGCACCAGGCTCATTTCCCAGGTGGCAGACAGACAGTAGGGGAGCCACTTGTCAAATTCCTTCGCCATTACCTCATCCCTCCTTCATCTCTCGCCGCAGGAAGTCAAATAAAAGAGCAATCAAAAGTTTGGCACTCGACAGCTCCCGTCTCTCTTCTTCTTCTGGGCGCTTTCAGTATTTCTTAATTTTCTTTTCTTCTTCCATTGTTCTTTTTTTCCTGATGGCGGCACCCCTGTGTGACAGAAAGCGCTTGTTCTTTTTCCCAGGCCCTGCTGCTTAAAAAGACGTTGCCACCAAACAGAGGAGAGGCTTTGCCATTCATTTAACAGCACAGTGACTGGCTTGGCCTCCTCTGGGAGCCCTGCAGCCTTTTATCCTCTTACAGCTGGCCCAGCACTCTGCTCCTCTCGTGTCTGTATACCTCATGCTCTGTTCTCCCAATCACCAGCCTATAGCCTCGCTGACTGTCAAGGAGGAAACCTTGTATGTCCAAAACGGTTACTTTTCCAATGGATCCAGTGTGGTTATTGTTAAAGGTAGGCTACGTGATTTCATTTAAGTTTCAGTTTCAGTTTTCATGTAGGTGACATGTGGGGGCCTTCTTCCAATCATGATCAAGTGAGGGCGGGCCTTGGTACGCATAAGGCCCGCCCCCACTCGACCATGATTGGAGGAAGGCCCCACTCTATCCTGATTGGAGGAAAACCTATCTCCTCCACCAAAACTGAAACTGCTTTTATCTCCTCACAGGGGATAAGACTGAGTAGAGTGTTTAGTAAATAGTACAATTCAAACATAGTTATTATTTGAATGAAATGAAATCACGTACCCTACCTTTAAGTCTCTCTTGTTAATACTTTCATTCGTTAAATATACATGCATGAAAACAAAATGGGGTGCTTGGGTGGAGCAGTGGTAGTAACTGCCCGCCACGGCGGAGTCTAGGGGTTCGAATCCATCGAGGGATTCGTTGGTATGGGGCTTTTAAGCCGTGACATCATTTTGTGGTCAGACCTCCAAGCAGATTTATTATCAATATCTGTCCCTCGCTATTTCAACAGATCCGAGACAAAAATAACGACTAAAGTATAATTCTACCACTTTACTTTCAACAACAAAGAGAAGAAAAATTTGTAAATAGTAAATAGTAAAAAGATTCACGGGCGCTGGGGCCTTTTGGCCCCAAAAGTTCTCCTCTGCCTACAAAATGATGTCAGACTTAACAGCCCCATAACAACTAAATCGGGGTACTACTTTTGTTTGACACTGTAGAATGACTAAGTGGGCCATTCATTTACGGGAAAAAAAAACCTGAGTTATGCAGATAGGAGGTTTCTGGCAGCAACGATTAGCATTAACGCGCCTCTTAGCGAGCCACACAGAATGAGCCGCTACAGTGTTCTGGCTCGGATCGCCCAGCCAGGGGCGTCACAAGGGGTAGGAAAGTGGGACTGAGTTACTGGGGCCCAAGGTGGAGGGGCCCTAATAACTTTATCTATTGCGCGGCACCGAGTGCCGCGCTGCGAGCTTGTAGATCTGCTATTTTTGAAAAGTTGTGAAAATGTGTGAAAATCCTTGAATATATGTATTTTTTAAGAGAACATTCCTAACTCAAATTTTGCTTCTGGGGGTCCCTGGAACTAAATATTTTGAGATCGGGTTCCGTGGCCAAATACATATCATCTTGGGGGTCCTTGACATAGGTTTATTGCACACATTTTCACGATTTTTCAAAAATAGCAGATATACAAGCTCACAGCGTGGCACTATTTTTATTTTTCAATAGTTAACATTCATGGGGGGCCCGCAGTGAATCCTTGTACCCAGGGCCCAGAATTTGGTGTGACGCCCCTGCGCCCAGCTAAATCCCAGATCAGGGAGAGGGAGAGAGAGAGAGAGAGAGAGAAGAGAGAGAACAGAACCCCTTCCCCCGAGGTGATGGATGGAGTGTTGGCTGGTCGGGGTGGATGGCTAGAGGATGCTGACCATGGGGGGATTTGGGGAAGTCAAGCGCCGGATTAAGGATGAATGGTGGAGAGGGAATTCCACAGGATCTTAATTGTGGCACCGGTACAGGGACGTGCAGAGAATGTTGCAGGGGCTGAAATTTCTAGAAGGGCTTTTAAGTGAAAATATCAAAAATAGCAGTTGTGAGCTTGGAGGTCGGCTATTTTCGGTAATACCACACTCTACTAAGCATAGTCAAGTCAATACAGGAGATGTGGCGTAACGGCATGGATTTCTACACAGAGAGGGGAATTCTTTCAGCATAAGATGCTGCATTCAAGTTCAGGAGAGTTTGGACAAGGCAAAAGTGTGTGTGTGTGTGTGTGTGTGTGTGTGTGTGTGTGTGTGTGTGTGTGTGTGTGTGTGTGTGTGTGTGTGTGTGTGTGTGTGTGTGTGTGTGTGTGTGTGTGTGTGCGTGCGTGTGCGTGTGCGTGTGTGTGTAGGAAGTATAGTAGAACATGATAAATATTTGTTTTGAGGACCAATTCTCTTGGTCCTCTCAAGAAAAAAAAAAGTTTTTATGGTTGCATTTTCTTTTCGTTTCTTTTTCTTTAAAAATAAAAAAGTACTGTAGGTAGCCTACAGCAGTGTAAAATACATCACACTCAAAGAAACACCATCAATAATAATGAACGCGGTACACAGCACTGTACACCCCCAACAGTGCTGACATACTGTAGTACAGGACGAGAATAAAGAATATTAGGAGAACGCACAGTAAGCATGACAGATAGTGTCCTTGCTGTAATGAACCGATGTTACTTCCCAGTAATTAGCTGTGTGTGTGTGTGTGTGTGTGTGTGTGTGTGTGTGTGTGTGTGTGTGTGTGTATTGTGAATACGTATAAGATCATGTATCTGAGTCTCTGTGAAGATCAAAGCTCGAATCCCCATCCTCATGCACAAATGCATATTGTACATGCAGTACAATTTGTTGAAGCCTATACATAGTCTATGGAGAAGGACTTTGACCAACGAGTGAGTGAGTGAGTGAGTGAGTGAGTGAGTGAGTGAGTGAGTGAGTGAGTGAGTGAGTGAGTGGATATGGATGGATTTATCCAGAAGGATCATGGATGGATATGAATATTTATGGATAGATTGTATGGATATGGAGGAATTTATTGATGGATGGATGGATGGATGGATGGATGATGATTTATATGGAGATCTCTGTATCTGTCTGTGTCCCTGTATGCCCATTATCCTAAAGGAGTTAGCTATGAACAGTGTTGTCAGTAATGCCTTTGTCATTATCCACAATGAAAATGTTTACAGAGATCTATATCTCTCAGTCCCCTTTTATGGGCATATTGGTTCTACTGAAAAATGTTGTTTTGTACAAATGTACATCATGCAAGTACAGTAACGGCAGGGGAAGTAGCTAAGAACGTAGGCAAAGAGCTGAAATATCTGCATGCGAAAGTTGGAGTCTGTAGAACCAACCATGTGCTGTGAGACTTCTTTCATGCGATTCGGGCCAATTCGGCCTCTGCTTCTATTAGTAGTCAGGATCCCCTTTTATGTGCATATTGTTTGGATTGGCGGTTCTACTGAAAAATAAGTACAGAAATGGCAGGGGAAGTAGCTAAGAACGTAGGCAATGCTTTGAACTATCTGCATGCGAAAGTTGGAGTCTGTAGAACCAACCATGTGCTGTGAGACCTCTTTCATGCGATTCGGGCCAATTCGGCCTCGGCTTCAATTAGTAGTCAGGATTATCTCAAATTCTCGAATTAACTTTTATATTGAGCAATCAAATCAAATGATTTTAGTTTCCACGTATTTCTTCTCCAGTTGTTGTTGTTGTAGTGTGACATGTAATTGACATATGTTCCCTCTCTCTCTCTGTCTGTCTTTTTTTGCAGGAGGATGAGCCAATCACGGGGGGAGCACGCGGCAAAGACCACGCCCACATCCGAAGGTTCCTCAGCCAGCAGCACAAGAAGTTGCCGTGGAAACCCGAGGTAAGGCTCCGAGTTCACTAGCGTAACGTTGTTTTCACTCCACCTGCTTTTCTTTCACTTCTACTGTATGTCCTTACCTTCATTCATTCCCTACCTTTACATTGTATATTGTTGCTGTCGGGGAGAGATTTTGCCATATTTGATCTTTTTTCACGAATGGATTCCCTATTTTATACATCATAGTATCCCGCACACTGCTCGTGCTCAGCAGCCCAAATTTTCATGATGTACTGTAAATAAAACATGCACTGCTGAGCAGTATGCAGGATTTCTTGTTCATGGAAATAATCTTTTTCATGTTTGTTTTAGTTTTCACTGTCCAACGCACCTGCATCCGAATTAAATGGATGCGAATACTTTATTTACATAGATACTGTACATCATAGTATGATACGCAAAAGTAGCAATGTGAACATCTTTTTGACTAAGACTAAACAACTAAGATTTTGATATTTAGTTGACTAAGACTAGACTAAGACTAAATGATTTCAGATGACTAAAATGGACTAAAACTAAATGGTATGTTATTCAAAAGACTAAGACTAAATCATAATTTGCTGTCAAAATAGCACTGAAGCTCACAATGTGTCACATATCGTCGTTGTCGGGTAGAAACCTTGTATCTCCAAGTTTCAGATTTGCCCTGCTTCCGCATACAAGGCCGTCGCACAAAAGTAGTGAAAACAGCAGATCTACAAGCACACAACGCATCGTGGTGCGAGTAGATCGGCTGTTTTCTGTAGTTTAAATCATTTTTAAAATGATAAAAGCAAAACGAACGGTTTTGGACATACAAGGTTTTTACTCGACAACGACGATATTTTTGCTAAGAGTTTGAAAATGTTTTGGCCTATAGTAACATTCCCAAAATAGGGGTTGAGTAGCGGTTAAGTTTATCTGTGAGTTTTATAAATCATCTCAGTGGATGTGTGTGCACTGTGCATGTGTGTGTGTGTGTGTGTGTGTGTGTGTGTGTGTGTGTGTGTCTGTGCTTGCAAGGCGCGCGTGTTTGTGTGCTTACGTATGTGCCTGTGATTCATGGCATCACCTCGCCAAGGCCGCTCAGAGGCGCCGCACCGCATCCATCAGTTATTAACCTTTGTGGAAATGGTTTTATTAGAGGCTCTTCATCACGCTGCAGATAATTGCCTGGCAGCATAAGCTTTTTGTTGTGAAATATCATTTAGGAGCGGACGACCCCTGCACGTCCCCTCTGTCCCCTCTGTCACGCAGCCCTGCTTTCATGTGTACAATACAAGTCCCTATCGGAGGTCACACACAGGTTCCAGGCAGTGTCTTTTCCAGTGGTGGAAAAAGTACTCACATTTTTTACTTAAAGATGCAGTGCCATGATTTATTTCCCCCCTAAAACATGATTATCAGGTATTATGATTACACTAGGAGTAGGATTTTTTCCAAAAGAGTGTACAGAAAGAGTTACATTTTTATTTGTATGTGGCCACACCCACCAGTTCATTACGTATGCCTGGTTGTTTAGGTGGGTGGTGACCCAGCTGAAGTTAGCCACACCCACAGTGTTGGGTGAATGGTAAAAGGGGAGGGGATGATTATATGATGTCATCTAATCACTGTTTTTGGATCGGCACTTTTGACCCACAAGGTGTCAGCCTCCAGGAAGAAATACAAAGTACAAAGGGAATACATAATTGTTCATAACATCCACACCAGGTGGTCTAATGAAGTACTGTCAACCTCATAGACACATGAAAACCAGAAAAAGAACAAAACTATGGCACCACCTCTTTAAAGGGGTACTGTCACCTAAATGGGTACTGTCACCTTAACTCATTTACTGTCTTTTAAACATCGACTGAAGGGGTTAACTGCCGCGTCGTCCTTAACTTTTAACGCGGGGACGTGCGTGCACAGATGGTGCGCGATGTCACGGATCATGTACCAGGCGTGTGTAGAACCGATCACAGCTTTCAAATAAATAACAAATCTGATTGAAAAAAGACCTCTCCAGCGCTGAGCTCCGTCTGCAACTGTTTACACGGAAGCTAACGGTAGCTGCGCCATGGTCCCGCCCCCCACCGGATACGGAAGTCATATCCGGCGCAGACCGGAAATGCGACCGGAGGCACTTCCGGTCGGGCGATTAGACACCGATCTCCGATAAAACAGCGATTTGTTTTATAGCGATTAAAGGACATTAAAGTCTCTGGACTATCGGGACCGGCAGAGAGGTACATAGGGATTTTAACGGGACTATCGGGGGAGGCAGTAAATGAGTTAAGACTTACTTACTTACTCCTCTTCGTCCCCAATGGGACATAAGGCTTCAATGAGCGATCTCCATTGCATTCGATCCCTGGCAGCATGTTGAGCCTCTCCCCATGACAGGTTCATCTGTTGCAGCTCCTGTGTCACAGTCCTGCGCCAGGTGGTCTTAGGCCTCCCAGGTTTTCTTTTGCCTGGTGGGGTCCATCTTAAGGCCACCTTTGTGATGTGGTCCTGCTCCATTCTCAGTACATGTCCAAGCCATCTCAGGCGCCTGTGCGTTATCTCCTTGGTGATATTCCGATAAATGAGTTAAGAAGTCATCTTAAAATATAAGTTAACATTTTTATGATGTCATTGTGGGAATGCGCAATTATAAGCCAATCAAATTAATTCACTGTACTTAAACTACTTACTGTACTGGTCAGCTGTTGTTTGGGGGCGAGGGGCAGATTGCACTGTGACATGAGTTTCAGACCGTTTTCAGAGAGACCATGTGACCTACTTTATCATACTATTGTAATTTTGGGGCGTGTCAGTGGGCCTTTAACACAACTCGTGCCTCTTAATCTGAAGGTTGCTTGTTGCCTTGGTGCCGCGCCGTTTCCTCCGTCGGCCGCCGCTATTATTTTGAAGGGCTCACTTGACGGCAACGATTACGTCATCTAGTCACATGACAGTGTGAGCCGAGAAGAGAAACATGGCTGCGCCCTGCCGTGTGTATTGTTTACATCAGATCTGGTGCAAAATGGCTCAAAATGGCTCTTTTGGATTAAATGAAGTCTCTTTATGGGCCTCTCCATTGACTTAACATGGAGGAGCTTCACTTCGCGTGCACGCCCAACGTGCGTTTTAAACAAATCGCGGACATTACCGATGCGGCCGCGACCGGAGCGACATTATGTAAGTATTAATACATTTACTGTAAATACAGTAAGATTGACGGTGAGCGCTGTCAACGGCGTCATGTAGTCACCGATTTGAATGACGGTGAGGATCGTCTACAGCAGCAGAACAGTTAAGTAAAATTATCAATGCAATACAAGTGGAAGTCCTGAATTCTAAATGTTATTGAGTAAAAGTACAAAAGTATTGGTATCAAAATGTACTTGAAGTACCAAAGTAGAAAGTACCCACTAGAATGTCCCATTTCACAAGTTTTCAAATGTATAAAATGCCAAAATGTACTGTATGTGGGTCAGTGACGTGACGCCCCAAAAAATGTGTTTTTAAAAAAACTTTAAATTGCAGGCATAAAAGTTATTTACTTTTGTTCTACTCACTCTCAACCTTATGGAAATACATTTTGTTTTTAGATATTTTATTGGAATCAGACTTTATTCAGCAGTTTGTTGTACTTGTGCCTAAAATCGTCATATGGTGTGACATGAAAATAATTGTTCATAAAATGAAAATGGAGTACATCTTTCTTAAGTTACTCACTTTATCAAAGTCCTTTATCATAACTAACCAGTGATCCACTATAGTTTTTTGAAAATTAATTATATCTGTATATTTTTTTCATAATCGACACTCTGTGTGAGGCCCATGTTCATGATCTTACAACATATTTTAAACGTATTCTGTCAAAACTTTCTCTAAAATTACACAAATATTTGTGACTCTTCCTGATAATATTCTCTATGTAATCCATAAACATTTTTTTGGTTTAATCATTAACTCATTTAGTGCCACCCCTTTCACCACTAGAGGGCGCCCAGTGGCCAGAGAAAATCCCATAGAGATATGCTGGTATATGCAGAAGCGCTGCAGCCATGACTTGCCTGAACACTTTCCTTTGTGCATGACTGCATGTACAGGAAGAGGATGAAGTTAGCTTGAAGTTAGCTATTGGCTACCAAGCATTTTAGAAGCCTTATTTTCGTCAACTTAGCCATGATTAAACCTTGCACACCTCATGCATGGGAAAAAAACAGAGAAGAATGAGCTCTGAAAAATCCAATGCAATCCAGAGTGGATTTGTGCAGTTTGTTCACAGCTTTCAAACAAAAAAATCCGATTGGAAATCCGTTCAGGCATTCTTGAGATAATCGCCCTTATGTTTTACATGTAATGTAAACAAAAATGGCTGCCCTGTATGTTAGATGGGGTTGTATGGGGGTGGAACATGCAAAATCGCGATTGAAATCATGTTCACCAGATTTGATGGGGTCCAAAAAAAAAAAAAAAAAATTCAAAAAATTTTTTTTCAAAAAAAAAAAAAAATTTTTTTTTTTTTTTTTTTTTTTTTTTTTATATCCCGAACTTGTTCGGGATAGGCACCCTGTGATACGATCATATATCCCGAACTAATTCGGGATAGGCACTCAATGAGTTAATAAAGGTATGATTTCTCACTATTTGGAATGTCACACCAAATGATTTAGTGTCACACCGTATGATCATATCTTCATGTGTCAAAGCAAACTGTGTTTTAACCTACCTATTAGTGAGTACTGAACTGAACTACTGATTGATTAAACAATTACCCAGGATAACATGGCCTTAATATTTCTGAACAGGATATTATTGTAGGGCTTTAACATGGGATAAGAAAGAATTGTAGTAGTAGATGGATGATGAGGATGTGCACAGGAATGCTACGCACACCTAAGTCTTCTGCCGGCCCACGGCAGAAGGATCCTAAAGGGACAATAAGGTGCATAGCCACACTTGGAGCCAAGGCATTGAAGGCAACATTTTATTAACACCAATTAGTGGAAACAGAACTCAGCATTCAGGTAAATTGCTTTTTTCCGAAGTCTCCTGAACTTGAACACAGCATTTTGTGTTGAACAAATGTAATTAGGAATCATGACATTACACCACATCTCCACTAGCTAAAGAGTGCTGGGTTGCGCAACTCCGAAAATAGCTGATCTACAAGCTCTCGCAGCACAACGTGTTGAGAGCTTGTAGATCAGCTATTTTCGCTAGTTTTGTCTCGGGTCCTACCTTAACACTGTCCACTGTCCAGTCCAGTGAGTGAAAGTACAAAAGTATTAGATCAGATTAGATTATACATTTAGACTGTATTGTACATCAGCCAGTCGTATTTGGTGAGGGTAGCAAACCGGCTGCCTTGTTGCGGTTCTGCTATGCCACAGACAACCTCCTGCTCTTCGTAGAAAATGCAGTCTCGCCCCTTTGGCTCCTCTCTCCTTGCTGGGTCATTGTTTAGTTTCTCCCTGTACTTTCTCGTTCTCTCAGCACTTGTCATTTTTAGATTGAAACAATATGTTAAGGTTTCTGTGAAGGGGTTTCTGCTCTGTCTGATGAATTTGAAGTATCACTGAATGAAGCTAAATTACATTTTATGTAAAAATGTTTAAAACAAATGTTTAAATGTACAAAAGAAACATGGAACTTTGTTATTTGTTGTTATATCTGTAGTTAAATACAGTATAAATCATATGGTGTGACAGTCAAGTCATATGGTGTGACAAGCAGACATGTCACACCATATGATTAAGTGTCACACCATATTACTGTTTTCTCCATTTAGGTTTACCTTGAGGCTACTATGTACACATTAGCATGCTAACAGCATGCTAGCTATAACAAAGCAGCCTAGATCTACATGGAAATATGACCAAAACTTCAAATAACTTAAGCTTTTTTTAAAGAAAAGGTGTCACACCAAAAGACATCCAGAATGGTGAGTTTGTCAACGTTTCAACAAGATGGCATTTCATGAAAATGTTAAAATCATAACTCACCTCAGACACCTGTCTTGCAGTTGTGCTGGGAGTGCTGAATAGCCTTACAGAAGAAGGACCTCTCTAGCCAATAGGTGTCCAAATAATTGCCTGTTTAATTTTTCCAAACTAGTGTCACACCAAATGATTTTGGGTTGGGGGACAAAATGTTTTTGATCAGAAATGACTGAAAACATTATGCTTTGACTTTGAAAAGATATAGGCTCAAAATAGACATTTTTTTTTAGCCTAAATTCATTTTCAAATGATTTTTAGCAATTATTTTTCTTAGTTTTATTCAAGTTCCCACTTTGAGAAACAAGGTCAGGACAGTCACACCATATGAGTTTTGCCATGTTTGGTTGAAGATTCTGAAGAAATGAGGAATGAAATGTTTTAATCTTGAGTAAGTTCACATAAAGCTTAATGTCCTGCACAATATTCAGAAGGTTTTTGACAAATATATTTTTTATTTATACATGTTTGACACCGAGGACAGCGAAAACGTTACGTCACGTCACCCACCCATATACTGTAGGGCTGAACCTACAAAGTAACTAGTATCTAAGTTTTCAAATAAATGTAGTGTAGAGTAAAAGTACAGTATTTAACGCCTTTCAGAGTAATTCATTTTCAATGAGAGGCGGGTGATTATTTGGGACGCGCGGAGAAGTTGAGGGGTGGCGAGGCGAGCAGGCGCGGTCCTGTGAAATTCTGGCATGCATGCTCATTCATGCACATGCTCGCGGGCGGCAAGAGCTGGATTTTGGTCAACTTTGTGATTGTGAAATACCGCCCGGTGTTTACTCGCGGAGCGAGTGTGTTTGTTTCTCCACCATGGTGCGATGCCTGCTGATCCAAGCCAGAAAGCCTGCGGAAACCGCTGTTTGTCTGTATAGGGCGCTTTAGTCTCTCAAATGTACAGTACAGTAAAAGTCCTCTAGTCAAAACAATTTACTTGAGTAAAAGTACAAAAGTAGTGGCATCAAGATTTTAGATGAGATGTCTTTATTATCCGCAAGGGAAAATGTTTTTTCTTACATACGTTCATTCAAGACGATACATAATATACAAATACAAATAAAACACCCAGCTAAGTGCTTCAATTCTATAAAAGGACAAACAATTCTAAATTTAAAAGGGTCTTTAAAATAAAGCAAAGTCCTCTCTCAACACTTTTGGAACACTGAAAGTTTATTATACATTTAAGTCTTTTTTTTATGCGCCACAGTGCGCAAGCTTGTATACAGTAAGCATTTTAATGCTTGAAGTATAGAATATAGGTTTTTTATTATAGTATGTAGTGCAGTAGAAGGACAACACTCTAGTAAAGAAAAAAATAACTCAAAATTGTACTTAAAAACAGTACTTGAGTTAATAGTACTTCCCACCTAGTATCAGGGTCTCTCTCTCCCCCTCTCCCCCCCCCCCCTCTCTCTCTCTCTCTCTCTCTCTCTCTCTCTGTCTCTCTAAGTTATCAGTCACAGTAGTAGTGTGAACGTGCCTGGCACGTTCACACTACTACTGTGACTGATAACTTAGAGAGACGAGAATATTATTATTATTATTATGTGTGCGGATGATAATCTTTCCTCCCATGAGCATTAAAGGAGCCTATGACCTGCACATACAGCTCCATGCCATCATTCACATGTTTCACCTCAGCTGCTCATGTAGTTCATTCACACACACAGACGCACGCACGCACGCACGCACGCACACACACACACACACACACACACACACACACACACACACACACACACACACACACACACACACACACACACACACACACACACACACACACACACACACACACACACACACCCACCCTCACACACACACACACACACACACACCCACCCTCACACACACACACACAAGCACACTCTCTGGGAACAGTAGACATGGCAATTTAAACGGAGGATCTGAGATAAGCGAAGTGCTAGAATTGAAACCTGCACTTAAGAGTTTAATTAGATAAAGTGTTTGTGTGTCAGTTTGTGCATGTGCGTGCGTGTGTACATGCATACATGCGTGCGTGTGTATCTAAGATGCACTTGAAGGGTAGTTTTGGTGATTCATTAGTTGTTTCCTGGCTTATGGTTACTCTTATGTTAATAACATGCCTGTTTGACTACAGTACAGTATATTGTTGCTGTCTGACAGAAACCTCTTATCTCCATATTCTAACTTATTGTGTTTTAGTAAACGAACGCCCTACTTGGCGGATCTACAAGCTGGAAATGCAGTGGCAGTGCGGAGCGATGCGTTTTGAGCTTGTAGATCTGCTACTTGTGCTGTTTTTTTATTTGAATCCTGAAATGTAACAGTTTTGGACATATGAGGTTTCCACTCGACAGAGACGCCATACAGGAGGCTGTCTAACAGATGTGGGTTAGTGTTACAGGGCTGCTATACTAGGCCGTAACAGTAAATGCCTGTTTAGAATCTTGTCTACCCGAGGGCATAATGGCCCTGCGTCACCTAGACATCTGTCCCTGTGGTACAGTAGAGCAATTAACACCAGAAATGATTCCTATATCCAACCTCCTGTACGCATCCTAATCCTTCCTAACTGGATGGTATAGGGCAGGCTGTATCGGCAGTGGTGAATCGGATTATGTGGTGGTACTCAGATGTTTTACTTAAAAGGATCCCTGGCTAATACGACAAATATACCTTAATACATTATAATTGTCCTCTACAAATACAATGTAAAATTAAAACACCTTCAATATTTTATTTATTCTAGAAATAGCTAATCTTTCACTCAATAGGGGAAATGCCTGTCGCAGGTTGATGATGTCATAAAACCATGAGTGGTCTATCCCTATGGAATTTATGGCAAGCATGTGCAAAAAAAGCCTCTCTCTCTCACACACACACACACACACACACACACACACACACACACACACACACACACACACACACACATTTGAAATATTGATTTGATGCTCATATTAACCATAGGAAGTATTAAGTTTGTTCTTATTTGCACATGCATGGGATAGATCACACTTGGTTTTATGACATCATCAACCTGCGACAGGCATTTCCCCTATTGAGTGAAAGATTAGCTATTTCTAGAATAAATAAAATATTTAAGGTGTTTTAAATTTTACATTGTAGTTATAGATAGGGATGGGTATCGTTCAACTTTGAATCGATATGATACCTTTTTCGATACCTGGGAATCGATACGATACCCTTTTCGATACCATTTTCGATACTTTTTATTTATTATTATAATTCTTATTTGCTTTTTTCTATGGGCCATTTTTATGTCAAGTAGGCCTAGTAGAGTAGTTGATGTGACTACTACTGTTATGGCTGCTATTGTATAATTAATTCTATTGTTTGTCTACAATAGAATATACACATACGTTTTACAGATAGGCTATTGATACTGTTGAAGTTGTATTATTATTATTATTGTTCAAAAGTATCGAAACGAGGTATCGTTCGTTTTACGTGAACCGATACTCGATAGTATCGACATCATGGATCGATACCATTAAAAGTATCGCAGACGATACCCATCCCTAGTTATAGAGGACAATTATAATGTATTAAGGCATATTTGTCGTATTAGCCAGGCTGGCTAATAGGATCCCTGGCTAAGCCAGGGATCCTTTTAAGTAAAAGTAATACAATATGAAAATACCCCGGTACAAGTAAAAGGCCTGCATTCAAAACATAAGTAAAAGTTAAAAAGTATTGGTATCAAAATATCCTTACTGTACATTTGCCGATTATTATTTTTTTTTTTAAATACTGTAGTTGATGTACAAGCTATTCGTAGCTGAAGTAAATAAGGATTACATGCTTAATGCGTGTTTTGTAGTTTTGTTTACTTTTATAAAGCTAAATCTGTAAAAGTAACTAAAGCTGTCAAATAATTGTAGTGGAGTAAAACAAGCAAAATGTAAGTATTAAAAAAAACTCAAAGTAAAAGTAACACAATAACATCCTTTGTTGCTTTCCACCGCGGGGTAGGTGTGACTCAGAGAATAATCAGAGGGTGTTGTATCCCTTCAGAACAGCTTAGAACAGTGGTTCTCAACCTTTTCAGGCTGTGACCCCCAAAATAATCATATTTTAACTGGGAACCCCTCCCCACCTTGATTTAAGAGTTGAGGCATTACATTTTGTTTAACAAGGTTCTATTTTTTCACAATTTCTGTCTCTAATATTTGACAATTTGGCCAATGTTTAATTACTACTTTTAGAGGTATTAAAATTCCTTACATACATCCGACTCACCGACTGTCACCCGCTGTTGCGCGCTGTTAAAACGCACTGTTAGAGGTAACAGTGAGGTGAAACTCTTTATGCAGTTTCACGTTTGCAGCTCGATGAGCAAAAGAAAGGAATTGGCAGTAAGGAATGGAAAACAAAATGTTTAAAATCCAATCTAAAGACTGACCTTTTTCCTCTTGCCTTCGACACAGTTTGAGGTCACTGTTTGTTGTTGTTTTCTGTGTTTTCCCTCTTTGTTATTGACTTTATTAATGCTTTGAAAATGGTCTATTTGCTGCTATTGGTCTTCTGGAAAGCACTTTGGGTCAACTGCTGTTGTGTGGAGAGAGGGCGAGATCATTTAGCGACCTACTACTGGGTTGCAACCTGGTCGGTAGTTTTCACCGACTGGGTCGCTAAATCTACCGACTGGGTCGCTAAATATACCGACTGGGTTGCTAAATCTACCGACTGGGTCGCTAAATTTACCGACTGGGTTGCTAAATCTACCGACTGGGTCGCTAAATTTACCGACTGGGTCGCTAAATCTACCGACTGGGTTGCTTAATTTACCGACTGGGTCGCTAAATCTACCGACTGGGTCGCTAAATCTACCGACTGGGTCGCAAAATCTACCGACTGGGTCGCTAAATCTACCGACAGGGTCGCTTATCCACCGACCGGGCTGCTAACCCTAACCATAACCCTAACCCTAACCCTAACCCTAACCGTCGGTAGATTTAGCGACCCAGTCGGTAGATTTAGCAACCCAGTCGGTGATTTAGCGACCCAGTCGGTAGATTTAGCGACCCAGTCGGTGATTTAGCAACCCAGTCGGTAGATTTAGCGACCCAGTCGGTAGATTTATTAGCAACCCAGTCGGTAGATTTAGCAACCCAGTCGGTAGATTTAGCGACCAGTCGGTAGATTTAGCAACCCAGTCGGTGATTTAGCAACCCAGTCGGTAGATTTAGCGACCCAGTCGGTAGATTTAGCGACCCAGTCGGTAGATTTAGCAACCCAGTCGGTAGATTTAGCAACCCAGTCGGTGGATTTAGCGACCCAGTCGGTAGATTTAGCGACCCAGTCGGTGGATTTAGCGACCCAGTCGGTGAAAACTACCGACCAGGTTGCAACCCAGTTGTAGGTCGCTAAATGATCTCGCTCCTACTGGTTGTGTGTACGTGCTATATAGGTAAAGTAAAGTCCACTTGACTTGACTAGCTATCGGTATCACAAGAAAAACACATTCAGGGTTTTCGAGAAAATAAATAAATATTCATATTAAAATATAAAAATCTTGGTGTTTTGCCAGTTATTTGTTGGCCCACTTGCAATTCAATTCAAATGAGCTTTATTGGCATGAGAAAACATACGTTTGCATTGCCAAAGCAAGTGTCAAAATTGAATAGAAAAACTGTTGAAAATGGGGAACCTACTGTATATACAGTTGGAGGGTGTACAGCATTGTGTAAACAGAACTATGTCACATTGCGTCTTTGTGTACTATACAGGGTATTTAAAGCTTTTTGTATCAAATAGCAGCAAACTTTTGCAGTCACTTTTGGACAAATAGCAGCATTTGTTTTTTTCTCAAAACTAATTAAACAGTATACAAAGAAAAGCCTCTGATCGAAAATGCGTTTTAAAGGTAGCAGCTCTGTTTATACAGTACTTGCAATATCCTCACAGCCCCACCAGGCGCCCAGGCCCATATAGGTTGTGAATGGCTATTATAATGTGTTTCAGCAGTCATTCCAGGCAGGTGGAATACATTACAAGGACAGTGATAACAACAACCCACACTGGTTCTCCTGCACAGGCTGATCTAGTTATTATTCCGTGTTCCTTTCACCTCAACAACAACGCAATGCTAATTCCTTCTCTGGCTGTCCAACAATGCAGCTTATACAACCTGCATACATTAAAGAAAGAAGAAATATTGTTTATCCAAAGTTATGCGAATGAATACATGTTTAAAATAAAGAGCACGGTGAAGCTCTTACACTATAACATCTTGCATTGTTCTGTTTTGCTTGCAGTGCCTGAAGCAACAGAGTGATCATCTATTGACTATTCCCATAGTAAAATCCCAGTACCAATCTAACTCCAAAGAGTTTGGAGTCAAATGTATAGTGTAAAGCCCCCTTTACACTACGAGGTGGAACCAGAACTTTCCAGAACTTGAACATATTTGTTTGGCTCCCGGTTTCAGACGAGGTTCGGGGTACCTTTTTTAGGTCCTGCTCTTGAGGTAGTTCTAAACTTGAGTTCTGGGAACCTATGGGGTTTTTGGGACCTTCCGGGTTACTGTATGTCTGGTTATATGGAAACGTAAGCTGAACTTGGTCCCGGAACGTCACAGGTTCTTGGAAGTTCTTGGTTCCGGAAAGTTCTCGTTCTAGTTCTGGTTCGGCCCTGTAGTGGAAAAGGGGCTTAATATGTTTTTGTGTGAAAAGGTTAAAGCTCTACATTTTGATAGTCATCGTTGCTATAGAGTGTTTGTTCAATAACCAGACGCTTTCCCTGTCTCTCCAGCACTTTAATAAACATAAAATACATGTTCAGGTGGCTTGCCAATTTCATCTAATCAGGAGAGAGTACCCATTCATCAGCATTGTAGTGTAGTGTTCCAGTAAAATATTTCTGCTCATTAATTTGTGCCATCATTTTCGCTTCACGTGTTTATTGTGCATCCTGATTGAATAAAATGTATATCCCGACCTGAACATTTATCTTCTGTTCACTAAAACAGTGGTTCTCAACCTTTTCAGGCCGCAACCCCCAAAATAATCATTTTTTAACTGGGGACCCCCCACCCTGATGAGCACTAAGAGTTGAGGCATTACATTTTGTATAACACGGTTCTATTATGCTCACAACGCCTCGCAACGCGAGGCGTTGTGAGCATGTAGATCGGCTATTTTCAAAATTTCTGCCTCTAATATTTGACAACTTGGACAGTGTTTAATTTGTCATTTTAGAAGTATTAAAAAGTCCTTACATTGTCACTTTAGAAATGTGCATATACCCTCTATACACTTAAACTTTATGTTGGTTTTACTATTGAGTGAGAAAACAATGTTGCACATTAAGTTAATCATCTGGGGACCCCCCAAAATAATTTGGGGGGTCCCGACCCATAGGTTTAGAACCACTGCACTAAAAGACCTGGAGAGACAGAGAGCAATGGTCATTATCAGAATATAGAGCTCTTTAACACTTATATTAACAACTACTACAACAACAACAACAACAGCACAACACACTTAAGGAGTTGACTGTGCATCTCTAGCATTGACTACGTTGTCTGTGACATCCTCCACATGTGGACGATGTCTCGTTTTCCACGTGCCATCTGGCCTCTTAACATCTGTCGCATGAATATTAAAGAGACGCCGGTCTAAATGTAGACGAGGCTTGTGGCGTAATTGAACACAGGACTGTTTAAGAGTTGAGTTGTCGTCTCTGTCGGGGTGGAAACCTCACATGTCCACGAAAACTGTTACTTTTCAGGAGTCAAATAAAAAATGTGTTTCGATATAGTCGGTGTCGGGTGGAAACCTTGTATCTCCAAGTTTCAAATGTCTATGTTCTTTCGCAAAGTAATGCCCTGCTTCATCATACTAGGCCGTCGCACAAACGTAGTGAAAACAGCAGATCTACAAGCACACAACGCTTCGCGGTGCGAGGCGTTGTGTGCTTGTAGATCGGCTGTTTTCACTAGTTTAAATCATTTTTTAAATGATAAATGCAAAACGAACGGTTTTCACCTGACAACGACGATATACTTTTGATGCTTTTGTGTGACGCTGTTGTGTGATCAAGTAGGGCGTTAATTCGCGACATGACATGATAATAGAGCTGTGATAGGCATCCCGAATCTGACGCATGCATGTGACTGACACAAACAGGGAATGTGTCGGGAGGTCAGATGGAACATGATCGCAGCGGGATACTGCTGTGCCTTTTGTTTGCTGTCGAAGCGGCAACGCTTTTATGAGACTCGTTATGGTTTTCTATTTCATCTCTGTTTCATTGTTTTCAGATGTACCGTCTCCCTGCTGCTATGAATGTTCGTTGCTGTCAGAAACCTCATATCTCCATATTTGAACCTTTTTGTGGGTTTTCTTTCTTCGTAAATTAACATCCTTTTTTAATTTTAATCCTAAAAAGTAACCGTTTTGGATGAACAGTTTGCGAGGTTTCCACCCAACAGAGACGATATGAGATGGCATGCTGGATGTAATCTCTAAAAGGGTTTATTGCCCCAAATTTAATATCTGTTGTTTTGTTTTGGGTCGGGGAAAACTGAAAGCTCCTCAGTGGGAAAATAGATTTTGCAGAATGCCTCCCAACTGCATTGAACAGCAGGTCAGGCGTGACAAACACTAAGATGTGCATGTAAAA
The DNA here is from genome assembly GCF_963921795.1 of Nannobrachium achirus. NCBI lineage: Eukaryota > Metazoa > Chordata > Actinopteri > Myctophiformes > Myctophidae > Nannobrachium > Nannobrachium achirus. The sequence goes on along the minus strand of NC_137820.1, from coordinate 28,351,831 downwards.
ATCAACATTTAGTTCTTTCTCTCTTTCTTTCTTTCTTTCTTTCTTTCTTTCTTTCTTTCTTTTCCCCTCTTTCCTTTTCCCTTTCTTTTATTTGTTTTCTCTTTCGACTCAAAGTCCAAAGAGAAAGAACATTCCAAGTCTTCTGTAGATCATTAAGTTATTTCATTCTACTCGACCCCATCACACACACACACATATTTATCTCATAAACTTTGGAACCAGTTAGGCTCAGGAGGTAGAGCTGCCGCTTGGGAACCGGAAAGTTCCCAGTTCGATCCCGGGCTCCACCAGAGTTAGTGTCGAAGTGTCCTTGAGCAAGACACGGAACGCCTATTGCTCCCAGTGAGCAGGGTGGTCCCTGCATGGTTTCTTCTGCCATCGGTGTATGAATATTGGACTTCCATGCTGGGAGACCCGGGTTTGAATCCCGGGCGTTACATTGGTACCGTGACCCGGATCGGCTTTCCCTGTGGGAGGAGGTCAAAAGGTGGGTGTGTGATGTATACAGTACATGTATATTTTTTAAGCTTTTCTTTTTTTTTTGTCTTTTCAAATCTTTGCTTCTGGATCTGGAGTTCCCCTGGCACAAAACATTTTCAGATGGGGGGGAGGGGTTTGGGGGTCCTTGGCACGAAAAGGTTTGAGAACTATTACCTCTGAGCAGGGACGTGCTGGCCATTGGGAAAAGCGGGACAACTCCCGAACGGCCGGTTCATTCCCGGCCGGTCCAGGCCGGTCATTAGCTCTCTCCCAGCCATTTACAATAGGCTTGTGCGCCTATACTGCCAGGAATTTTATTAATTTCCAAGTTAGCTTTAATCTAACCCAACAGGGATCATATTGTTGTAAAATGTAGTACTAGTACTATCCACTAGAGTGTGCCCAACGATAATCTCCTAGAGTCTGGACTAGCGAGTGGACAGCAGTAGACCCATAATGGCGGCGCCCATTGGCGGCCATTATGTCTCCCGGTCCGCCGAACGGGAGCTATAAAACACGATCCGAACGTCGTGCACACGCCATTTACACTCGTTTTTGCTCTTGAGTGACCAATCTGTCAGTCCAGCCATTTTTTTCCGAATGAAAATCGGTCTAGATATGGTAAAGTTTGATAAGAAAAACGTCAACATTCAATGCTGTAAAAAGGCCCATTCTATGTTATGGCCGAACGACTTCCGGGTTACGTCATCGATGATGTCACTTCCTTCGAATATGTAACTTTAGACTAAAATTAAGCTAGAAAGGTCATTTATAGCTCAAAAAATGTCAAAAAAATACCAAAATGATCAGAAAATGATCCCCAAGGCGACGTTTGGCGATCTGGCTGCCTCACCCTCCTCAAAATGGCGATGGAAGGCGATTTGGCTGTGAACTAGTTAAGAAAAAAATAAAAATAAAATGTCGGCGTTCGTTCCATTTTGGGGGCTGGGCGGCCAACAAAGTAAATCGTCACTGACGGGCAGAAAACTCGTATCTCCAAGTTTCAAATGTGTTCATTTTTTCGCAAAGCAAAGCTCTGCTTCATCATGCAAGGCTGTCGAACTAAAGTAGTGAAAACAGCAGATCTACAAGCACACAACGGCGTTGTGTGCTGGAAATGGTTTTGTACATACAAGGTTTCCACCGACAATGACGAAATATAACTCATGTAATTGGCCCAGTGGCTTGTCAATTATTGTCATGATCTGAAATGGCAAATCTTTGAGTAGCAGCAGCGCTATGGAGAGAGATCTCTCTCTATAGCGCGCAATGAGGGCCTCTCCAACTCTTTTTCCCGGGCTGAATCAGGGGCCCAACACGTCCCTGCCTCTGAGTGCATCTAGAAAAGGCTACAAACGAAACCAACAACTCAAGACAAGCCTCCTCTCTCTCTCCCCTCAGTCAGTCACACAGCTGCGTGTCTGTCTGTCTGTCCGCTGCTCTCTGCCCTAATTACCAGCGCTAACTTGATTGCCTGGCAACATGGCAGAGGTTGGGGGGCTTACACTTCACAACAGCCAGGGGGCCGTAGATTTAGACTCAGAGGAGGTAGAGCGCTGCCATATGCTGGCTGCCAACCCACAACCAGAGGTCGGGCAGACAGACAAAGACACACGCGTGCACCAACACACACACACACACACACACACACGCGCACACGCACACGCACACGCACACGTACACGCACGCATACGCACACGCACACATGCACAGACAGAGGTGGTGTAAAGTAACTTACGTTTTGTTTCGTTTATCCGGTACTGTACTTTAAGTGAAGTTTTGAGGAACTTTGACTTCACTTGAGTGTTTCAATTTCTTGATGCTTCATACTAGCGTTGCTGTGGGGCGATGCGACGCGTTGTGAGCTTGTAGATCTGCTATTTTCAAACATTTTGTACTTTTACTTTTGGTACTTTGAATACATTTTGATGCCAATACTTTCATACTTTTATTCAAGTACATTTTGAATTCTGGACTTTTACTCATAACGGAGTACATCTATAGTGCAGTACTGACACTTTTACTGAAGTACAACATGTGAGTACTTTTTCCACCTCTGCTCTGTCACCGCTGGGACCTCAGTCCCTTGTTAGACAGCTGCTGAACATTAGGATCTGATGCACAGGACGCATGGACGTGTCTGTCAAGGACACCGATAGCGGGGACAGAGACAAAGTGAGGGAGACGTCCTACTCTACTGTATACTTATTTTAACAGCAGAGGACACCCAGGGCGTGGAAGAATAAACAGAGTCCTTTGTGACAACGTTGACATTGATGCAGGGATGAACTTTTGAATTGGACTTCTTCGTATATGTCAGAGGGCATGGAGGCTTTTAATTTGAAATCCTATACGGTAAATTTAAAGGACCAGGTCACCTCTGGGACAACCAGATCTTATTTTATTGTCGGCTGAAATACTAAAATATCTAAAAACACAGATTGAACACAAAAAATAACTCAGGATTGTGTTGATCGTGTCCCACACAACAATAAAATAAGATCTGGTTGTCCCAGAGGTGACCTGGTCCTTTAATACAAATATTTTGTGCCAGGGACCCACCCACCCCAGAAGGGTTCTTCAAAAATAGCAGATGTACAAGCTTGCAGCGCGGCACGAAGCGATGTGCTGTGAGCTTGTACATCTGACATTTTTGAATAGCCAACATTTACATTGATAAATGAGTGAGGAGCAATTATATGAAGATGGGTTGAAAATGGGTGAAGTGGTCCTTTAACCCATTAAGACTGTGAACGCATTGTTACGCACTATTACTTTGAACATTATTTTATGCTTTAACTATTAATTTAAATATATACAAGCTCACAGCGCGGCACCGAGTGCCGACCCACCTCTCAAAATATTATGTATCAGGGACCCTCCAGAAGCAAATATTTTAGTTACAAATGTTCATTTAAAAAATATATATATTCAAAGATTTGCTAAAGATTTCATGATTTGTAGATCTTGTAGATCGGCTATTTTTGGCAAATCGTTTTGGAGTGAAAGGTCAAATTCACTAAGTATCGACGATTTAAGTGGTTAAATGTCTGAAAAAACACATTGACACGAATCTAACATAGACTGATGACAGTGCTGTCAAACAAGTCTATGAATCTATCGATTCAATCGTTGAAAATCTGTAGTGGGGGTCCCTGCTTCATTTCCCTGTCAGCTAAGGGGTCCTTGGCCTGAAAACGTTGAAGACCCGTGATAGCTAAAGTATAAAATAATTCCCAGTCTTTAAGATGCCAAGTGGAGTGAGTCATTTAGAGCAGGCAGAGATTACAGTGTACAGACGGATAGACCTGATCACTGATGGCTGACTGACACACTTTGTCTTGACTGACAGCCGTTTGAGAAACACGCTTGAAGGATGAGAATGCTCACAGATGGATTGTGCGCGTGTGTGAGTGTGTGTGCGGCTGCGTACGTGCGTGTGTGTGTGTGTGTGTGTGTGTGTGTGTGTGTGTGTGTGTGTGTGTGTGTGTGTGTGTGTGTGTGTGTGCGTGCGCGTGTGCGTGCGTGCGCTTTGGACAGCCTATTATTTAGCACTCAGGGAGGGAGGTTACTGTGGCATGACAGAAACACAAGACTGAGGGGCGTGCACGTATCACAGCTGGCTCATCACACACACACGCACACATGCACACATGCACATGCACACGCACACGCGCATATGGACTGAAAACACTGGAGGACAAGGAATAAGATCTCGCTCTCTTTTTGTTTCACTCTCTCTCTGTCTCTCTGTCTCTCTCTCTGTCTGTCTCTCTCTGTCTCTCTGTCTCTCTCTCTCTCTCTCTCTCTCTCTCTCCATCACACTATGTGTGTGAGTGCGTGCGTGCGTGCGTGCGTGCGTGCGCGTGTGTGTGTGTAGTGTGTCTAGTGCAGAGAGCAGAGGAGGACTGTAAGCTTGTCTCTCTCATTAGGGCTGACATGATAGACAGCCTGCACTGCTCATTCAACCCACCAAGACCTCGGGCCAATTCTACACAAACACAGTGCTGGAAAGTAACTAAGTACACTTACTGAAGTACTGTAGTACAGAGGCGTTAATTGGGTATGGCAAGCTATGGCAGCTGCCATACCTTGGCTACAGAGGGAAATAATAAACTGTATTTTCTCATTGTGCCTGTGCTTTTTCTGAACTGACGCCACTGCTGTAGTAAAGTACAGTTTTTAGTTAGTTTTACTTTACTTGAGTATTTCCAATTTGTAATACTTTTATTTCTACTCCACTACATCTCGGATTTAAACATTGTACTTTTAATCCATGAAAATTATTTTAAAACTTTACTAGTTACTTTGTTTGTAGATCTTGATTATTATTGCGAAAATATACATTATTATACATATTATTATACATCATCTGCACTCTGGTTATTTTATTACTTCTCACAAAACCGCAGCATTGTCATTATGAGCAACTTTCTGTCAATAAACTGGATGAGAAAAGCGATGATTCTCTTTTCATCATCGCCGAGGCGGTGGTGAAGTGGTTCTTCTGAGGAGCGCTCGTTTGAAATCACTCTGTGTCCTGCATACAGTATGTGGATTCTTGAAACGGGTGATTTAACCCACCCTAGAATTATTGATTGCTTTAACCAGTGAAAAATAGCAGATATACAAGCTCACAGCGCGGCACCGAGTGCCGTGCTGCGAGCTTGTAGATCTGCTATTTTTGAAAAAGTCGTGAAAATGTGTGCCAATCTTTGAATACATGTATTTTCAAAGCGAACGTTTGTAACTCAAATTTTGCTTCTGGGTGGTCCCTGGAACTAAATATTTTGAGATGGGGGTCCGTGGCCAAATACATATAATTGTGGGGGTCCTTCACATGAAAAGGTTTGAGAACCACTGACGCAGTAGTCTCTCAAGAACAGACTAACTGAGCTCCAGTTAAGTGAAAATGACCTTTTTTTTGACGATGGTTAGCCAGATTGCTGACATAGAAACATAGGTTTTTCCAAAAAACCTTAAAAGGATTCAAAAGACACTTATAGAATCGGGTCAAAATTCTAATTTTCATGATTTTTCAAAAATAGCAGATCTACAAGCTTGCAGTGTGGTACTCGGTGCCACGCTGCGAGCAGATCTACAAGCTCACAACGCCTCGCAGCGCAAGGCGTTGTGAGCTTGAAGATCTGCTATTTTTGGCTACAGTTCTCAGAATATGGACGCTAGGGTTCAAGTGGTTAATATAAAAAAGGAGAAAAAAAAGTTTCTATCACTCAAAGATTTGGAGGACCCCCTATAGTAACTCTGGGGACCCCGTAGGGGTCCCGGACCCCCTGTTGAAGACCCCTGAGTTAGTCTACACCATAGCTTACAGCTAAGAGCAAGTGTCAAGAGCCATTTGATCATTAATTTGAATCAGCTGTGTGGAGATGCTGTAGGGAAAGTATGTTTCTGTCAGGTTGTGTTCCCACATTATTGTTGACTGACACCGATCACTCAAATTGAATTGACTGACGACAGGAAGGCCTCATTGGACACTGGAAACTCGACAATCATGCCTGGGTGGGAAGAACAATCGAGGGGTCTTTCCATTCCACGCTATCAATGGAAGAGACGGTGCCCACCATAGCCTATTCCTCAGACACCTTTCAAAACGAATGTGAAAGAAAGAAAACGTTGGCAGAGAGAATAATAATTGCTGCGTTGAGCTCTTGCCTCAGAGCTTTCCAGTCGATCTTTATTGACAACCAAGAACGGACAGCATGCAGGAGCCTGGCAGGCACATACATAGTGTGAGCAGCAAGGTCATAGTGATCTTTATGATTGGTCTTTATGACCAGTGAACTGTATACAGTACACTACACTGTGACCCCATAAATGGTGAACTTTGGCTTTACATTGTGGATGATTTACTTGTACAACATCAACCACTGGAACCCCAGCATCCATATTCTGGCAGGAACATTATAGCCCAAAAGAATTACAGATCTACAAGCTCACAGCGCATTGTGATGCGTCTGTTGAGTACAGTTGTACATAAGCTGGTTTCTCTTAAGATAGGCGGATTACATTTTTGTGTGTGTATGTTGTTCATATAACAAAAGTTAAAACAAAGTTAAAACCAATGCAAACCAATCACTACTGTGGGGACAGAAACCTTGTATCTCCATATTGTCTGGATGTCTGAAATTTACTTGAGTAAAAGTACAGAAGTATTGGTATCAAAATGTACTTTAAGTGCCAAAAGTAGAAAGTACTCATGATTCAGAAGGTCCCGTTTCACACGTTTCAAACGTATAAAATATCTAAAAATCTTCTGAAAATAGCAGATCTACAAGCTCACAATGAGACACATTGTGAGCTATTTTCAAATAGTTGAACTGTATAAAGGGCTGAAGTGTGTATTGTATGTTTTGTGATAATAATCAAAACCTACAAAGTAACTACAGTAGCAACTAAAGTTTTCAAATAAATGTAGTGGAGTAAAAGCACAATATTTGGATCCGATATGTAGCGGAGTAGAAGTAAAAGTATTGAAAATTGGAAACACTCAAGTGAAGTACAAATACCTCCAAATTGTACTTAAAGGGGAATACTACTAATTTTCAACACAGAAGGGGGGGGGGGGGGGTTCTTATTTCCACACAAAAACCCTAAGCCTAAGGTATTTTATAAGTTGAAAATTAGTGGTATGCCCCTTTAAGTACAGTACTTGAGTAAATGTACTTGGTTACTTTACACCACTGCAGTTGGGAGACCTTATTAAAGCTGCTATCTACAGTATAGTGTAGTCCACATGAACCACTCGCCTCTGAGTGTTGCTTCGTCTCTCATTATCTCCACTCATAACAGTATGTTGTTTTATCTCAACATCACACATGTCTGTCTGTCAGAAAGTCTCGCCTAGGGGTCCCGGACCCCCTGTTGAAGACCCTTGGTGTAGACAGAGCATTGCACATTTTGGTGGCAGAGCTCACCAGAGCTCCCTCTGGTGAGCGTGGGCGTTTCTCACTCTATTGAAGTAGCTTGACAGGTACAAGGGCACTGGTTTCCTTGAGTATGTGCAGTGAAGCAGAGGTATACTGTAAAGCACTGGTTCTCAACCTGTGCGTTGGGACCCCCAAGTTATTTTGGGGCGTCCTCAGATGATTAACTTAATGTGAACGTTGTTTTCTCACTCTACAGTAAACAAACCAACATAATGTTTATTTGTAGGATAGAGGGTATCTGCACATTTGTAAAGTGACAATTTAAGGACTTTTTAATACCTCTAAAATGACAAAACATTGGCCAAATTGTCAAATATTAGAGGCAGAAATTATGAAAATAGCCGATCTACCAGGGCTCCAGACTAACTTTTTTCACCTACGTCCCGGGACCGTCCCAAAATACAAATTGAACCGTCCCCAAATGAATGTAATCCGTCCCCCAAAAAAAAAATAATAATAATAATAAATTATTGCAGGTCTATTAGTATTACTATTATAATAATATTTACAATGTTGTTATTATATTGTTGTTGTTGCTGGTGAAATTGGCTTCACAATCCTTTCTATTTTTATACTGTCATTTCTCATTTGTGGCTTGTGGCTAAAAATCTTACCTCAGCCAGTTTGCTGGTGTGATTGTCATATACGGTAAACTAAAGAACCAGTCATGCACGACTGTTGGAGGAATTACGGTAAAACTGGGTTTGTACTTTGTCCGTACGAACGTGTTGCGCGATAATCTACAAGCCTACAACTAGACGCATCCTCGGGGCTTTGAGGGCTTTTAGATCGTCTATATGCTCACCGCACTGCACAACACCGTCGTACTGAAAGATATAACCAGTGCCATGCTTGATAGAGTGGAGACGCGTGCAGTCTGCTTTTTGGGTCCGTTGTGCTTCACAGCAAGCGGTTCAGATGAACTGTAGCCGAAATGGAGTTATTATGAGCGGACCGGTTGTTTTTGAGAGTTAAATAAGAGACGATTATTGGAGAAAATAAGCCGCCACATAGCACGGGAACTCTGTGAAATGAATGCCAGCTTGCACGGCTGGTTGTGATGAAGTTGATTAGACGAACATAAGTAACGTCTTGTATTTGGGAATATAGGCTATAGGTTTATAGAGATGACAAAAGTTAAACAAACCGTTGATTTAATTACAATGTGTCCTACTCCTATATTCAAACAACTGCTTGTGCTGCTCACTAAACGTAGGCTATGTGTCTGTGCTTGGTGTGTTGACATCGCGTTCCGTTTTACATTTTCATTAATAATCACAATCCAAATCATATAACGTTACTCTTTATTTGGCGAAACAGGAGGCGGGGATGCTAAGATTTATCTCTCAGCCACAGCTTGTAGATCGGCTATTTCCCACTAGTTGTAACCCAGATTGACAGTCTGTTCTCTGCCTCATTCTACTGGTTAATCTCTTCAAATTTTAGCAACTAAGTTCTACCTGAAAAGGATGATCAGCACTGCCTGTCGTAACTTCTTAAACATTCTGTTTACATCATATTCATTTTCTGTGAGTCTCATGCTGCGAGTTTGCACACCGTGGTTTGAGCAGTGACATTGATATGCGCAGTTGGCTCAAAAGAATCCTCTACGTCCCGTCTGCGTCCCAGGGGAGATTAATTTGCGTCCCAAATATATATTTTTGCACCAAGACACACCAAGACACTAGGGTTGTTCGATGTGGCCTAAAAATAAAATCTCGATTTAATTCTCAGAAAAGTCGATTTTCGATTCCGATTTCGATTTTTTGGTAAAAGAATAATACATTGTTTCAACTATGTTGTTTTCATTTAAAAAATGCAAGGACATGATTTTTTTTCATTATTGTTTTATTTTTTAAATTTTTTATATAGCCAAATAGCAAAATCTAATGTGGTGAGCCCTGCCCAGTCTGACGTGTGCTGCACGACAGTGCACGTGCATCAAAGAAATTACACATCAGAGATAAAGTAGTATTAATTTGGTGTCGGACCTTGTCGTCCTGCTTTAGGAGGACCGGGCTGTGCACTTTTTGCCCCGTGCAAGGCTCCAATGAGTAAGAATTACCCTAATTAAAGTGAAAATCGATTTTACGATTTCTTATTTTTTAAATCGTCCAAAGGAAAAAATCCCGATTTCGATTAAAAATCGATTAATCGGAAAACCCTACAAGACACACAACACAACACAACACAACACAACACAACACAACACAACACAACACAACACAACACAACACAACACAACACAACACAACACAACCAGGGACGTGCTGGGCCCCTGATTCAGCCCGGGAAAAAAAGTTGGAGAGGCCCTCATTGCGGGCTAGAGATCTCTCTCTATAGCACTGCTGCTACTCAAAGATTTGCCATTTCAGATCATGACAAGTGACAAGCCAGTGGGCCAATTACATGAGTTATATTTCGTCATTGTCGGGTGGAAACCTTGTATGTCCAAAACCGTTTGTTTTGTATTCATCATTTTAAAAATGATTTAAACTAGTGAAAACAGCCGATCTACAAGCACACAACGCCTCGCGGTTCGGGAGTTGTTCACTACTTTTGTGCGACGGATGAAGCAGGGCTTTGCTTTGCGAAAAAATGTACAAATTTGAAACTTGGAGATACGAGGTTTCTGCCCGACATTGACGATTTACTTTGTTGGCCGCTCAGCCCCCAAAATGGAACGAAGGCCGACATTTTATTTAATCTTTTTTCCTAATGGCTGGGTCCAGGAAATGAACCGGCCGTTCGGGAGTTGTCCCGCTTTTCCCAATGGCCAGCACGTCCCTGAACACAACACAACACTCCCACAGGAGAGAGGGAGAGGCAGAGGCAGACAGAGGGACAGACAGTGGTGGAAACAGCTGTACTCACATTGCAAAAGTATCAATACTGCAATTGTAGAAATACTCCGTAAGGCTGAAGCCACAACGAAGTACCTATGAGAGTGGAAATCCCCATTCCGCCAATGCATTTCAATGAGAATGGAGCGGTTTCATGCCAGTAGAGGATTTCTGCAAAACCTGCTCCATTCTCATTGAAATGCATTGGTGGAATGGGAAATCCACTCTCATAGGTACTTTGGTGTGGTTTCAAGTAAAAGTCTGGTATTCAAAATGTACTCGAGAAAAGTACAAAAGTATTGGTATCAAAACTGATTATTATAAATACATTTCAAGTTTTCAAATGGATAAAAATCGTTTGAAAATAGCAGATCTACAAGCTTGATCTATTGTGATTTTAATAATAATACAAATCTACAAAGTAAATAGTAACAGTACAATATTGCCTCTCAGACAAATCTGACAACTTTGAAACCTATTAGAGTCACTTTACAACCAGACATCAACAACACTTCACCCTATGAAGTCCTCCGCCAGAGAAGTGAGGTGCTAATGGCTATGAGTGGTAAACATGGTGTGGTCTTAAGAGATACAGGCAGACAGTAGTAGTAGTAGTAGTAGTAGTAGTGCCTGCCTGCCTGCCTGCGTGCGTGCGTGCGTGCGTGCGTGCGTGCGTGCGTGCGTGCGTGCGTGCGTGCGTGCGTGCGTGCGTGCGTGCGTGCGTACGTGCCTCTGTATGTGGGCGCGTGAGTGTGTTGACTTTGTAGAATGCTTCTGGCTGAGGAGGCATTAGAACCAAACATTGTATAGTCTGAAGGAGATACTATAGGTGAGCAGTAGTGTGCATTGGTGCATGCACGTGTTGTTGTGGCCTGTTGAGGATGTACAGTCTCCCTCACTGTACACAGTACCTGAGTTTCTCTATAGCAGTGTTTCTCAAAATGGATTCCAGGGACTCTGTGGGTTCCCTTAGGGGGGCCCAAGTCTGTAACTCTGACTGTACAAATGAGAACAAATTTGGTTCCATTTGTACACTGTCAGAGCAGTGGTGGAAAAAGTACTCACAATCTTTACTTAAGTAAAAGTATCAATACTGCAATGTAGAAGTAGCCTACTCTGTTACAAGTAAAAGTCCGGAATTCAACATGTACTAGAGTAAAAGTATGAAAGTATTGGCATCAAAATGTACTTAAAGTAGCAAAAGTAAAAGTACAAAATGTTTGAAAATAGCCGATCTACAAGCTCACAACACGCCGCGATGCGACACTTGTAGATCGTCTATTTTCAAATAGCCAACGTATAAAATTGGGCTAAAGTGGTTTATGTATGTTAATGTACTAGGAGTAGAAGTTAAATTATTGGAATTTGGAAATACTCAAGTAAAGTACAAATACCTCAAAACTGTACTTAAGTACATTACTTAACTAAAAGTACTTCGTTATTTTACACCACTGTGTCAGAGTTAACGGGAGAAGGGGAGAAATGTGAAAAAGGGGAGACACTGCTCTATAGTCCTCTTTGTCATCTGTTTTCCAGCTCACTCGCATCCCATCCCATCTTTCCCTATCTCCCTATACGTCCCCATCTCACTACGTTCTGCTGTTCTCCTTCTGTTTGGTTTCCCTTGTGCGTCACCAACTGAACGTTCAGCCCATAACAATAACTTCATCTTCCTCTCCACCCTCCTCCTCCTCCTCCTCTCCGTCTCCCCTCTACTCCGCTCAACCGTAGTCGGAGGTCAGCACGCTCCGCTGCTACGAAAGGTCCATGTTGCAGCTTAAGGCTATATATAGGACGGTCCCTGGGGGGAATCACTGCTGTGTGATGGGGAGAGAGAGAGAGAGAGAGAGAGAGGGGGGGGGGGGGGGGGGGGATACGTGAGAGAGAGACAAGGAAAGCATGAAGGACAAAGCCATGGTCACTTGAATTCGTGACTCAACAGGCACAAGGAACGGAAAGTATTTTACTAGGCACTACACCAGTGATTCTGAACGTCCTCTTCTAATTTCAAGGACCCGTAATTTGACACGCACTGGGCCACTGGGCCCCCGTTTAATAAGATTTGTGTCTCTCCGCGAACCCAAATATAAGAACATTGTTCATTGTTATACATGATTTGGTCCGATATTGAATGTCATTTTGTCCAATTGCAATTTAGGCATTTAGCAGGCGCTCTTGTCCAGAGAGACCTACAAGAGTTAATGGTGTGAACCCTGTTCAGGAAATTGGAACATAAATGGTCACATACTGTAATTAGAGAGCAAAGAGAACAATGTTGTACCTCAGTAATATATCTATCAAATAACAGGTGACAAGAAGGAATACAAGGGAACATTGTGCTAGCCTGCTAGGGGGTGAGGTGGAGTCAACTCTTCGGTATTTACTGCTATTTTCCAGCAAATATCCTGCAAAAGCATTTTTTCCACAGGCTTCTTTCCCTGTTTGCATTTCTAATTTTTATGGAGAATGGAGCTTATTTTTGCAGAAACTCCACAAATAGCAAGAAACCACTCCATTCCCATTGAAAAGCAGAATCCACCTTCATAGGTACATTTAAACTTCAAAGTCAGTGAAGGTCATTAAAATAGCAAAAAATAGCTGATCTACAAGCTCGATGTTCTGCAAATCCCCTGAAAATCTACTGTCTTGCCAATGACAGGACATGTGAAGTGTTGAAATGGCACATCTGTTGCAACCGCAGATTGAACTGAACCTTGGTGGTTTGTATTTTTACTGTGTATGCAACCGTAGATTGAACTGAACCATGGCAGTTTGTATGTTTCTTTAGCACTGTGCTTGGGAACCTGTGCCAACTATCCAGGGAGCTTAAACGTTGCAATGAAAGTTAGCTGTCTGCTAAATGTCCTCTGGGGCAGTTCATTTAATTGCCCACTGTTCTTGTTAAATAGATATGGGCGATTAAACACTTAAACCATACAGTATATACATAGTTTGTTGACTGGGGTCTCCCAGGGGTCTTTAATTTAATCATGTCCCCTTTAAACCAAATCTCCTCACCGAAAACTGCTGAGCTACAAGCTCACAACGCGTTGTAAGATTGTTAGATCGGCTATTTTTGTTTACCTATTGTGACATGCTCAGAAAAGCCAAGGGACGATATGGGTTCTTGTGGTGTAAAGCCAAAATGAAAACGAGAGGAGAATTACTTTACTTTATTTGTTTAGATTAACGTGACTCATTTAAACTCCATCCGCAGTCCCCAAGTTACCCAATTGATTCTCGATTGCTGAAATGTGTGGTTAGCTGCTGACACAAGATGCTATAGTCACACACACCTCTTCCTGGTCTTTGGCGGGGGATCTCCGCAGGCTGCCTGGCAGAGATCCCTAACCTATCCTGTAGAACTTATTTGACCCCGCCTCTCGCTAAACGCACACGTCGGCATCGAATGCCGCCTCAAACTCTCCCGCAGAACCGCCTGTGTCATACAGTACATCTGACTCCTCACTGAGAGGGGTGTGGGGTGTGGGGGTCGCATCGCGACGCGTTGTGAGCTTATAGATCGGCTATTTTCAAACAGCCTAGGTATGAAATAGGGCTAAAGTGGTCTATGTATGTTTTATAATATTATAATTTATGTCTGCAAAGTAACTAGTAACTAAAGTTTTCAAATCATTTTAGTGGAGTAAAAGTAGGGGTTGCGTTTGGGGGGTTTAAGTAGAGGAAGCCTCCGTATCGTCAGCTCTTTGAGAGGCTGTTACCTGAGCCCCCAACTCTCAGCGTCTTTCAGGCTGACCATGGCACCACGACAGCGCCACACTGTCTCTGTGTGTCTCTGGACTGTGAGATAGGAGGGTGAAAAAAAGAGATATCGAGAGAGAGAGAAAAGGAGAGAGAGGAGATCGTTGTTGTCTGGCAGAAACCTCTTATCTCATGTGTATGTTCTTCCCGTGTCCCCGAAAAAAAACATGCAGTTGTCCCGGTCTCTATACTGCCTCCCCCTGGCCAGCTGGGGCGCCTGATGGAGGGGAAAGGAAATGGTTTGAATAACATGTTCCTTCCACACGCGACGTCCATTCGACATCCCGGCTTCATTCGACTGCTAGTCTCTCTCACACACACACACACACACACACACACACACACACACACACACACACACACACACACACACACACACACACACACACACACTAACTTAGTTTCTCTGAACACAGACAGAGAAGCAGATGCACACACCAGCCTTGTGCTGACACCTCCACACACATGGCATACTTTGTTAATAATAGCGATACTTTACAGAGAGAGAGAGAGAGAGAGAGAGAGAGAGAGAGAGAGAGAGAGAGAGAGAGAGAGAGAGAGAGAGAGAGAGAGAGAGAATACCTGGAAGTGACAGGCGACAGCTGAGCCCTGGCGTTCTAAAGATGCATGGAGGAGAAACAGACAGCTCACCCACAGAGGTGGAAGGATGGAGAGAGAGCGAGAGAGAGAGAGAGAGAGAGAGAGAGAGAGAGAGAGAGAGAGAGAGAGAGAGAGAGAGAGAGAGAGAGAGAGAGAGAGAGAGAGAGAGAGAGAGAGAGAGAGACACAGAGAGAGACAGAGAGAGACAGAGAGAGAGAGAGAGAGAGAGAGAGAGAGAGAGACAGAGAGAGAGAGAGACGGAGAGGACAGACAGTCAGGAAGCGATGGAGACAGGAGACAACATGGGGGAAGAGTCAGTGAAGCTGAAGGCTGTGAGGATGAGGAGGGAGAGGGTTTTATATCCTCGTTGTCGGTTGGAAACCCTGTATGTCCAAAACCGTTCGTATTGTATTTATCATTTTAAAAATGATTTAAAGGAGTAGTTCACCCCCAAAATGACTTTTTTTCTATTGATTAGTCATGCCATGGAGACTAGAGTTCAATAATATTTTTTGGTTTTTGTCGCATTCCTAAGACAAAAATTTGATTCAAGTAAATTTACCCCCATTGATTCCGGATGGTGACCCGTTTAGAAACGGGTCACCATCCGGAACGAATGGGGGTAAATTTATTATCACATTTTTGTCTTAGGAATGCAACAAAAAACTAAAAATATTATTGAACTCTAGTCTCCATGGCGTGACTAATCAATAGAAAAAAAGTCATTTTGAGGGTGAACTACTCCTTTAAAGTAGTGAAAATAGACGATCTTGTGCGATGCGTTGTGTGCTTGTAGATCTGCTGTTTTCGATACTTTTGTGCGACACTTTTGTATGATGAAGCAGGGCTTTAATTTACGAAAAAACATACAAATTTGAGACTTGGAGATACAAGGTTTCTGCCCAAAGGTGACGATATTTAGGCCACTGTTTTTCAGCATCTGGTACGGGAGCATTATGAGCTCTGTAACTCTGAGGGTGTACAAATGAAACCATTTTTTGTAGTTTACCTTTTGTCTTTGGGACACACACTACACTGTTACAGCTCATCCGCACTGCCTGTGGCAGCGCGAGTGACGCGACGCGATGTCCCGCGAAATACTCTCCTCATTTGGAGCATCGGTCATTGTGTTGCGACGTACCGTAGCTTGTACCAGTGGCAGGCAGCGCAGTGTTTGACAGTAACGGAGTAAATGTACTTGAGTACTGTATTTAAGTATAGTGTTCTACAACCAAGCACATCAATGCATGCAGTAAAAAGAGTTACAAGCTCATATAAATTCATTGTGAAAAATTACAGTAATTCAGTGATGTGGAAAATAAGTCAGGTACTCTTACTTTTACTTTTACTTGTACTTTAAGTATTCTTTAAAGCATAATTATGTACTCTTGAATACATTTGAGTACATTTAAAAGCGAGTACTTTTTTACTCTTACTTGAGTAAGATTTTGACTGAGCTACTTTTACTATTAGTGGAGTACATTTTGACCAGGAGTATCTCTACTCTAAAGAAAAGTACTGGGGTCGAGTACTTGGTCCATCTCTGGCAGGCAGCTGCTTCTAGGGAGACGCTTCCCTGTGATCTCAACCAATACAAAGTGTTTGGGGGCGGGACATTGACGCAAAACCTCGCTCAAATGGAGACTGCGAGCGACAATAGGAGGAGTGGACGACATTGCGGAAAGATTCGTTGTCGCTTGCGGTATGTCAGGACGGTCTCATTGAAACAAATGTATTTTAATGAGAATTTGTTGTTCGGGTAGCGGCGCTCGTGTCGCGGGCAGTGCGGGTGAGCTGTTAGACCTAGAACAGTGTTGTATCTGTGAATTTATTTTAGGGGGTACGCTATTGCAATGGCGTCACGCGCACGTCGCTTATCACCTACAGTACAGGAGTTAACAGGTCAGACGATGGTTTATTGATATGCATCCAGGCCTGTTCCTATGTTAAATCACCCTGGTGTGACACTACAGCTTTTGTAAACGTTGTTGAGGTGTGAACTTAAAGGGTTGTTTTTAACCAATGCATGCGCATTAGCGCATGCTCCTGCTCGAAAAGATTCAGGACGGCGTGGTACCGCGTGACCAATACAACACTGGCCTGGAACCCCTGTACGTTGTTATACCTTTCAAGCCGAGAAGACCTCTGTGTGTAGTTGTTGCTATATGCAGTTTATAGCAACATAGATTTCTATACTAATTTAATTTAACTGTGAGAGTGATATGACAGTGACCTACAGAACTCATAGTCCCGGCAACTGATATTACGGAGAGCTGCAAGGCATTATTGTCTCTGTAAAAAAAAAAAAAAAGCAAACATTAATTGTCCATTATTCACTGGTGCTGCGGCCATTTTGTTTGTTACGTGTGACTTTGTGAGGTGAGGGGGTGGAGCCGGGGCGACAAAATGAAGTCAGGAAAGGTTAGGTGAGAGAACATTTTCCGAGTGCTTTCACTGCGGGCTGTCAACCTGAAATAAACCCAATTATAATCTAGCACCCTCAAGCCTCTAGAAAATGTCCTCTTTGTTGCAACCTGTACACGTCCTGCTACAGAGTCGCACGGAAATATGTTCCTTTTATAACGAGAGACTTAAAAGCTGCTTATTTCTATTTGACAGGCACAGGGGCGAGAGGGGGGGGGGGGGGGGGTTAGGCCATGGAAAGGTCTGCTTTTAAAAACCCCACAGGAAATCTATTAAAAGCTTTACATAAGACTTATTTACTGGCTGCCCTCTAACCAGTGGCAGAAAGGAACTGCGTGAAAATGTACTCTAGTACTGTACTTGTGGAGCTTGCAGAGCGGGCCTATTTTAGAACCAGACGAAAGTTGAGTACTCTTACTTTGACATTGCTAGGTATATTTTGAGGCCAATACTTTTGTACTGGCACTCAAGTAACATTTTGAAATGAATACAGGACTGTTACTATTAACATAGTATTTCTTCTCCGTCTGGTGGAAACCTCATATGTCCAAAACTGTTACTTTTCAGGATTCAAATTCAAACGTATATAAAAAGGTAGCAGATCTACAATTAATATACGAAACAAAAAAACACAAAATAATGTGGAGATAAGAGGTTTCTGCCCGACAGCAACGATTTCTATGTTGTTACTCGATACTTAAAGGGGGCCTGTCACCTAAAGGGTTACTGTCACTTTAAGAATCATCTTAAAAAACAAGTTAATATTTTTATGATGTCATTGTGGGGATGTGCAATTATAAGCCAATCAAATTAATTGTCTGTATAGCCTGACTGTTTGACTACTTACTGTACTGGTCAGCTGTTGTTGGGGGGGGGGGCGAGGGGCAGATTACACTGTGACATGAGCTTCAGACTGTTTCAGACCGTTTTCAGAGAAGCTCATGTCACAGTGTAATCTGCCCCTCAACCCCTTTAGGTGACAGTACCCCTTTAAGTAAAACAAAATCTGAGTACCGGTACTTCTTCCAACACTGCCTCTAACCTCTGAAAGTCCTTCTTTTTCTGGCTCTGCGTTTCCAGCGTCCATCCATCTCTCTCTCACTCGCTGGACCTTTTCCCCATACTCATCCTTTTTTTCTCATTTGTCAGTCTGTTTTCCACCGCTATCACCTTTCTCTCTCTACCTCCCTCTTCTGCTTTTTTCACCCCGTACTTTCCGCGTTTGCCCGATGAACTCGCACGGGGGCAAAGCACAAAGTCAGCGTAAAGTAAACAAACGCGTGCCCACAAAAAACGCAAGGATAGCAATGTGATCGCCTGACACATAGGACCAATGAAGAAGTAATCCGTTTAAGTAAAAGTAACAATGCTACAAGTGTTATACTGTACCTCTGTGCTATACCTTTTTGACTAATACAGTTTTCAATCATTCAATCATTCAATCAATCAAACAATCAATAAAAGGTAAAAATCCTGTATTCAAAATGTTACTTGAGTAAAAGTGCAAGAGTATTGCCATGAAAATATATACTTACAGTAACAAAGTAAATGTACTTTACCCTTTCTTAATTTGTCAAACGTACTTGAATTGCCGATCTGTAGGCATCATATTGTGACACACATTTCTTTTTTATTGTATTTCCTAAGCTAAACATTTGATGACCAGGTTCCCTATGGAGACACAAAGCGCCTGTTTTGTTCCCTATGGAGACACAAAGAGCCTGCTTTGTTCCCTATGGAGACACAAAGCGCCTGTTTTGTTCCCTATGGAGACACAAAGAGCCTGCTTTGTTCCCTACGGAGACACAAAGAGCCTGTTTTGTAGACACAAAGAGCCTGTTTTGTTCCCTATGGAGACACAAAGAGCCTGTTTTGTTCCCTATGGATACACAAAGAGCCTGTTTTGTTCCCTATGGAGACACAAAGAGTCTCCTCAAATTATTGGCTTAGGAATGTGAAATAAAACTAAAAAATATCCATGAATTCAAGTCTCCGTGGGGTGAGTAATCGATAGACAAAAAAAGTCATTTTAGGGGTGAACTATCCCTTTAAGTGGTAAATATGCTGTATGTTTTGTACTGATAATCTAAATCTGCAAAGTAACTTGCAACTGCATCTGTAGTGGAGTAAAAAAAATGTGCCTCTAGGACTTAGTGGAGAAGAAGCAGAAGTGTTGAAAGAATATGAAATACTCAAGTAAAGTAAAAGTAGCTCAACACAGTACTCAAATACACATTGCCTGACGCAATAGGACTGTAATGTTTGGACCAGAAGATCTCTCATGGTTAATTCATGGGTCCATAATTGCTGCACCTCTGGCGCTGTGTAGGATGCTTAGTTGACCATTACATCGCCTGGATAAAAGGATAAAAGGACCCCTTCATGGGTCAGGACTGACTGTCTGCGAGAAAGCCTGCTGATGCTGACAGAACATGACATCCATTATGCCCGGTTTCTACTGGGTTTGCCTGCTGTGGTGGAGGTTTCACCGAAAATATCCAAAATAGCTACAAGCTCACTCGCAGCACGTGGCGCTGCGGCGCGTTGGGAGATTGTGGGTCGCTATTTTCAGCAATTGCGGCTGTCATGATTATGACATTTCTACATGACGATTAATTGTCACTCAAATAATTGCATTTCTGTTTGGCTTGTATAGGCTTTGAAGTTGCACACGGTAGATATGATACATAACCTAAATATACAAAGAAATAACAACTTTATACTTAAAAAAGAACATTGATAGTGGATGCGTCACGCGACGCTTTGTGAGCTTGTAGATCTGCTATTTCCACTATTTTTGAAAAGGTTTGAAAATATATGACAATTTTTCATCATGCAAACGATTATGTAATAATTGTGATGACGGGCCTATCGGCAATACTGCCGGGGCAACGACAGTAAGTGAAAATCACGCTTGAGGGTATGAATAAATCAAGGCCAAGTGGTGATTACCATGCCCTGAAAAGACTTTCTCTTTCTCTCTCACCCCCGTCATTTGGCGTGAGGAAAAAGGCCCCGGGAAGGAGTTTGTGGCCGTGTTTTTGCGTTCCAGATCACTGCGTTGGGGGGATTTCACTCCCCTGATTGGATGATTGCCTGTGGCACTCGGGGTGGGCGGGGGAGCCAATGGAAAGCACCGAATTAAACAATTTGGTCAAAATGAAGCCAGGTTTGACTCTGTAAATCATGGCCGGATTAGCCATTGGCCTCGTCGGGCATCTGCCCTGGGGCACATGCCAGGCAGGGGCACAACAAGTTTGAGAAAAAGAAGACGGAGTTCAGTGTCTGAACGTCTCTTCCTGAAGCGCGGTGTAAACAAACACCATGCATGCAGTTTATCTAAATACCCGAATTAAACAGCTGTTTCACAGCTTTTACCACCTTGGATTAACTACAGACATCCGTAGGACTTTTACATTTACGATACCTACCGACGTAGGCTACTAACGTTTTTCGGCGCTGTTCAACAAGGCTGGATAACACATTGTTTTGTGTCCCCATGTGTCAGTAATGTGGGGACATCTGATCTGATCACCTCCACATAAAATTGAATAATTTGGCGCAAGGTAAGACATACAGTATGGATTTATTTAACTGTGCACTGAGAAAAGTTAGCCAGTCTTTTTTCTCCTTAATATTGGTAGTTGCTGGTTGCTTTTTTTGTCTGTTATGGTGTCATATGTGTTGAATTTGTACTGCCAATAAATCTATGGTGTTTAGATCCATAGTAAAATAAATACATTGAAGGTGCGTGCACTAAGTTGAGGTCGCCCTGGGGCACCTCACAGGGTTAATCAGGCCCTGCTGTAAATGCTCTAGTTCTATTGTAATTTTTTTGGGGGGGAGGGGCAGGTTCGTACAAAAGTTGGTGTTTCCTGTTGTCGCTGTTTTTTTAATTTGCTAGTTTAGCTCCAGAAACACAGACAGACAGACAGCAGGCGCACGCACGAACGCACAAATACACATGTCAGGAACACAATGGAAACAAGTCCCCAGGACAGGCTCGGCTGGTGAAAATAGCCGATCTACAAGCACACAACGCATCGCGAGGCGTTGTGTGCTTGTAGATCTGCTATTTTCACTAGTTTTGTGCTATAGTCTTGGAAGATAAAACAGGGCTTTACTTTACGATAAAACGTTGACATTTTTAACTCAGAGATACAAGGTTTCTGCCCGACAGTGATGATATAAAACTTAAACTGAGGGGGCAGGATTTGCAACTGAGTATGAAAGGCCCTGCAGCTCTGGCACCCCAATGGCGCCAGTCCTGCCCCAGGATTTTTTGGGATTATCTTTTTAGCCATAATATCACAACTGTATCTGTGCTGGTTACATTTCTGACTAATAAAGGTCTGACTAATAAAGTTCTGACTAATAAAGTATTCAATCAATCAAAACTCGCACATGCACACGCACACACACGCACGCACACACACACACACATACAGACAGACAGTCAGACAGACAGACAGACAGACAGACCCTCTTATAGACGACTAGAGCCTCCCTACAGAGCCACGCCATGAATTGAATATTGCGAAATAATAAGATCAGAGGAAATAATAAGAACAGTATTGCATTCCTTTATGTTTTTAGGAATAAAGTCTTGCCATCTGTAAAATGAATAATTGAGTCCAGCCAGTAATAGGGAGACGTACAAAACATTGCTTTTCACACAAAGTGAACAGCCTTGTAATAGATTTTCCTTTCTTAAACAGATCTGCATAACCAAATAAATCAAAGTGTTTTAAAACATGAATCACTGTTTAAATAAATCTGAGAAAAGGATAACGCTTTCATCAGGCACTAACCCTGAATAATAACGACATGCCAAGCACCACCAGCCTTATGTTGTTGATTAATTAATGTCTGCCATGTCATGAAAGCACATTGTGTTTCATTCTCAATGATGTCACCGAGTTTATAAAAAAAAAACATGTATAGCAATTATTGTATAGTCATTATTGAGGAGACTAATCGGTTGCCAATTATTTAGCAATAAAATGTGTTATTGTGGTTTAGGGATTCCATTAATTAATCCTTGTGTCAAGTCTTGGATGAAGGGAGCTTCTCGTTGTTCATGTTCTCTGAATAAACTCTAAGTAAAAAAGGGGGGATAATTCCTTTGAACATTTCATCTAAAACTCAGCCTGTTGGTACCGACTTGATACATTTCAGCCTTCTAAAAGCATCTTCAATATACATTGTTATGATTGATGATCGTGACTTCTTCTAAAATGTGTCTTGTTTTACTCTTAAATCACTATATACTGTAACAATGACGTCTGTTTCATCATATTGGCGTCGCCGTTAGCGTTTGTACTAGGCCATCTGTCTATAGTCTAGCACTCAAAGTGCCATATTATTATCAAATGTATCCAACAGAGAGTTCATGTTGTTCATGTTCCTGTTTGTTGCTGTATCCATACATGTTTACCACCAAAACGAATTGATCATCATTGAGTGAGACAACCAACAAAACAAAGTGCCCATTTGGGAGTCTTCAGATTCTCTCTATTTGTTTGTTGTACAAAAACTAAAGTCTGCATTTTACTGGAGCTTTGGCTTGCCATGGTTTCCTCTGCCGTCAGTGTGTGAATGGGTGAATGTAAAGCGCATGGTAAAGCGCTTTGGATTAAAGCAGAATATAAATGCACTATTTACAACACAGCACAGTTCCAAGGGTAAAAGGTTGGGAGCCACCAAGGTAGGCATACAGATTCCGCCTTTTGCTTGTAGTGTGTTCAGTGTTGCCAGATTTTGCGAGAGAAATAAGCAACCAGGTCAGGTGTATGAAAAACATGCCCGGAATAGGTCACATGACCACTTATATCCATAGGCTATTTGAAAATACAGTAGCCTATCTACTGCTGTTTAAAATGTGTACGTTCTTTCCCAAAGTAAAGCCCTGCTTCATCATACAAGGCCGTTGCACAAAAGTAGTGAAAACAGCAGATCTACAAACACACAACGCCTCGCGGTGCGAGGCGTTGTGTGCTTGTAGATCGGCTGTTTTCACTAGTTTAAACCATTTTTAAAATGATAATACAAAACGAACGGTTTTGGACATACACGGTTTTCACCCGACAACAACGATATGGATATTGTCTGGTTAAAACAGGCTAGTAGACCCCTGCTGTTCTGTTCCCACAACGTGTTGTATACTTCCAGTATGTTAACGAGGTTAAACAGACAGCCAAACTCGGTTTTCACGAGCCAGGAAGCGAGCGCCTTGCTCCTTTTAATAATTGCAATCTTCAGAGTTACAGGTGAAAATCGTGTAAAACTGTAGCAAACAGAAAAACAAAGACAAAGAAATGTCTTAGCTATCATCAAAATATCACTCTATGAATTTAAGCTGGCTAATACATGCTAATATGAAATATAAACACAGCTACATGTAATGAAATGCTAGTCTCTGAAAAGTAGCCGATCTACAAGTTTCCATTAACATCATATTTCTTAACAAACATGAATTATTTATATGAATTTGCTCATAAACAAATCAAAACAGTGTACAGAAAGTGAATCATGTCCAAACTTACAGCCATTGCTTTCGAAGGTTCATAAAGATTCAAGATACAGAAAACACTGCCATCATGTGCTTGTCAGCTTGTTGTATAATGGAGTCTACTGGGTTACTGAGCTTCTTCTTCCCAGCATGCACTGCTAAACCACTACTGACATGTCAGAATAAGAGTCTGCTAACCTTAGCATTTCAAAATAAAAGCACCTCATTGGATTACTACAAAATAAACACACAAGCAATGTAAACTTAAGTTTCTAACATGAACATAAACATGAACTCAAACCGAGGGCAGAACACTCCCCGCCTGGCATTACTGATGCCACTACAATTTCTTATCTCAGTCCTTTTCTAGGAGGATGATGACATCAGAGATGGGCCTCAGGTAAGTCTTTGAGGTGCCCTGGGATGATGTCCTCACTTCAACTTTGCGGACCCTTCCATCGGTCCCTGGAAAGGTTGATGTGACCAAAGCCATTGGCCATTCATTCCTTGGTGCTTGACTTTGTTTAAGCAGCACAACATCTCCGGTTTGCAGGTTGCGTTGTGCCTTGTGCCACTTGCGTCTTGAATGCAGAGTGCTGATGTACTCATTTCTCCATCGGCTCCAGAATTCGTTTGCAAGTGCTTGCACTTGTCTCCACTGGTATTTCAGGAGATCTTTTCCAGTGAAGTCTCCTGGTGGAGCAGCTAAGCTTGGCTTTTGGGTCAAGAGCATGGCAGGAGAAAGCAGGATAGGTGCTGCGGGATCTGATGAGACGGGAACCAGTGGTCTTGCGTTGACTATCGCAGATACCTCCGCCATAAGCGTAGAAAGTACTTCATGTGTCAGGCGAGTATGCTTGTCTTGCAAGAGCATGGAGTCTAAAATCCTGCGTGTTACGCCAATCATGCGTTCCCACACTCCTCCCATGTGGGACGCATGTGGGGGATTAAACTTCCATGTGCAGCCATTGCTATGGAGATACCTCAAGATGCTGGTCTGTTCATCATCAGGACGTGCCATGCCGAGTTCTGAACTGGCAGCAACAAAGTTGGTCCCCCTGTCTGACCAAAGTTGCTTCGCTGGGCCTCTGACTGCGAAGAATCTTCGCAAGGCGTTGATGCAGCTGCTTGTGTCCATTGACTCTATTAGCTCAATGTGTACTCCTCTGGTACTCATGCATGTGAACAGAATGGCCCACCTTTTATTGTGAGTTGCACCTCCGCGGGTGCGTCGAGTGACCACTGTCCACGGTCCGAACACGTCTAGACCGACGTAAGTGAAAGGTGGAGATGTGTCAAGCCGCTCTGGGGGGAGGTCAGCCATCTTCTGTATTTCTAGCTTCCCCCTGAGCTTGCGGCATATCACACAGTGATGGAGGATAGAGCCAATCAGCCTCTTGCCGGCCACAATCCACAGACCAGCCGCCCTGATGGCTCCTTCTGTGAATAGTCGTCCCTGATGCTTCACTTCCATGTGATGGTGCTTCACAAGCAATTTGGTCACATGGTTTTGCTTTGAGAGGATGATTGGGTTCTTTACGTCTGGTTCAATGGAAGCGTGTCTGAGACGTCCTCCGACTCTCAGTAGACCATCGCTGATGTAGGGATCAAGGTTCAAGATCGAACTTGAACTAGAGACTTCTTTATTTGCTTGAAGAGCAGCATACTCGTCTGGATAGGTGTCTCTTTGAACAGTCTCAAGGATGAGTCTCTTTGCAGCTGCAAGTTCCTCTGGAGTGCGCGGTTTGCTGCATTGATGCCATCCCTTACATGTGTGCTGTGATGCATCTGTAGAATCCGCCTTGTAGGAACGTGCCTGGTGAATCAGGTAGGAGACAGCTCTTAACAAGGATTCCCATGTTGAAAAGCACTGGAAACGTTCAGATTTGAGCCCTCTGGCTTCAACATGGGTAGAGAGAGCGGTTACTTGTGGCTTGACTTCCACGTCGACTTCAGGGTCTATCAGTTCAAAGGGCTTGTGCACTTTAGGCTCTGTAGGCTTGCGAAGGAAGTCAGGTCCCTTGAACCACATAGTATCCATGAGCTGCGATGCAGGTACAGACCTGGTAGCCAGATCAGCTGGGTTTTGTTCCGAAGGAATATAGTGCCACTGATCAGGTGATGTCGTCTGGCGTATACGCTGCACACGATTATGCACGTACACGAAGAAGCGTTTTGTGTCATTGCAGATGTATCCTAGGACCACCTTGCTGTCACAATAGAACTTCACAGCATCTGGCTTGTGGTCCAGTTCATCCAGGATGACGTCCGCCATCTCGACCGCGAGGACAGCTCCACATAGCTCGAGACGGGGTATTGTAGGCTCTGGCTGTGGTGATAGTTTTGCTTTTCCAAGCACAAATCCAACTACACAATGACCCTCTTCAGTGACAGATCGTAAATAAGCTACTGCCCCTATGGCCCAGCTTGAGGCATCGCAAAAGAGACACAGCTCTGTGTATGTAGATCTTAAGAGGGACATTGGTAGATAGCAGCGGGGTACTTGGAGGCTGCTCAGCTCTTGCAGTGATGATTTCCACGCTTCCCATGTGGGCATTTTATCATCTGGAAGAAGGGCATCCCAATCTTGGACTCCACTGGAG
Source organism: Nannobrachium achirus (assembly GCF_963921795.1). Taxonomy (NCBI): domain Eukaryota; kingdom Metazoa; phylum Chordata; class Actinopteri; order Myctophiformes; family Myctophidae; genus Nannobrachium; species Nannobrachium achirus. Next base: position 28,325,658 of record NC_137820.1, on the reverse strand, counting down.
AGCTCTCGCAACAACAATCTGCCTCTGATTGTCACTGGTGCTGCGAATCCCAAGGGGTCGAAGATGCTATTGACGACAGATAGCACTCCCCGGCGGGTGTAAGGCTTGTCAGTCACAGCTACTTTGAAGGTGAAGGTATCTGTGCTTATGTCCCAGCACAAACCCAAACTCCTTTGAGCAGGCAGAGTCTCATCGTCAAGACCCAAGTCTTTGATGTTTGAGGCCAGTTCTTCTGGTTCGAAGGCTTGCATGACGGTAATGCTGTTTGAGGCGATTTTGTGCAGTTTCAGGTTCGACTCTGCAAGTGATGCACAAGTACGCTTCATGAGGTCTATAGCTGCGGACTCTGTTGGAAGCGATATGAGACCATCATCCACGTAGAAATGCCTCTCAACGAAGTGCTGTGTGTCGGCGCCGTACTTAGGCTCACCTTTCTGAGCAGCTCTCCGCAGACCATAAATAGCTACCGCCGGAGACGGGCTGTTGCCGAAAACATGCACCCGCATGCGGTACTCTTCTACCTCCTTGGAGAGGTCGTTATCCTTATGCCATAGGAATCTCAAGTAGTCCCTGTGGTCGTCTCTCACTAGGAATCCGTAAAACATTTGACGAATGTCAGCTGTGACTGCGATGGGTTCCTTCCTGAACCGCACTAAGACCCCTAGCAGTGTGTTATTTAGGTCAGGACCTGTCAGCAACACTGAATTGAGGGAGACACCATGCTGTTGGGCACTCGAGTCAAACACAACGCGTATCTGCCCCGGCTTCTGGGGATGGTAGACCCCGAAAATGGGCAGGTACCAGCACTCGTTCTCTTCTTGGACAGGTGGTGCCTTCTCTGCATGCTTGTTCTCAAACAACTTGTCCATGAAGGCTGCAAACTGCTCTTTCATCACAGAGTTTTTGTTCAGAGTGCGTCTCAGGGAACTGAGGCGGGACAACGCTTGCTCTCTATTGATTGGGAGCAGGGGACGAGGTGACTTGAATGGCAGTGGAGCCACCCAATTGTTCAGTTCATCCTGATGAACCTCTTGATCCATAATCTCCAAGAAGGTTTCATCCTCGAATGACATGGCGTACTTGTTATCGTGAGCTGTACGTTCAAATACTGCATGCCCTAGCTCGTCTCCAGCTGGCATGGGCTTTGATGGGCGCTTGGGAAGGTCATGCTTGTGCTCCCCGCCGTAGCTTGGTTTCTCCTTAACACGGATGTTGTTTGGACAAGGAGTGAGGAGAGATGGACGTCCATTCTGCAGGACTTGGGTTCTGAAGACACTTAGAGTCGGCTTGTGAGCATTGTCGATGCACACCTCACCAACAATTACCCAGCCCAAGTCGAGGCGCTGAGCAAAGGGTGAATCATGGGGCCCATTGACTTGTTCTCTCACCTTGTGCACCCGTATCATGTCTCTCCCCAGCAGGATCATCATCTGAGCGTCAGGGTCTAACTTGGGGATGCACGGAGCAAGATGCTTTAAGTGGGCATGTGCAAGCGCCACGTCTGGTGTTGGTATTTCTGATTTATTGGTCATGATTTCATTGCACTCAATGAGAGGTGGGAGATCCAAGCATTCGCCTCCGTTGACTGCTTGGATTTGAAAGCCTACAGCTTTCCTTCCTGTCATCTCTGTTGTGCCAGCACATGTCCTCATCAGATATGGTGACAGGCTGCCTTCAATCCTGAATAGTTGGAAAAACTCAGAGCGGGCCAGCGAGCGGTTGCTCTGATCGTCAAGTATGACGTATACCTTGACGGAGCGGTCTGGTTGGCCTCTAGGGAAGACCCGAGCTAAGCACACCTTAGCACAGGACCGAGCAGGGCTGCCTTTACCACAGACTTTGGTGCACCGTGCCGTCACCTCAAGTTGGTTGCCGTCTTGTGGTTCTGCATCTGCTTCTGGTGTGGGTGATGCAGAATTAGGCTGAGGCTGGGAGGTGCTAGGATGCATAGCAGAGCAGTGTCTGTCACTCTGGCATTCATCACATTTCAACGTTATCTGACAGTTCTTAGCCAGGTGGTTTGGAGAGCAGCACTTATAGCAGCGCTTGTTTTCTTTCAGGATATCCTTCCGTTCTTGAAATGGTTTCAATTTAAAGGCTCTACATTTAGCCAGAGGATGTGACTTGTTGTGCACTGGGCAGTATCGAGCAGGATCACTGTCTTTCTTCTCAGTCTCTGCTGCACCTGTGTTATCTGCGTCAGCAGTTGCAGAAACATCTGTCTTATGCACGGATACAGCAGACTTGAATCCACTTTGTCTTGTTGGCGTTCTCTCGCTTTTGTTGTAAGGCTGGCTGTTGGTTGACAGGACGAAGCTTGGGTCATTTCTGGCCTTAGCCTGGCCATAGATAAAGTCAACAAAGAATGAGAAGGGCGGAAAGATTACTTCTTGTTCTTCCTTGTAGCGAGAACCGGTGCTGAGCCATTTTTCCTGTAGGCCTGGAGGCAACTTCTCTACTACTGGCTTTATCCCGCGAGGCGTATCAAGATAGCTGAGGCCGGGAAGATGTCCTTCGTTCTTAGCTGCCAGCACCTCCAGGAGAAGATCACTAAGTTCTCTCAGTTTGACGTTGTCTCTTGCAGACAGACGTGGGAAGTTATCCAGTCTTTTAAACAGAGCATTTTCTACTATTTCAGGTGTAGCATAGCATTCTTGAAGTCTCTGCCAAGACAGCTGGAGGGCAGCTTTGGGATTGGTCACATATACAGAACGGATCCTTTTAACATGCTCTGATGACTCTTTACCGAGCCACTTTACTAGGAGGTCCAATTCTTCGCTATAAGTAAGGCCTAAGCCCCGTGTTGCATTGAGGAATGAGGACTCCCATGCTCTATAACTTTCTGGTGTATCATCAAATTTTGAGAGACCAGTAGTCACTAGCTCTCTACGTGCGAGGAATTTTGCAAAATCTTCCATTTGAAAGGGGTTGGATTCTTGCGAAGAACGCTCAATGTGATCAAAGTACTGTCGAGGAGTATAATATTTTTTAGGAGGAGACCGATCGTATTTTCGAGGGCTAGGGTCATCATATTGTTTGTGTGGGTTAACTGATGGCCCTGGGATAAACGTGCGATCCAATGCCTGAGCACGCTCATACATTGAGGGTTTGAAAATGTGTGTGGGGCTTTTCTTCATGTCCCCGGCTGGAATCTGTGGGGTGGGATTTTTATCATGAGGATTTAACATTTCCTTGTGCAGTGGCAAAGCAAAATCTTGAGCACGGAGCTGTGTTTGATGTTGCACATAGTCCGCTGTTCTTTGTTTGACCACTTGTGATGGGACTTTACTTTTTGCACTTGGTGCATCTTCATCCAACCAACCTGCCGCTTCCTCTAACACCTCAGCTTTTGTTTTAGCAGCTGCCGCTTCCCCTTCAATTTCCAAAACCTCCAAATCTGCCTCGAGTGTAGCTTTATTTGCATCTAGTGTAGCTTTTTCCAGGTCTAGTTGAGCCTGTTGCTTTTTTATCTTCTGCTGTTCTTTAACATAGGCAACCTTGGTATGGATTGCTTCAGCTGAGGCTCTGGCTATGGCAGCCTTCTCAATGACGGAAGCCTTTGTAGAAGACGAGGTTTTATTAGAGGCTGCCTTTGACCTTGTCTTGAGTGAAAACTTTGATCCTGATTCAGCCTTGTCATCTTTAGCATTGTTTTTAGATTTGAAACTCATGGCTGTGTCCTTGTATTTTCTTTACACCCACTGATGGCTTGGCTTTTTACTGTTCTGTTCCCACAACGTGTTGTATACTTCCAGTATGTTAACGAGGTTAAACAGACAGCCAAACTCGGTTTTCACGAGCCAGGAAGCGAGCGCCTTGCTCCTTTTAATAATTGCAATCTTCAGAGTTACAGGTGAAAATCGTGTAAAACTGTAGCAAACAGAAAAACAAAGACAAAGAAATGTCTTAGCTATCATCAAAATATCACTCTATGAATTTAAGCTGGCTAATACATGCTAATATGAAATATAAACACAGCTACATGTAATGAAATGCTAGTCTCTGAAAAGTAGCCGATCTACAAGTTTCCATTAACATCATATTTCTTAACAAACATGAATTATTTATATGAATTTGCTCATAAACAAATCAAAACAGTGTACAGAAAGTGAATCATGTCCAAACTTACAGCCATTGCTTTCGAAGGTTCATAAAGATTCAAGATACAGAAAACACTGCCATCATGTGCTTGTCAGCTTGTTGTATAATGGAGTCTACTGGGTTACTGAGCTTCTTCTTCCCAGCATGCACTGCTAAACCACTACTGACATGTCAGAATAAGAGTCTGCTAACCTTAGCATTTCAAAATAAAAGCACCTCATTGGATTACTACAAAATAAACACACAAGCAATGTAAACTTAAGTTTCTAACATGAACATAAACATGAACTCAAACCGAGGGCAGAACACCTGCACTTTAATGGCAATCTTCAGCGTATAGCCATAATGTTTTCAGCAGCTTTCTTTCCCTAGGTTTTCCATTTATTTGAGAGATGGGTCATTTCATGGTAGTGGTTGAGGGAAAATGGGCTCAATTTTATGTTTGACTGAAGCTGGAGAGTTTGCTGTAACATGTAGTTACTTTTATGACTTCTTTGTGACTGCTTCTCCTGCTTTTTAAGAAGGACTCAGTACTGCTGCATAGCGTTGAGTGTGTTCATTGAGTGGAGTGTGTTCATTGACTAAAACTATGACACCATGACTATCGTTGACAACCTTTTTTTTTACAGAAAACTAAATAAAAACTAAGCTACGATGACTAAATATACTGAAAATGTTTTCAACAAATACAAAACTAGACTAAAATGTTAGGGAGGTATCAGTGGAGAACAAATCCAGTAGAACTATGACAAGTCATTTTATACTTGGCTGTACGTGGGTGACGCGCTCTGAAAATTAGCTGCTATTCTCGGCACAGAGTATAAATGAGACATTACGATGCCACGGAGGCCTGCAAACGTACGTTTTATTAGACTAAATCAACTGTTAATTTGTTTGACTAAAATCTGACTGTAGTCTATTTAGACAACTAAAACTAGACAAAGTGAAACATTTCAGATGACTAAAACTAAATGGAAATGTATTCAAAAGACAAAGTAAATCAAAATGTGCTTTCTTTACTTGAGTACAGTACTTGAGTAAATGTGTGTGTGTGTGTGTGTGTGTGTGTGTGTGTGTGTGTGTGTGTGTGCGCGCGCGTGCGTGCGTGCGTGCAACCGTGCGTGCGCACTGTGTATTTTCCTGTGTTAAGGTCCATTCCCACTGGGCCAGATAACAGATAGAAAAATCTCTTTCTCCAGATATTTTTCCATTCAAGTGGATGGTAGATACAGATAAAAAAAAAAAAAACTATCACAGATATTCTTTTTATCTGTGATAGTTATTTTTTTGTATCTGTATCTACCATCCACTTGAATGGAAACATATCTGGAGATAGAGATTTCTTTTATCTGTTATCTGGCCCAGTGGGAATGGGCCTTTAGACTGGCTTCAGGTGGTGCTTCATGACAACCACCTGCGGTGTATTCTTGCTTTTCTCCCACCCGCTGTGCACACCCACCCACTGTCAGATGGGTGTACGTGATGTGCATCCTACAGTACATCACACTGTTTGTCTACATCTTGTGTGTGTCTGTGTGCATCCGTGCATATTTACGTGCTTGCTTGCCTGCGTGCGTGCATATGTGAATGTACGTCTGGGTAAAAGTACACTATTCTTTGACTTGGTTTATTATTCAAGTTATTGCAGGAGTCTAGAATTTTTGAAAAACACATTGAGGACTATTATGTGTTGTTTTGCAGCAGAAAATAACACATCTACAAGCTCACAGCACGACGTGTTGTAGCAGATCGAAACGAGGCGATTCGCGCCGCGTTTCAAGCTTGTACATCTACTACATTTGAAGCCTTTGGTTGATGCTAAAAATATGGACATAAGAGGTTTCTGTTCCGACAGCAATGATAAGAAGGAATAAAAATGCGTGCACGTGTGCGTGCATACGTGCGTGTGTGTGTGTGTGTGTGTGCATGCATGCGTGCACACTTGTGCGTGCGTGGAAACAGCTCCCGCGGGGCAGTGCTGTCTCACCATCTGTCCTTGCTTCGTCCTGTGTTCTCCCTGTGTAATTCAGACAAATGTCAGCCTCGTCACACTCCTCCCTTCTCCTCCCTCTCCTCCGTTCCCTCTGACTTCGCTGTCACAGCTCTCTTCTTTCCGCGGCGGTGGGGACAAACTGTGTGTGTGTGTGTGTGCGTGCGTGCGTGCGTGTGTGTGCGTGTGCGTGCGTGTGTCCGTGTGCGTGTGTGTGTCTTAGTTTCGCTGATGTCTTCAGATGTTATACGCGGGCTGTTTCTACAACAACACCTTCTCTTCCCTGCGTGTGTGCGGTGGAGAAAAAGCAAACTGCCTGTTCAGCCGTAAAAACCCAGCAGGGAACCCAATGCAATGACAGTGTTGTTTTGTTTTTGTTTTTTTGTGACATTGCGATTTCCCCCCCATTTAATGGTAGGGGGAACATGGATGCTGTCATTTGGGGTCGCAGGAGATGGCAATTCACTTGCTAGTGTTTGCATTTAACCTCAGGTTCTGTTATTTTCGATGGGCTTCTCTGAGTGCATCTCAGTCCATGGCCAATGGCCATCCATCTACATGTGACATGTTACACACATGTTAACTCTTTTACCGATATGTACGTTAACGTTCGCCCCATTCTGTCGGGTTAATTTCGTCAATACGAACGCTCGTTCGTTTGTTCGTTCTTTTACCTTGTTTGAGCACTGTAAGCTGATGAGGGGTCGCGCGTGTGTGTACAGTAAAAACAGCTCCCGTAACACTGCTCTCAAATCTCCACCACACATAAACAATAATGGATGGTTAAATAACTTCCTGGCTGTTTTCTGTGCACCTGATCTAGAAAATGCATTTCCCTGACTATACGCGGCGAGGGAAGTGCCATTTGTACAGCTATAATCGAGTATTTAAAAAAGAATCTTTGGGAAATAATGCATTGATAATTTTTCTATAACATCAAAGGTAAGCTACTTTTAAGCTACTTTGATGGCAGCAGCACAAATAAATAAATAATAAATAAGGCAGTAAAAGAGTTAAAGATGTGTGTTTTCTTGTCTGCCCAACCATGCATTCATTAGCCACTTTCAACCTGGCATCCCTATTTTGGGCATCTCATTATAGGCAAGCATTTTGGAAAACGTTTCTTCTTTGTTGTTGTTGGTTTTTCGTATCCCTCTCCCCAATGTAGTCTTATGCCAATTAATTCCTCCACACACACGTTTGTGTGTGTTCGTCACTGCTGCTGTACCCTCTACTCGCTGACTTTAATTAAACACTTTAATTAAAAATTAAACTTTCCCAAATATGGAGATGTCTGACATCATAGACCACATGAGACTGACACAGTATGTACATATATGGGCATTCCAAAATATGGGCTTAATATTGATGACATCATGGATCTCCATATACAGTATTGGCATAAAAGGGACAAGGACGGAATGTACAGTATTTGTGTGACTCGCCTTCCAGTTGTATCTTTCTAGTTCTGAAATGACATGCATTGATGTGTGTTGTGTTTGTGTGTTGGCAGTATAAAGGCCAGGCCAACCTACATGTGTTTGAGGACTGGTGCGGCTCCTCTGTGGCGCAGCTCAGAAAGAACCTGCACTTCCCCCTGTATCCTCATGTGAGTATATTATACACAACAATACAAGCCAATAGGGGCGTCACACCAAATTCTGGGCCCTGGGTACAAGGATTCACTGCGGGCCCCCATGAATGTTAACTATTGAAAAATAGCAGATATACAAGCTTGTAGATCTGCTATTTTTGAAAAATCGTGAAAATGTGTGCCAAGAAACCTATGTTTCCATGTCAGTGATGCTCAAACTTTTTCATGTGAAGGACCCCCCATCTAAAAATATTTAGTTCCAGGGACCCCCCCAGAAGCAAAATTTGAGTTACAAATGTTCACTTAAAAAATACATATATTCAAAGATTTGCACACATTTTCACGACTTATCAAAAATAGCAGATCTACAAGCTCGCAGAGCGGCACTCGGTGCCACGCTGTGAGCTTGTATATCTGCTATTTTTCAATGGCTAAAGTTACTAGGGCCCCTCCACCTTGGGCCCTGGTAACTCAGTCCCACTTTCCTACCCCTTGTGACGCCAATAGCGGTAACTCTCCGTTTGTTTACCCCTCCTCGTGGGGGTCTCTGTGTTGTTTCTGTTCATCTGCCGAAATCCAGTATTCCCATTCCAGCATACTGTAGCTGTCATTGATTTTCCTATAGAAAAAAAGGTCTAGTCAAAGCTGTTTTGTTCGACTGAGGTAAACGCCTTGTCTTTTCCCTGCCTGCATGTTGTGTTTGGGTTCGCCTGAGGGATTTGATCTAACCAGTGGTGAAAGAACAACTGAGAGGTACAAGTAGCAATAGCAAAACAAAAAAACTTGTATCTGAACTGTACTCTCTTGTGCTTTTCCTATGCGAACTGCTAATAAAGCAGTCTGACAAACTTCTTCTACGAGCTCTGCTGTTTTCGAATAGATAAAGTACCTCAAATAGGGTTGAATTGGTTAATCTACAAAGTAATGGGTAACTAAAGTTTTCCAATAATTGCAGTGGAGTAAAAAACAATATTTGAGATTTAGTGGAAGTATTAAGAATCGAAAAATATATATATATGTAGTATAGTGTCGTTGTCGGGTGGAAACCGTGTATGTCCAAAACCGTTTGTTTTATATTTATCATTTTAAAAATGATTTAAACTAGTGAAAACAGCCGATCTACAAGCACACAACACCTCGCTCCGCGAGGCGTTGTGTGCTTGTAGATCTGCTGTATTCATTACTTTTGTGTGACAGCCTTGTATGATGAAGCAGGGCTTTGCTTTGCGAAATAATGTACAAATTTGAAAACATAGGAATACGAGGTTTCTGCCCGACAGTGACGATAAGTAAGTATACAGTACGTAAAGTATAGGTAAAGTACCTCAAACCTGTGCATAAGTACAGTACGTAATTGTAGTTAGCTATACTTTCCACCAGTGGCTGTAACAGTGTGTGATGGTGACATCTGCGTTGTGTTGTGTTGTGTTTGCAGACCAGAACCACGGTGAAGAAGCTGGCGGTTGCTCCCAAGTGGAAGAACTATGGCCTGAGAGTCTTTGGCTTCCTCCATCCTTACAAAGACGGTAAACTGTCTGCTCATTAGCCACCGTTTCTCTGTGTCCCAGGGGCTGAGTGCCCTCGAGCAGAGCCTTTTCAAAGTCTGAGACAGTGGGCCACCATTCAGACAGGAATTATTCTCTCTCTCTCTCTCTCTCTCTCTTTCTCTCATACACACACACGTAACATGGAATCATGTTAACTCATCTAGTGCCCATCCTGCGATGTCGCGCGAAATATACTGTATATACAGTAAAGCTGGCAGGGCTTACCTTCGGTCCTGTGAATAAGGCTGGCATGGGTGAAGTCCGCGATTCGTCTCCATCGCACGTCCAACGTGCACGCAAAAGTGTCACGGCCCATAGGAAACGATGTCTATTCTGAACTTTACAGTCCATTTTCTCCAAAAAAAGACTTTTGATGCGAATGCTGGCATGTTTACTCGATAAAATAGCTAAAGTATGGAGGCCGCCATCTTAGATCTCTGTTTACCATCTGAACAGGAACTTGTAATGGGTGAGTCAAGAACGATCGTCAAGAGGAACCGTCAGCGCAATCTACTTCCGGGCCTTCAAAATAAGAGAGTGGCCGCGAACGTGACAAAATGCGGGCACTCTGGACAACTTACCCTTTCATGTCCGGGCTCTAAATGGGTTAAACAGATTTAACCATCTTATATACTGTAGTTCGTTGACATTTTCCCTACCATCTCTTCCCAGGAAAATAGCCGATCCACAAGTTCCTGACGCGTCGCTTTGCGACACGGTATGAGTTGTAGATCTGCTATTTCTGCAGAACGTTTGCCCCCAAAGTAGGAACACAAGGGGTTCACGTGGTTACGATCCATATAGTTTCCTTCTCTTTTCCCACGTAGTTGAATATGATGGAAGCTTAGCAACAACCTGCCTCGGGGCTTAAGTGCTTTAGAGCAAGTGTCCTTGCAATACTCCTCCTAATTCCTGCCCTCCAGAGCCATTCAAATATGCAGCACTGATGGGTTGTTGTTGTGTCCGCCAAGGCCCTTTTCTCCCCAGATGAAAAGGCAAGGCGCTCATCTCAAACACCCGTCATCACGGGAGCACTTGAGAGCACTCTGGAGGCGGTGCACACTTTTCAGCTGACACTCAACTTCAATGGACACTGCGAACGGAAAGAAGGAGAGAATATTGATAACAAAGTTTTAAACTGACGGGTGTGGATGTGAATTTTACTCGAGATTGAGCAAAAGTTGACGTGTAAAACCAGCCTATTTCCCGGCTACAATTTAGTAATTAGCAGTGGTTCTCAAAGTGGGGTCCCCAGCTAAAGTAGTTAACATAGCATCACAATCATTTTAAACACTATCTATTTATATGTTGGCTATTCAAAAATAGCAGCTATACAAGCTTACAGAGCGTCACTTTTTGCAGCAAGCTAGTACAAGCTTGCATGTGCTGTTCTCAGAAATATCTGTGATGTTTGGAAAAGTTTTTATCATCAATAAGGTAGCTAATATGAACGATAGATAGATGGATTTAGAGTTAAAGTTTTACTATGTAACTTTTTTTATAAAACAAATCTTAAAATTGTCCTAACTGTTAAATCGCTAAAGTTTTAGAACACCCACTCCGTTATTTTCAGCTTCTGAAGCCTTCTCTTTATATGTTTTCTATGAGCCGTGAGGGGGGGAGAATTTCGCGCCATGATGACGTAATCTGCATCATCTGTATACGTTGTGTATACGTTGCCCAATCACATCGCCGATCATGCACACATGGTACACTACCGGCCAATCACAGCTTATCTGCCCTGGTCTTGAAGTGGGGTCGCCATATTTGTAGTCGCCGTGTGTCTCTTTACTCAAAAAGTAATCTCGCCTACCAGGCAGGGTGAAGTCGTCCGTTTCTCCGGAATGCCTGAACGCCCAGGAACCAGGGACCCCTCTAAAGATAGCTCTCGGCGTTGTGGAGGCAGACGCGGGGGTGTGAAGGTACGAAAAACGGGCGAAAGACGCGAACGCGACCGCGGTTTGCTATATGGCTACTGACCACTAGTTGAGAATCTTACACAGTATAGCTTTAAGTGCACAAATGGAACCACATGTAATTGTTTCTGAGATTAATTGTTCAGTTTGTGTTTCTGTTGATTTGTAATTTGAATTGCTGTGTTTTTATTCTTATTGACGTAAAGCACTTTGTGAGTCTCTCTGTGAGACGTGCTAAACTAAATGTACTTACTTACTTACAAATGGACCCTTAAGGGTCCATTACGGTTCCATTTGCAGTTCTTTACGGGTCCATTATGGTTCAATTTGCAGACCCTTACAGGTCCATTTGGTTCCATGTGTGCACACTCACACAGTTACAGACCCGTAAGCGTCCACTTGGACCCCTTGGTAGTCCCCGGACCCCATGTTGAGAACCAGTGGTACAGCGGCCAAGCGGTGTCAGTTTACCACCCTGCCATTGGCTACAGTAAATGCCACAAGCGCTAGCCTCTAAGCTAGTAGTTTCTATGGTAACTGAAATGAGTTCCCCCTTTCGAGAAGGTGCAGACAATGAAGTTATTAATGACATTCTAATTGACTGTGGCCTCTTGTCTAACTTTAAGGTGAGCTGTGTGACACAATGTTTTCTCTATTGGTGGCTGAACGTTCATACACACCCCTGAGGACAAGAAGAGCAACTCAATTACCTGCCACTCGTTTAGGCGTCGGGAGCCATTTTGCGTCGCCTGTTCGCCGGCGGAGCAGATTAAAGGGACCATATTGGGGTCAATGCGTGTCATTGTCTATTCACGGGCTTTTGGACTGCTGTATCGTACGTTAACATAGGGCCATTTGCCGTTAATTGCTTCGCTTTAATCTTAATGTTTTTTTACATTTTGTTATTGCACAGTCAAAGTCGTGGTGAAAGTCATTATGAAATGGCGAATGTACCTGCATAATCGAGCCAGTGTTAGCTAAAGCTCATTGCGCCGCTAATAAGTCGCGGGTGTTTGAATCAGCCTTTCTCCCAGGGACAGTATTTGTCTAGACTTTTCAAATCAATCTTTAAAATGCATTACTTTTTGCACTGTAAAGCACTTTGAGCTACATTCCTTGTCATGAAAGGTGCTATATAAATAATGTTTATTATTATTATAATTATTATATTAAAAAGCAATCGTAATTTAACTTGTATTCATTGGTTTTGAATTATCTATGGTATCTCAAGCTTACATTTAAAAGTCTCAACAACGTATTTCCTTCTGCGCTGAAATTAGCAGATGGCTTTCCTCAAATATCAGCCAAACTTTATGCTTTAGAAGAAATGGCTGGCAAAATGTCAAGTGAGTCTTAGTGGATTAAAAAGTCAGACTGCCATTGCAGTCGTTAAAAACAAAGGTGCGCCGTGGATCCTATTATGTTAAAATTGCAACGTGGGCTTCAGAAGCGTAACATACGGATTTGATTGGCCAAATCAAGCCGATTGGACACGCTTTGCACAATGTTCTCTGATCAGCGCTATAATAAATATCCTGATATCCTGCCACGAAGCAAATGCGGCAATAGTTCCCAATTCATCATGGGAGAGAGAGAGTGCTGCTGACTGACCCTGAACACTCATTATATTACTGCATTTTGGACACATGTAGTCATTGCTTCGGGAAAAAAGGCCACTGCATTGTCATCAGCCTGGATTTAATACGCACACACGGACGGACGAACGCGCGCACACACACACTAGGGCATTAACGACTTGTGATTTTTGCAAGTGGACTAGACTCAGTAAAAAGTTGAGTTGAAGTTGACTTTATCGTTTGATGATCACATCACACGACCCCCCAATTATTTTGGGGGGTCCCCAGATGATTAACTTAAAGGTGATACACCATGCATTTAAAAAGTATTTATGTCATATTGTTTATGTCCCAAAAACGTTTTTCAAAAGGTTTGAGGCTAAATTACCACTCCTGAATAGAGAGCCTCTCTCATTTTTGAATGGCTCTCAGAGCATTTCAGCTGCAGTACCACCTTTGGCCTGAACTGCGCCCCCCCCCCCCCCCCCCCCAAAAAAATATTTTTGAAAAAAAATATTTTTTTTGAAAAATATTTTTTTTTGAAAAAAAATATTTTTTTTAGTTTTTTTGTATTTTTGTGATGACGTCACAATCGGCAGATGACGTCACAATCGGCAGCAAATCTGGACAGCCTGTTCTGAGAACCTGTGGGATACTTTTAACCTTCGCCTTCTCAAAACCAGAGAAAGACACAACGGTCAGAAATGGGACTTTGTGAGGATAGAAGGTGCTAGTGGGACCCCAAAAAAAGGTTTTAAAATAGGAAAAGTGAAATTTCATGGTGTATCACCTTTAATGTGAAACATTGTTTTCTCACTCAACAGTAAACAAACAAACATAAAGTTTAAGTGTATAGAGGGTATCTTCACATTTCTAAAGTGCCAATTTAAGGACTTTTTAATACCTCTAAAATGACAAATTAAACATTGTCCAGAGGCAGAAATTTTCACAATAGAAAGTGTTATTTATTTTCAACTTCAACTTTCGACATTCTCTGGTGGTAGTCGACTTGTGTAATGATGTCGACTGAGTCGACTTGTCGACATTTTTGTTAATGCCCTAGCACACACAGGCAGACTGTCCTGACACTGGGGTTCATGTGCGTCTACTGTCTCCCACAGGTGATTTCCAGTTCTCTGTGTCGTCTGATGATAACTCTGAGTTCTGGCTGAGCCCTGATGAGAGCCCCCTCAACGCCCGGCTGCTGGTCTATGTGGGGCAGGTAAGCAACGTCTGCGTCTTTATATATTATATACACGTTGGTTGTTTGAAAAGGGTACGGTAAGGTTTTGTTTGTACTGTAAAGCTCCTTTCAGAATGAGAGTTACAAGGTGCTGGACAACAATAAAACATCTCGGTACATGACATAAAACAAAGCGGGTAAAGAAGCTTTAAAGTCACACGGAAAAGTCCAATTAACACATCTGGTGCCAACCCCGAGTTTCCCGAGTTTGTATTGATACCAACGCTGTGCCAACCCCGAGTTTCCCGAGTTTGGGCCGTTTTTGAAAAAAGATTTTTTTTTTTTTTTTTAATTTTTTTTTCAAAAAAAATTTTTGGACCTCCAGAAATGTATTAGGCATGATCGCGATCGCGAAATTGCATGTTTAACCCCCATACCAACCCATTCTTTCAAACATGGCAGCCATGTTTGTTTACATCTGTAGAAAACATAATGGCCCATAAATCATGAATGCCTGAACGGATTTCCAAGCGGATTTTTTTGTTTGAAAGCTGTGAACAGCATCTACACACATGGTGCATCATCTAGGCATGGGCGTGCACTTTTTACACAATTGCACAATTACATGGAAGTCTATGGTAACCATGGCAACGCGAGACATTGAAGAGAAAAAATCATTGCAACATAAGTGTTAAGAGCTCGGTGCTCAACAGTGGGACAAATAAAAATAACAACACCTGGGAACTTAAGAAGAGACTACCCCAATAAAGATTGCAGGGGTTACTGACGTTTCACCTTGAAGTGCCCTTTTATTTTTATGGAAGAAGAAGTTTGTCACACAAATTGAGTGTGCCCGGCTCAGTATGTGTCGGGCTTCCGTGTAACACAAAGATACGGAGTCTCCAGAGGGTTATCCCCTTAGAAACGGGAAAGCATCTGTCCTTTTAGATTTTAGCCATATATATGTAATTGCACCATACGTTTTTCTTTACGGCTTTGTATGACATTGTGTGTGAGTAAGCACTAATGAACCAGGAAGACTCCCTAATCAGGAGATAAGCGACCGCCGGGTCGCGTACACAAACTTTAGAAGGCAATGGTAGCCAATCGGGAGGGAATATGGGAAATGGGACATATCCATGTTGATGACATGACTTTACAGAGAATATCTAAAGGTCAGTTTTAACCGCACAGATTTTTGGACGACGTCGGTGGCGGAAGGCGGCGGAAAGCGTTTGCTGCCGAAGGGAGCCATCAGCAGCTTTTCGGCAAGAGACGCTTGCCGTCGATAAAGCCGTCGGGACCCGTTGTTGGAGAACCGGGCTTGTTCAGTCTTGAGACGTCTTTTTCTAGGAGTCGGTAGGATTGAGGGGGTTGTGATTGGACAGTTTTCTACTGATGCAGAACCACACAAGCCTTTTAACGCACATTTTAACTATATACCATATTCTCAATCTCAACTCTCAATTCCTATTCCAATCGAATCCAAAGCAAAGCTAGTAGGCTATTAATAGCGCTGCTGTGTTGTTGTTTTTTTTCCTCTCTGCATGGAGAACACAGTGCCTCCGTTTGCCAGATTCTGTGAGTGAACAAGCGACCAGGTCTACGAAAACGAGCCCAAAAGAAGCGACCAGTTTCACCTCTTGAGCTCTATTACATAAGCTATTTTCTAAAAGAATGTTGATTATAGGAAAACAAGATCAAAGTCGCTTATAATGAGCAGACCTGGCAACACTGCTTTCAGGTAGGCAAACGCTAACCTCGCCTCATCAGGCTTTCTGCTGGGAGAAAGCCTGGTCTTCGTTTACAAAACAGGTTGTTTGATCCGGTCTAGACCGGATGGCATCCTGCGTCATTTTGTATTCGAAACGGACTACACTTTGACAGGAAACACCAAACCGGAAACAGTTTCAACCCAGTTAGCGCATGCGCAAGTAGGGGTTAAAACTGTTTCCGGTTTTGTGTTTCCTGCCAAAGTGTAGTCCGTTTTGACTACAGAATTACGTAGGACGCCATCCGCTCCCGACCGGATCAAAAGCCCGAAATTGGAAGCCAGCCCAGGCTAGGCAAACGCCCTGAGTTCTAGTCAAAGCAATGGAAAGGATGCAGTAATACTGCTTCTACCACTTTTTCTAGTCACGTGTTCAAATACTGGATTGTGATTGGCTTAAAACAGTAGTAAATGAGGCCACAATAGCCGGAATGTGTGAAATGCCCGGATGTACATGCAAATGAGGCACATTTCCGAGATCAATACGCGATGAACGCATCCGGGGACTTCAGGAGGGAGTCGGAACGCTATGGTCGGAACACCTTTCCCCCCACCAACAAATGACGGTCGCAGCGGTCCTATGTTTACCAACGTGCGTACTATCGTCGCCGATTTATTTGGATCCAATGCAATCCGCCAACTTTAAAGCCCCTTTTCTCTGAACCTATGCCTTTCTGGAAGCGAACAGCCTCTATTTACGGCCGGAACGGTGCTTTTAACTGACGTTAGCTTAGCTGTAAGCTAGGCGACCGAGTATTTCCCGGTGAATCTGTGCGCAAAGGTGGGGGCTTGGGAGTGTGGGGGTCTGGGGGACACGCACCACCACTGACTATTGCTGATGATGGAGAGGTTCTATAGCTTAGCCTTTATGTATTGAAAATGAGAGGCACTCTTGCCGATTTAGTAAGAGACTCGTCTCCAATTGCAAGATATTTAAAAGTTATTTGGGGCCATGATGATGATGATATCCTTTTCTTCCCACAACTAGACTAAGGATTTTATATTGTCTGTGTTATTGTTTACAACCACTGAACCACAATTATTCACGTGTGGCAAGATTCACTCGTTTTTAGTAGGCTATATAGTGTAGGCTTAGAAGAAGCCTTTTCAGAAGTTAATTTAATGATTTCCATTTAATGATTTCATTTATCCTCATCTAATGCACCGTATGCACGCTGTTTAAAGGCCGTGTAGGCTTTTCAGAAGTTAATTGAATGTTTTCCATTTGCGCTAATTCACGCAACTGTTTTCGCCAGGTTTTAAGGTCTTATTTTAGTTGTTTCTCATAAGCTCGCAACCCTCCTTGCCCATCGGCCCCCACCTTTGCGCACAGATTCACCGGGAAATACTCGGTCGCGTAAGGCGACATCTGTCTCAGCATGGAGTTGGCGCCATCTGGTGGTGAGTAGAAGATGTTGTTTGTGGCACTATTTGTTGTTATGGCGGAAGTTTTATAGGCAATAATGATTGTAACTTAAGATCCTTGCAAGTTACAACTATGTGTTTTCTTTCATGTATATGGGAAAAAGTGGTAGAAAAGCTATTTACCACTCGGGGTCGGACATTATGCTCTGATAATGTCCTGTGTTAGGGGGTTATCGGACTCGGCTTCGCCTCGTCCGATCACCCCCTAACACAGGACATTATCAGAGCATAATGTCCTCTCACTCGGGGTAAATTGCTTACATAAGGACAGTAAGACACTGCTATAAGGATGCATGTCCCTCTGGGCAAATGTGTGTGTGGAGCACAGAGGTCCAAACGGAACCATCTGCATTCCTAACAGAATGTGAGATGTCACCGTGCTGCCATGGGGAGCAGGGATTAATTAGCCGCTGGTGAATATTGATGTGGCATTTAGAGCGGCTGCGGCTGCTAGAGAAATATCAGCCACGTAATGGCAGGGGAGCGCCTGCCACGGCCAGAGATCACAAGCTCTGACATTTTGTCGCCGTCAGTGGAGACCTCCTACGTCCAAAGCTGTTAGTTTTCAGGGTTTAAATTAAAAAACAGCTAAAGAAGCAGATCGTCAACCTCGAAACTCATCACTTCCCGTGTTTCAAGCTTGTAGATTTGATACTTTTGTGTTACGCTGTTAGTATTATGATAAAGTATTATGATCAAGTAGGGCGTGGCTGGTTCAGACAGGGATCTCCATTTGGGCATGAAAGTTATTGCGACCGTAGGTCGCATTTACTATCAAACCCTGCACAAAGTGTAAGTCAGTCTGTCTGTCACACCTCACACGTCACACTATTGCCCTGCTCATATCTCCGCAACTGTTGCCCCGATCCATGCCAAATTTTGCACACACGCTTCTTGCCTGCCAAACTACAACCTCCAAGGACCCCCGGAGCTCCAGGGACCCCCAGGTCCCTGGGGGACCCCCAGATGTAAAAAATGACCAAATGTGCTAAACTGACCAAATGACCACCCCAACGGGGCTGCTCACGGGGAATTCCCGGGGACCACCGACTCCTGGTGCTCCAGAACGGATGCAAAAGTGGTGGCGCCCCCAGTGGAGGACCCCCTACACTGCAGCTCACATAAAATGCCGTAACTCCGGCTGGGAGCGACCGGGACAGCCGGGGCCGGTACCTATTCGTCCGCCTTGGCGGCGCGGAGACCCCACCCCTCATTTCTCACATGGCCCTCTTCTAGCGCTACCATTAGGCCGATTCTTGCAAAACACATTTTTGGACACTGCTCCTACAATTTTTGCCCTAAAATCACGCAAATCGGTACACAGTATGTCTACACTCATCCCATCAACATGAATCTCTCCCATATAGCGCCACCTCCAGGCCGATTTTTAAAAACACATTTTTGGACACTGCTCCTACAGATTTTGCCCTAAAATCACGAAAATCACTACACAGTATGTCTACACTCATGTCATCAACATGGATCAGGAAGATTTTGGCAAAAAATAATTTTGCCCTATTTGTGGAGCTAAGTGACCTACGGTCGCTTATCTCCCGATTAGGGAGTCTTACTGGTTGTATGTATGATGTCAGATGTGATAGAAGTCATAGGATTTTCACATAACAAATAACTGTGTAAGCATGTTTGGGGTCTCACGGCATATCTCCATATACAGTACATGGATCTCCATATATGGGTAACTGGTCCGATATACATCACTGGACAGACGGCCAAGACATGGCGAGACCTCGAGGTTGCATGTCTCCCTGAGGCGCCTTACTAGTACTATATCGTCGTAGTCGCGTGGAAACCTTGTATGTCCAAAAACTTTCGTTTTAGATTTACCATTTAAAAAATGATCTAAACTAGTGAAAACAGACGATCTACAAGCACACAATGCCGGCGTTGTGTGCTTGTAGATCAGCTGTTTTCACTACTTTTGTGCGATGGCCTTGTATGGTGAAGCAGTGCTTTACTTTGCAAAAAAAATTACACATTTGAAACTTACAGATACAAGGTTCCTGCCCGACAGTGGCGATATACTATATTATGTAAGATTTTGACAAAATTTTAACATTTAAAAATGTGTCGTTTTTAATTATATTTTGATGCCAATACACCCTGTGGTATTGCTGTATTTAAGTAAAAAAAAAAAAAAAATCTTAAGTACCTCTTCCAACCCCCTGAAATTGAGTATCCTCCTTCACCGGCTGTCTTGTTCTTTCACGTTGCTCTCAACCCAATTCATTGCATGATGTAGTTTTAGTCTCATGGATAAAGAGGACTCTCTACTAGTTTAAAGTTAATACTTTTTTTTTGCTAGGCATTCACAAGTGGGCTGAAGAGAATGTGGCGTACGCATAACTGCTGCCTTTGCATATCACACTTGTGTGATTTTATGCCTAGCGCAGGCAGAATCGATGCTTTACTAATCTGGTGGAGGGGGAAAAGCTTAATGCTGGCTGTTAAGAGTTTCAGCTGTAAAGGCTAGAAATGTCCTTGCTCCTCTCTTAATTCTCCACAATGTTGTCAGCCTTCACCAGGCACGGCGTAACCATGTGAATTGGCTCGGGCCGAGGTAGATATTAGGCTTCTGGTCTTCAGGCAGGTTTGAGAGGGCTGTGTGCACCCGCTAAGACGTTCAAACTTTCACTGCCGAGAACCAGCACGTAAAGCCCAGGACAAAATGGACTTTGGATGTTTGTAGCCAAGCTAATTGGTTAGGGTTAGCAGCGGTGTACACACCATGAAGGAAACCATCCTGCCAGATATTTGAAGCACATTTCCTATAGTCCTTAAAATTCTGTGTGATTGTGTCTTGAAGATATCTGTGATAGGCTCAAACTTGTTCAGCAACTCTTTCTGGAATCACAGCCATAGAATTCTAATATAACTCATGACATAAACAACCATTTGGACCCAAAAAAAAATGGAAGATATGAAATTCTATCTGGAGGCACAACACACAGGTTCCAAACATTCTATAGGCCTGTACATACTCTCTCTGAAACCGGACTTTTCGTCAGAGAGTTCCGACTTTCCGATGTGCAGCTTTCCGTGCTTTAATTCGGCGTAATGCTTTTCAGAAGTTGCGAGTGACGTCATTTTGTAGTAGTTGAACCGGACCTTTCCGACGAAAAGTTCCGTTTCGGATAGAGAGAGTATGGACAGGCCTTATGCCGTCTCTGTCGGGTGGAAACCTGTCCGAAACTGTTACTTTTCAGGATTCAAATAAAATAAGATGAAAAAACAGCAAAAGTAGCAGTAGCAAAGTATTTATGGAGATAAGAGGTTTCTTCCCGACATCACCAATAATTTCTGGATTGAGTACACTCATTCTTTCTTCCCAATTAATACAATATATAGACGTGTCGTGTCTGCGACACGTTGGGAGTTTGTAGATGTTTGTATGTTCATGGTGTGAGACATCAGCCTACCACAGAGTATAAATCCAGCTTTGCTCTGCTACGCACACACACACACACGCACGCACGCACGCACGCACGCACGCACGCACGCACGCACGCACGCACGCACGCACGCACGCACGCACACACGCACGCATACACGCACGCATACACGCACGCATGCACGCACGCATGCACACACACACACACACACACACACACACACACACACACACACACACACACACACACACACACACACACACACACACACACACACACACACACACACGCATGCACGCACGCAAGCACACACACACACACACACACACACAATTGCTTTGGTGAGGTGAAACGTTTTTATTTATTTATTTTATTTGAAGCCAATTTTAGATCGCTTTGCTTCTTCTACATGTCAAAAAAATAAATAAATAAAAACACAGCGTCATTTTTCCGGTGTTCCTATTTTCCGTCTGTCTGCAGTGCACAGCCTGTACCAGTCACTGAAGGCCTCTCTCATTGCTGGAGCTTGTAACTCGTCTCCATGTTTCATATATGGAAATTAATGGCTTACAAAAGCAGCAAAAAGCTCTAGATCTGCTATGTTTGCTGTTTTTTGAAAACCATTTTTCCCTTTCTATACTATACCCAACTACTATACCTGAGTATTGTGTAGTTGTGAGCTTGTAGATTGACTATTTTCGGCAAAGAGGTTTGTTGTAGTGGGGGAAAAAAGAGCAGACCAAGTTAGTACAAGTTTTCTAAGTATTGAGGTTTTAGCAGCTGGATCACCGAAAGTACACTTTAACATGAATCCAACTCAACGTTACACCAGTAAGACTCCCTAAATCGGGAGATAAGCGACCGCCAGGTCGCATACACAAACTTTAGAAGGCAATGTTAGCCAATCAGGAGGGAATATGGGAAATGGGACAGATCCATGTTGATGACAAGAGATACTGTGTACCGCTTTGCGTGATTTTAGAGCCAATCTTTTGGAGCAGTGTCCAAAAATGTGTTTAGCAAAAGTCGGCCTGATGGTGGTACTAGATGGGACAGATGCATGTTGATGACATGACTGTAGAGATGCTGTGTACCGCTTTGCGAAGCCATCTATGAAATCAATACAAAAGTATGTATTGGGGGGGGGGGGGGGGTCCCTGCTTCATACCTCTCTCAGCTGAGTGGTCCTTGGCCTGAAAAACACTGAAGACCCCTGATATACGAGGTTTTCCACTCCGACAGCGGTGATGTATTTGTGGAATGTTGCTGTCGTCGTGCTATAGCTGGCTTTTAGCCCTGACGGGCAGGGGCGTCACATCAAATTCTGGGCCCTGGGTACAAGGATTCACTGTGGGGCCCATGTGCTTTAACTACTGAAAAATAGCAGATATACAAGCTCACAGCGCGGCACCGAGTGCCGCGCTGCGAGCTTGTAGATCTGCTATTTTTGAAAAATCGTAAGAATCTTTGAATATTTCAAATCCTTCTAAGGCTTTTTGAAAAAAACTATGTTTCTATGTCAGTGGTGCTCCAACCTTTTCATATGAAGGACCCCCAAAATGATATGTATTTGGCCACGGACCCCCATCTCAAAATATTTAGTTCCAGGGACCCCCCAGAAGCAAAATTTGAGTTAAAAGTGTTTGCTTAAAGAATACATATATTCAAAGATTTGCACACATTTTCACGACTTTTAAAAAATAGCAGATATACAAGCTCACAGCTATTTTTCAATAGCTTAAGTATAAAATAATTAGGGCCCCCTCCACCTTGGGCCCTAGTAAAGTCTCACTTTCCCCCCCCCTTGTGACGCCCCTGCTGACGGGGATGAGAGGCAGGGAACGGCAGCGTTTCTGCAGCGTTTCTGTGGAGACCTCGTCAGCATGTTGTCGTGCCTGGTGTATGTTGGAATGAGTCATTCATTCCGGGGTGTGTGTGGGATGTGTGGGATGCTTCCCCATGGGAACCGCACTCTGAATGATCAGGTGTTCCTCCACAGGCTCCTTTGCTTTGCGTCAATGCGTCGGGGTCCGCTTCGCACATAGACCGCAGCCATAGCAACCCACTGTTGCTGCTTAATTGAAAGCTAAGCCAGGGGTCTTCAACAGGGGGTCCGGAACCCCTAGGGGGTCCTCAGAGTTACTACAGGGGGTCCTCCAAATCTTTGTGAGACAGAAACTTTTATATAAACCACTTGAACCCTAATGTCCACATTATGGGAACTTAAGACAAAATAGCAGATCTACAAGCGAGGCGTTGTGAGCTTGTAGATCGGCTATTTTCGGCAAAGAGACTTGGTGTAGAGGGGAAAACAGAGCACACTAAGTACAGAGTGAAAGGTCAAGTTTATTAGGCCTAAGTATTGACGGTTCAAGTGGTTAAATATCTGAAAACACAAATTGACATGAATCCAAAATACACTGATGAGTGTGCTGTCAAACGATGAAACTAATCTACGAAAGGGTTGTGGGGGTCCCTGCTTCATCTCTCTCTCAACTAAGGGGTCCTTGGCCTGAAAACATTGAAGACCCCTGAGCTAAGCTAAGCAGGTGTTGGCTTGGCAAGTCCTTGGATGGGAGACCTCCCGGGAAGAACAGTGGTATTTAAGGTTCATTAATATTGTCATTGTCTCCGTCTGTCTGTCCTCCCGCCCGTCCGTCCGTGAACAGCAAGCAACATTGGCCCGATCGCCTGGAAACGGTGCACACACGCTCCCTGAAGGCCAGAGCAGAACCTCTGCCCCAAACATTTCCCATCAGCCTGTTTTAGCGCCTCCCCCACGCTAAACACATTTCTTTATATTACTCCTACAGACTTTGTCCAAATATCACGTAAATCGGTACACGGTATCTCTATAGTCATGTGATCGAGACGAATCCATGAGTCCATGAATCCGGATGTGTATTTTGCAAGGCATCATGGGAAACTAAGTCTTTTCCCTCACTCACTCCCACCCGCGGTAGCGCGCTGGCTATTGGTTACCAACCAGTTCTAGAGTTATAGAGACACACCAACCCTGACCCAGAATAACCCAACCAACCCAGCCAGCCTCACGGCTGGGTTCTTTGGCCCTCTCTCTGTCCCAGCAGTTCATGCTCTGTCTCATCCAGTAGCCATCGTATTCCCCCAAGGTCCTTCTGTAGATCCTTCTGTAGATCAAAAACATCAGGGGGGCTTTGTCCATTAATCGAAACACTCTTTTATTTCTTCTATGTGCTCCACTGGCAGTGGTGGACAAAGTACTTCTAACTGAAAGTGAAAGTTTGCTCTGCCATTTGTACCGGAGTAAACTGTAATCAAAAGTGTGTACGCCGAGCTTGTAGATCTGATGTTTTGGATACTTTTGTGTGACGCTGAACAAGTGGGGCGTTAATTTACCAAAATATGCACGAAAAGTTTAAACATGGAGCTATGAGGTTTCTGCCCCCGACAAGGACAATGTGAAAATGTCATATCACGATGATTGTGACAAAAGAAATCGCCATTTACGATATTATCGCGATAATCAAAATCCATTATCCTGGGGCGGAACATTTGCCAAAAAATAGCAGATCTAAAAGCTCACAACGCGACGCGATGCGTTGCGATGCGTTGCGATGTGTTGCGACGCGTTGTGAGCTTGTAGATCAGCTATTTTTTGGCAAACACATAGAGAGTGAAAAAAAAGACTATCAAGTACCTATAGCCTATTATTGCGACCGTCAGGTCGCAGTTTAGTATCAAAACCTCCACCGGCCGTCCGTCGGTCGGTCGGTCGGTCACACGTCACACGTCACACCTTTGCCCTGCTCATATCTCCGCATCAGTATGACATCACACTACTGACATCAGTATGACATCACACCGTACACAAATGACCCTTATATAAGACCGGCATTATCTACCGACAGATTAGTAGCAATATGTCAAAATCGTCTAGGAAGGATGGTGTGAGTCATGCTGGCAGTGATGACCTGCCTCGGACCCTGCTTGCATCTAATCTGTCGGTAGATAATGCCGGTCTTATATAAGGGTCATTTGTGTACGGTGTGATGTCATACTGATGTCAGCAGTGTGATGTCATACTGATGTCAGCAGCTATGTCTCTATATATGGAGTTATATGTTGTTCGTGTCCAAATATGGGGCTTGTGAGGTCAGACTTAGTGAGATTCGTCGGTTATCTCCATATATGGAGGGATGTGTTGGTTATCTCCATATCTGGAGATTCAACCTTCAACGATTTTGACATCTTGTTACTAATCTGTCGGTAGATAATGCCGGTCTTATATAAGGGTCATTTGTGTACGGTGTGATGTCATACTGATGTCAGCAGTGTGATGTCATACTGATGTCAGCAGCTATGTCTCTATATATGGAGTTATATGTTGTTCGTGTCCAAATATGGGGCTTGTGAGGTCAGACTTAGTGAGATTCGTTGGTTATCTCCATATATGGAGGGATGTGTTGGTTATCTCCATATCTGGAGATTCAACCTTCAACGATTGATGTAAATGTTCACATAGAGTGTAATAATTGGTAAAACAAACTTTTGGCCTATTTGTGGAGATAAGCGACCAACGGTCGCTTATCTCCCGATTAGGGAGTCTTACTGGTAAGTACCTTTTTATACCAATAGATGGTTTAAGTGGTACCGGATAAGCAGCTCAGCAAATAAAAGGTGAATTGAACCCAGTGCATGACGGAGGATAATTTCACGATAAATTAAAATCTTCACAATATGATTATCATGAGTATTTTATCACGATAATATCGCTTATCGTCCCATCCCTACCCCCAACGGAGACGAAATGTATTTGGTTACTGTCCGCCACACCATGGCATTCCCCCGAAGGTCCCTGTGTAGATGGAAGCATCAGGGGGCCTTTGTCCGTGTAATAGAAATACTCTCTTTCTCTATTTGCCCCCGCTGAGACATTGTCCCCCTCGTGCCACGCACACACGGACGTGCGCGTGTACATAATGCGATCCGCGTGAGCCTTATCCATTGCCCTGCTTTTCTCCCGACATTAATCATTTTGTGTGTGCCGTGCCCACAGCTAATCTGTAATGAGATTTCTTTCAATCAGATTGTGTAGAGCCAGCTCCCACAGGGTCCCCCACTGAGCCCGGCAGGGGCGACTATCTGCAGAGTGAGAGAGAGTGTCCTGAAAGTAGCCGTGCCTGTGTGAAGTCTGCGCGTGTGTGTGCGTGTGTGCGTGTGTGCGCGCGTGTGTGTGTGTGTGTGTGTGTGTGTGTGTGTGCGTGTGTGTGTGTGAGTGTGTTTCATGAACTTGTGTTTCATGAACTTGTGTAGTGCTGTATCGCAGGTGTGTGCACGAGCATGTCTGCACGAGCATGTCTGCACTGTGTATGGCTGTGCGCGTGTGTGCGTGTCGGTTAATGCACTGGTGTGTTGTGATCTCTCTGTGTGTGTGTATGTGTGTGTGCACGCACGCACTCTCGTGTGAGCGTGCGTGCATGTCTTTGCTCGTGTACTTTTTGGGTGTAGACATTGGCACTTCTGCGTGTCACAAGGGCTGTGGTATTGATGTTGTCTGTCTCAAAAGATGCGCGCAAACACACACACACACACACACACACACACACACACACACACACACACACACACACACACACACACACACACACACACACACACACACACACACACACACAGGGGATGGTGTCAGGGAGGTGTGATCAATAAGCAGACAGCAGCGTCTCAGCAGACAGACAGACAGACAGACAGCAGGGGCGTCAATTGGGTATGGCAGGGGTATGCAGCTGCCATACCCTGGGTCCAGGGGGGAAAATAAAAGTTACTTTTAAATATAAATCCATGAATGTTTCTTTGTCTATCTGCGCTGGTTATTATGTTGTTAAATTACAGTAAAATAACAACAAATGCAAAATTTAACAAAATGGTCACTTTAAAAAGGTACTATATTATAATTATATTCTCCACACTTGTATTCTCCCCATCTTGACAAAATGCTATATTCCCAGGTTCCACAGGTCAGCTGCACAGGTGCAATTCATTATTGTTAATTGTGGCACTAACATGCCAAGTTTAGCTGCACTTGAACAACCATTCCAGGCTGCCATATCCAGCCCAAGAAACTGTAGAAACCTGTGTAAAAAAAACTGACAAAACTTGTTTTTTTTCAGGCATTGTGAAAATAGCCG
Organism: Nannobrachium achirus; assembly: GCF_963921795.1. Classification (NCBI taxonomy): domain Eukaryota; kingdom Metazoa; phylum Chordata; class Actinopteri; order Myctophiformes; family Myctophidae; genus Nannobrachium; species Nannobrachium achirus. The sequence continues at coordinate 28,298,977 of NC_137820.1, read as the reverse complement.
ATCTACATGCTCACAACGCCTCGTGCTGCGAGGCGTTGTGAGCATGTAGATCTGCTATTTTCACAATAGAACTGTGTTATACAAAATGTAATGCCTCTTTTCCATGAGGACTCCCATCTTTGCCATACCATAGCTTTTGCTGAACTGACGGCACTGACAGACAGACAGACAGACAGACAGACAGGGTGTGGTCACTCGGCTACTATGAGCTCCATTTACACACCTCAGCCTGTGTGTCCTGGCCACCGCAGCTCTCTCTCTCTCTCTCTCTCTCTCTCTCTCTCTCTCTCTCTCTCTCTCTCTCTCTCTCTGACACAGCCAGACACACGAAACCCAAGCCTAAAATAGACCGATCCATACAAAATATACAGCTTTTCAGACATGCCCTGTGAGAAAGGTTTTAAAGTTCAGAGTATTGATTTAACGCCTCAAAACCGACTGGCGTCCCCATAAGGGCTACTCGGGAACGATACAAAGTTGGGAATACATGTAGCACCCAGTCACAGTATGAATGCATGTCAAAGCCCATGGTTACAGTATGAATGCACGTACCACCCAGCTACAGTATGGTTGCTCCCTTAAAGGAGTAGTTCACCCCCAAAATGGCTTTTTTTCTATTGATTACTCACTCCATGGAGACTTAAAGCCATACTGTGTAAGATGCCCAACTAGTGGTCATTAGCCCTATAGCAAACCGCGGTCGCGTCCGCGTCTTTCGGACGTTTTTCGTACCTTCAGACCCCCGCGTCTGCCTCCACCTCGCTGAGATCTATCTTTTAAGGGGTCCCTTGTTCCTGTGCGTTCAGTAATTCCAGAGATACGGACTCCTTCACCCTGCCTGGTGGGCGAAATTACCTAGAGAAGGGATGGTACAAACGGGCGACAACAAATATGGCTGCCATAGCGACCCCACTTCAAGATGCGCTGTGATTGGCCGGCAGTTGTATAACCCTCGCTGTGATTGGCCGGTAGTGTGATGACGCAATTTTCGCGCGAGATCCGGTCCACGGCAAGGATCTCAGTTTACATACAGAGAAGGCTTTACAGGCTGAAATTCACGGCGCGGATCTTCTAAAACTTTTGTGATTTAATAGTTAGGAGAATTTTAAGATTTGTTTTATAAAAAAAGTTACATAGTACAACTTTAAGTTCAATAATATTTTTAGATTTTTGTCGCATTCCTAAGACAAAAAAATTATTATAGTAAATTTACCCTGACGGTTTCCCCATCCAGTGCCATGCATTTGGGTCCCCATCCAGTGCCATGCATTTGGGTCCCCATCCGGAATCAATGGGGGTAAATTTACTATACTGGTAATCACATTTTTTGACTTGCAGAATGCAACAAATACCAAAAAATATTATTGAACTCAAGTCTCCATGGCATGAGTAATCAATAGAAAAAAAAAGTCATTTTGGGGGTGAACTACTCCTTTAAGCCAAGTTTAAATATAATATGTCTGTCTGCCTGCAAAGCTTTGTGGCGCTATTTTCAGCAAAAGCTTTCCCCACAATAAAAGAAAATACACTAGTATAGAGCCCTGAGGAAGTTGTCAAATGGTTATTGTGACAAATATGCCATTGAAAGATTATATCAAAAGTGTGAAAAGTTACAGAGCATGACTAAAGAGTCTTAAAGGAAAATTCCAGAATAAAACATATCTCCCCCTAATCAGCCTTTTTTCACGTTTGAACTTACCTTGTATGATGGATTTCTGTCATGGTCTTCCATTTTGCGACATCTCCAGGAGCCTTCCAGATCTCCCCCCACAGCCAAAACGGGGGTATATTGTGGTCCTCCAAAAGCGCTAATTTTCACCGCTGCAAAGTTACTTTTTTCTTCATAAATCATCTATTTATAGTTCCAAGAGAGCCAGTAATCCACTGTTTTGTCGCTGCTTCTCCCCTCGGTGGGACACGACGGATGTTTACATCCCCAATAGCACTAAGAGAAGAAGAATGAAGTCTCGCGTCTCGCGATATTACCGGGACCGTTTAACTTATTTCCATGCATATATTATTTATTATTATATTACAGCCAGTATATATACACAACAAGGCATCGTGGTATACATTTAAAAAAAATATAGGCCTATATAAAGTAGTAGAATATAATCTAGTTAGTATGTTGATCGGTAGAATCTAGTAAAAAGAATGAGAAGAAAAGTGAACACACATTTCTGTGGGACTAAGGTAATTTTTACCCAAAGTTTATTTGGTGAGGCATTGCACATTATTTCAGAATGTCTTGAGGAAAATACGATTATTTTGTGTTTATATTGTAGCCTCCATTGTTTACAAATAATAAATACACGTCAAAGTTATTTTGTAAGTAATTCCATGAATAAATAATAAATAAAATCGAAGAAATGTCTTGAGGAAAATAAAAATAAATAAGGTAATAGAATTACCTTACGATCACAGGAAGTCTGTTATGGTCATGAGGTACATTTTTACCTAAAGTTTATTTGGTGAGGCATTGCAGAATGTCTTGAGGAAAATACGATTATTTTGTGTTTATATTGTAGCCTACATTGTTTACAAATAATAATACATGTCAAAGTTATTTTGTAAGTATATCCATGAATAAATAATAAATAAAATCGAAGAAATGTATTGAGGAAAATAAAAATAACTAAAGGTAATAGAATTACCTTATGACTACAGGAAGTCCGTTAAAATGCTTTGTTGTGAATCCTTCTCAGTCATATTACTAGATTCTAGCGACCACAGACTAACTAGATCATATTCTTCTGCTTTCTTATTTTTTATATATATACCACGATGCCTTGTTGTGTACATACTGGCTGTAATAACTCCAGGAGAAAGCTTTCATTTGCGCTAAAGAAAAAGCTAAAGGGGGCGCGGTAATATCGCGAGACTTCATTCTTCTTCTCTTAGTGCTATTGGGGATGTAAACATCCGTCGTGTCCCACCGAGGGGAGAAGCAGCGACAAAACAGTGGATTACTGGCTCTCTTGGAACTATAAATAGATGATTTATGAAGAAAAAAGTAACTTTGCAGCGGTGAAAATTAGCGCTTTTGGAGGACCACAATATACCCCCGTTTTGGCTGTGGGGGGAGATCTGGAAGGCTCCTGGAGATGTCGCAAAATGGAAGACCATGACAGAAATCCATCATACAAGGTAAGTTCAAACGTGAAAAAAGGCTGATTAAGGGGAGATATGTTTTATTCTGGAATTTTCCTTTAAGAGAGGGGAAGAGAAGACGCAGAGAAAATAACACTGATTTGAGCTTCGTTCTCTGCACAATCCTGCTTCAGTTTCTAGTATTATTCCATACTTTCTGCCCATCTCTCTCTCTCTCTGCCTCTACCTCTCTCTGCCTCAACCTCTCTCTCTCTCGCTCTCTCGCTCTCTCTCTCTCTCGCTCTCTCTCTCTCTCTCTCTCTCTCTCTCTCTCTCTCTCTCTCTCTCTCTCTCTGTCTCAGTATCGCCCCAGTGGATAGAATGAGACTGGCAGCGAAGCGGAAAGAAAGAATGAATGAAAGAGGGAGAGCCGTAATGACTCTCCCGTATTTCCCCAATCATTTTTTTATTTTATTATCTTTTGATTCTATGACATAAATGGGTTGCCATCCATCTGAAGTGACTTCTCTCAAATGTGTCCCCTCCTGTGCGTGCGTGCGTGCGTGCGTGCGTGCGTGCGTGCGTGCGTGCGTGCGTGCGTGCGTGCGTGCGTGTGTGTTTGTGAGTAAAGTTCACCATATACTGTACAGAGTGCTGAGATACAATAAAGAGCATTTGGTAAGTAGTGTCACTTGAACTCTTGAGAGTTTAAACATTGGAACCTTGGGGGCGAACCGTGCCGTATGGTGAAATGTATTTAACATGTTCTTGATTCATTTACATATGCTACAGCTCGGCAGCTGTAGATAAGATAAGGTAGCACGTTCTGGGAACTCAGAACTTAGCTAGACTTTTTTTCTATTGATTACTCATGCCATGGAGACTTGAGTTCAATAATATTTTAGAAAAAAATGTATTATAGTAAATTTGCCCCATTGATTACGGATGAGGACCCAAATGCATTTGGGTTCCCATCCGGAATAAATGGGGATACATTTATTGAAAAACTAAAAATATTATTGAACCCAAGTTCACCCCCAAAAAATTCTATTGATTACTCACACCATGGGGACTTGGGTTCAATAATATTTTTAGTTTTTTGTCGCATTCCTAAGACAAAAATGTGATAACCATAAATTTACGCCCATTCGTTCTGGATGGGGACCCGTTTCGAAACGGGTCCCCATTCGGAATCAATTGGGGGAAATTGACTCAAATCAAATTTTTGTCTTAGGAATGTGACTCTCCATGGCATGAGTAATCAATAGAAAAAAAAGTCATTTTGGGGGTGAACTACTCCTTTAAGGCCTGTCAATAGTATCTCCAAAATGTTCGGTGAGTTGGAAATTTCCAAACTCTAATTCGATCTGATGCTATTCAGAAGTCGCGAGTGACGTCATTTTGTTGTCGAACTGAACCTGGAAAGTATGGACAGGCCTTTACAAGCTCACAACGCCGTTGTGAGCTTGTAGGTCTGTTATTTTTGGTATGTGACACCATACAGTATGTGACCCCATCGTGCAAAGTATGAATCGGGGCTTTACCCTTCGTGGTCGAACAGAAACTGACACTCCAGATCCGACAGTGTACTTCCATACCGTGTACACTGTCTGTTCCCCTCAGGATTCCACCGCAATAAAAGAAAGTAAACTTTCTTTATTGGAAGGAGAGAGATGGAGGAGAGACAGAGAGAAGTACACAGTGGAAGAACTTGAGGGTGCTTTAAGGTCTGGGTTGTTTGTCGGCTGTTATACAGAACGCGTGTCTCTCAGTTCTCTAGATGGTTTCTCTGAAGAGGCCTCTGATTACTGTAGGGGAAGACGACGGCTCGTCAGAGAGCGCCTGCGTGCGTGTGTGTGTGTGTATGTATGTATGCGTGCGTGTGTGTTGCTGTCTCTCACTAATGACTGCTTGGCTGTCTTCCTTCTTTGTTCTCTGAGTAGTTTAGCTCTCATCTCCTACTCTGGTAAAGTACTGCTGATCTGTGTGTGTGTGTGTGTGTGTGTGTGTGTGTGTGTGTGTGTGTTTGTGTGTGTGTGTGTGTGTGTGTGTGTTTGTGTGTGTGTGTGTGTGTGTGTGTGTGTGTGTGTGCGTGTGTGCGTGTGTGTGCGTGCGTGCGTGCGTGCGTGCGTGCGTGCGTGCGTGCGTGCGTGCGCGTGCACTTGTATTAGTAGAGAAATATTCAATGAGTACAGTTTTCCTGGTCCTCACAAGAGAAATGGTTGTTTTTTCCAAGATTTGGGTGACTTTACAATGACTGTAGGTTGGGATTAGGATTAGACATAGAGGTAGAGGTTCTGTAAATACTGGTAGCTGATGGTAGGTGTTGCGCTCCACCTCAGCAATCCATCTGCCAGAGGTCTAGCGCAGTGTTTCTCAACCACTGTGCCTGGGGACCTTTGGTGTGCCCCTGAGAAGGGTCAAGTGTGCCCCTTGAAACTGCTTGAAAGCCAGTATTGTATTTATCATTTTAAAAATGATTTAAACTAGTGAGGCGTTGTGTGCTTGTAGAACGGCTGTTTTCACTACTTTTGTGCAACAGTCTTGTATCATGAAGCAGGGCTTTACTTTGCGAAGAAACGTACACATTTGAAACGCAAGGTTTCTTCCCGACAGTGACGACATTTACACCCCCGTATTATGTTGCTGTGCCCATGGATTCTTGGGACATGAAAAGTGTGCCCATGCAGAAAAAAGGTTGAGAAACCTTAGAGAGCGACCATTAGTTGATAGACCATTAGTTGATAGACCATTGGAAAGTGGACTGTCCCGCCCCCAGCATCTCATTTCAATGGCGTTTGAAGCATCCGGAACGCAGTAGCGTTTAACTGCACTCCCAGGTCTGAAGGCTGCTTCAACGTTCTACCTTGGTTCTGGGGGCTTGGGATAGACTCCCATGCTCTGGCTGATACCAACAATAAGCCTCCCTGACCTACTACTAAAGTGAAAGAAGTGTTTTAATTAGATAAAAATGGGAAAAATATTTTAGATATTTTAAAATATTTAACATACTTTAACTCAGAAAATTGATTATATAAAATGTTGATGTCCTCACAGGTATAGTAATGCAAACGTCTGTTTGTTTGTGTGCGTGCGTATGTTGTGTTTATCTGCTGTTTTCCGAGGTGCTGAGCAGAGAGAGATGACGTGTGTTTTTCATGTCACCAATTATGTCTTTGATTAGCCTCGTCTGTGGGTGGTTGTTTCACATGAAAGCAAGGCACAGAATGCAGGGGGAATGCATAGCATCCTCTGCTCATCTTCAAGCTTCATTGTTCGTTCCCCATTTAGAAACAATTACCGTATCCGTGGTGTTAGGACCATGGTGTGAGCTTGCATAACAACGCTTGATTTACTCGGTTAAATTAGGTGTTAATTTATACTTTGTAGCTCACAGCACGTCGCATTGCGACTAAAAACTGCAACAAAACACAGTGTTCTGAGATGCTGCGTTCATAACACATTCATTTTACTGCACTTTTTTGCTTCTTTGCTGTTACATGTTTGTGAGCATGTAGATCGTACATTTGTTTGTGTGAGACTGTCACCTACAGTATCACCAAATAGATACTGGACCCAAAAAAGCATGCACAGGACAGGAGGCAGGTACAAAGTATAAAAGTCTGTATTGACCCATTAAAGCTGGGAAAGCTTCTGTGTCATTTTAGATTTTAGCTATAGGCTAAACAGTATATAGCAATGTACGTTTTTCAGAAAACTCTGAGATTGTGCATTACATTCACCATTCACACACACTTTCATATAGTCCGAGCATTTCAGGCAAAAATCGCATGCAATTTGGCACACAGTTAGAACATGCCATATGGAAATTTTTTGGCTATAGGGGCATCGCAGATTTGTCTTGGGAAACTTGTGGGATCCAATCAAAGTTGCTCTCATAGACTTTACTATAGAGTAAAATAATATAAAAAATAAATATGCTTTAAGTAGCATGTGAGGGGTCAAACTAGGTGTTTTTCGGGATTCTGAATCCAATACAAGCATTTGTTCTGCATTTTTAGCCCAAGGAATGTTTTTCCTGCAAAACAAATGTTTGCATTGGATTCAGAATCCCGAAAAACACCTAGTTTGACCCCTCACATGCTACTTAAAGCATATTTATTTTTTGTATTATTTTACTCTATAGTAAAGTCTATGAGAGCCCAACTTTAATTGGCTCCCACAAGTTTCCCAAGACACATCTGAGATGGCCCTATAGCCAAAAATGTTCCATATGGCATGTTCTAACTGTGTGCCAAATGTCATGCTTCATTCATATAGTGCACGATTCCATCAAAATACTGCCCAAAACGCCTGGACTAATACACTGATGGCGGAGGAAACCATGCAAGGCAGCCAACCTGCTCGTCGGGAGCAATTAGTGGTTCAGCGTCTTGCTCAAGGACACTTCGATACTAACTCTAGGGGAAGTGGGAACCTTCCGGTTGCCAAGCTGCCACCCCTGAGCCCACTGCCGCCCCCGGTCCCCAAACTAACACAGCCAAGCTTGAGTGAGATCAGGTTGCCAATACATCATCCCATGGATCCTTTAATGTTCAAATGTATGTTTTCCCAATGGGACACAACATGCAGTATTAATGTCAGGAAGTAGTCATTAGCATGTGTGGTGTTGTAATCGACATTTCTTTTCAACGCAGCCGTATTGACATCAATAGTAGGGTAATATTACATCCTGTATGGGTATTATATAGGCGATGATACTAATTATTTAGTATCATCGGAAACACCCGTACAGGATGTAACATCAATCAGAGAACTTTAATCATATGACACAAGATATCCCCCTGTACCCACAATACAGCAGCAATGAATTAATGCACACATGTAAGCCTACGTGTGAATTAATTCATGTTGTGCTCAAGGGCAGTGCAAGTACACTCTGGTGAAGTGAACGAGGGACCCTTGATTTTCAACCAAAAGATATTTTAAGCAACCCGAATTCCTGCAAAATAGATAAAGCGGATGAATCAAAGTACTGATGTTATGCAAGAGATGCTCATGTGTAAAGAGCTGACTTAATGAAGAGTTACGCCAGTCCCATGGTTGTGTATTAAAATGTATGAACACACCAAGATTGTCAGTCGGTGCAGTCGCACAGTATGTTTGAAAATGACACAAATTGTGTCACTTTTTTTTCTTTCACTGAATGGTCGCTTTTAAATTTGGATAGGGACACTACTGTATGCACAGTAAAGATAGATTTGTCTTATTTTTATTCTGAAATATAGTTGGATAGTTAAAGTTGCTATAAGCAGTTTTCTGCTGACATAAGCAGGAAACAGGCAATTGCTTATTTTTATTTTTTATTTTTATTTTATTATATTCAGGCGTCTAACAATGCTCCCTAAAAAATCTAGTCTGTGTGGCGCTTCTAGGAGCTGCAGTCTGCCTCCAAAACTATTATTTTATCTGTAAGAAGCCTTGTCACTAGCAGCTCATTGGTGCATGAACCAGCCGACCAGGGCTAAAAGGATTGACAGACAGGTCAACCTGATTGGTCTGCTTATTGGGCAGGCTATCTGTCTATCGACCAATGACAGAACTTCTCACAGATAAAAATAATAGTTTGGGAGGCACATTGTGGCCCCAGGAAGTGTCACAGAGACAACATTTATTTAGGAAGCATGGTTAGCCGTCTGAATATAATAAAATAAAAATAAAAAATAAAAATAAGCAATTGCCAGAACTATGACTCCATCACCAGTGGCATAGATTTAATGTTTTTACTGTAAAGTCAAGCTTCAATTCGTTTTACTGTTCGCAGTACAGCAGTAGATACTGTCAACATAAATTGATATTGAAGGGACATTCAATTAAGGATATTTAATTGAAGGTTTAGCCCTTTGAATAGTATGACTACAATTTTCAGTACAGTACCATACTGGAATTAATAGAAGCCATTAATTGAGGCCTCTGCGATTTGGAAACTGCAGTAAATTATATTGTGAATTTTATTATTTTTAGATTAATTGTTCTGCACTAATAATGGCCATGGCCATCTATGCATGTTCCATTTTACTTCTACTCCATCTCAGAGGCAAATATTGTACTTTTACTCCACTACAATTATTTGAAAACTTTAGATACTAGTTACTTTGTAGATTTTGATTATTATTACAAAACACACATTAACCACTTCAGCCCTATAATCAGTACTGTACATTTTGGCCTTTGAAAATAGCAGATCTACAAAGATATTTACACATCCAGCATATATACAATCCAGCAAGTGGTGGCAAAACTAAAGCAGAATGTTTAGCTACATTCTCTCACAACACCTCTCACAAACATAGCCACCACGTCAAACAAACATGAACATTTTGCACTGTCCACATTTTAAACATGCCACTCTTTGAACCGCATTTATTTCAATTCAACAAAAAATCGCCCCTCTCACAAACATAGCCACCACGTCGAACAAACGTGAACATTTTGCACTGTCCACATTTTAAACATGCCACTCTTTGAACCGCATTTATTTCAATTTAACAAAAATTCACCTCACGCAGACCAGGCAGTCCTGAAGGAGTAGATTTTTCAGACTCAAGTCATATTCATCACCAAAGTATCGGGTTTCAACAGAGAGAGGGAGGGGGCGGGGGGCAGATGCACAGAGAGAGAGAGAGAAAAAAAGAGAGGACTTTTACTGGTAACAGAAGTATTTCAACTTAAGTACAAAATGTGAGCTGTCTCTTTCCATGTTGTTAAATGACAACTTTCTCAGAGAAAAATGTTATACGCACACGAAAAAAAATACTCTGAAGTTGAATACAACAATCTGTTGAGCGGAGCCGTTACAGTATCTCATGGCGGTTCCCATTTACACAGTGTTCAAAGTTTTAAGCTTCTGCAAAGGCATGCATTCTTCTTTTCTGCCTCCACTCAAGCATGAGTTCTCAAAGAAATTTGACTTTCAGCGGAAGCTGTGCCCCTCTCTGGGGCATTCAAAAGCACACCGCAGCCACAAGAGACCTTATTTTAATGACGATTCTGTCACAAAGGAATTACCTGGAATGAAGCCTAACATACCAGTTGAATTCTTCAACTAAAACATTTAAAAAAATAAATGATAAATGCTACTGATAGATCTGAAATAAAACGTAGTGGATTTTTTATTGATGTACAGCAAGTCTTTTTTTATCCCGCATTAAGAGTTTAACACAGGTTTAAATTTGTCAAAAAATATCGAACGTTTAAAAAAAATCTATATATATTTTTTCAGATGGGGGTCAGATGGGGGTCTCCAAATATAATTCAGGTGTCATTGACACAAAACGGTTTGAGAACCACTGTTTTAGATGCTGTATCCTCTAAATGTCCTGGGTGGGTTCCGAACCGCACCAGTCCCACAATTTGCAAAAGCAGTGCTGTTAACTGTTATGTTGAATTATAAAACTTTTAGGCTAATGAATTTATTCCCCAGCATCCATTGACTGAAGTTGAATTGTTTCCTTCATCATACATATATAAAGGACTAGCCTACAGCCCCCTGCGGGGGCCTGGCCCCTTTGTGTGTGTGCCTGTTAGTCCCCCTTGGTGTGAAGCAGACAGACTGTGATGTTGTTCTCTCTGGAACTGCCCCGGACTGGGAGTGCGCTGCTTGGTGACGCCCATTTGTGATGTAAATCGCATCACAGGACAAAGCCGCCTACAGGCCAAAATTTGGGAAAATATTTTAAACATTTGGGGATTATGAGAAGTAGAGACACATTTGAAGGTGATAAAGTTGATGTTGGGCAAGGTACATGCGTTATTGATTTTTGTATTATGTTTTTTAGACAATTGAACAACTGCTGAACGTGGAGTTACAGATGGACAAACGGACAAACATACACACTATTTTTTGGGGCGATTCTAATTAAGGTTGTGGGATGTAATCTCACAAAGTGTGTTTGGCGAGGATGGGGTCGTGGTTACATCCTATATTAAAATTGGCTTATGGGAAGGCTGCCGGACGGACGGTGGACCACAGCCACCTCACTATGACATAACCATAAACAAACCCGATACAACCATGTGTAGGCATATATGGAGATCCGGTTGTCCAGAGCCACAGATCCGACTGCTATGCCAATATATACCGGTAGTCAGGGACGGGCACACATAGACACTAGGGGGTGCTAGAGCACCTGCCTTGTTGCCTTTCTGGATCAATGTGCCCTTTTTATAAAGTTTGTTTTTTGTACAGTGTTTGTTTGTTTTGTTGTTTTGCACAGTGTTCAGTATGTGGACCATGGTGACATCGGTCCATTCTAGATTAAAAGCTTCTAATATATATATATATATATATCTTTATGCCCCCAAATGCTCTGGAATCTCTGCCACACACGTAGGCTATCTGTGATCAAAGCAGCGTGTATCTATTCTGCATCTAGACCCAAATTAACTAAAATCTTTGCTTCTGGGGGTCCCTGGAACAAAATATTTTGAGATGGGAGTCTGCGCCAAATACATATCATTTTGAGGGTCCTTGACATGGCAAAGTTTGAGAACCACTGATTGAGGCAACATTTAGCTTGTCAGAGTGGTTGTGTTGGAGCGCCTCAGTGCGGCTGCAGAGTTCATGTAGGCCTATAACCTCTTCCTGAGTAGAGAGACACTAGAAACTCTGCTGGAGAGACAAAACCGAATGAAATTAATCATGAATTTTAACTTTTGGAAGGAAAAAAAAAGACTTGAGTGTTTTCAACTCGAAGGGACTATATGGCATTATTTCTGCAAGTGAAAAATACACACACAGCTGTGCTGAGTCTTTCTTAGATACCGGTACATGCTGCTTGCTTGCTTGCATTAATTTCATCTCTTATGTTGTGAAGAAAGTCTCAGCACAGCTGTGTGTGTATTTACCACTCGCAGAAGTAATGCCATATAGTCCCTTCGAGTTGAAAACACTCAAGACTATTTTTTTCCTTCCAAAAGTTAAAATTCATATTTCATTTCATTACGCAGTTTGTTTTGTCTTTGGATACCCAGAACAAAAAATAGGCCTAAAAACATTAAATAATAATAATAATATGTTTCTTGATAATCGACTTTGATCTCATAAATGATTAATCGATTATTCAATTGATTGATGCATGCATATCAATAGATATAGATATGTCACAGCAGGGCATGTATATTGCATATCAATAGACCATTGGCTGAACCTGTTAACTCCTGTAATGTGTAAAGTGTAAGCGTCGTCCACGTGACATCATTCAAATCACGTCCCCCCAAACATTGAATCACCAATGCAACACTGCCCATCCCTAACTACTAGGCAGTCAACGGTTCCACGCGCCGCACAAGGTGCCCTTTTTTTCACTTGAGCACCCCCCCCCCTCAAAATGTCTGAGCACGCCCCTGATGTCTCCGCTCCTGACACACATGGAGTCACCGGCTGCTTCTTGTCACCTGATAGTGACGAGTTTCACCAGGAAGGAACAACGCGTACGTGTGGAGGAACAGCACGCATGCTGCAACAGAGACACGCCTGCCAACACAACACAGACATTTTGTGTTGGTTGGCGCGCCCGGCCATGCCGCAGGCACCGTGGTGTGGTTGGGCCAAAATGTCATCAAAAATGGTCCAATTTACGTCAAAATGACAACAAAATTAAGGTTTGACCCTTTTCACTGCCTGGGAGTAATGCCCAGAGCCCATTCGGTATTTATTTGTTTAATGGACGTGGTTTGTTGTGCCTGCCTGGCGCCGGCTGTTCTCACCACTTAAACCCTCTAGACCAGGGGTCTTCAACAGGGGGTCCGGGACCCCCAGGGGGTCCTAAGAGTTAATACAGGGGGTCCACCAAATCCTTGTGTGATAAGATAATTATTTTAAATGAACAACTTGAACCCTCGCATTCCTATACTCTGAGTCTGAGGAGAACTTTCGCCAAAACTAGTAGATCTACAAGCTCTCAACACCTCGCGCTGCGAGGCGTTATCTTGTAGATCGACTATTTTCAAACATTTTGTACTTTTCCTTTTGGTACTTTAATTAAATTTTGATGCCAACACTTTCATACTTTTACTCAAGTACATTTTGAATTCCGGACTAACAGACTATTTTTATATATTGCAATAAAAAAAGTTGATACTTTTACTTACAGTAAGTAAAACATTTGAGTACTTTTTCCACCACTGACCAACGTGATACAGTACCTGCTCTGCAAAACAAACCTTCAGGGGTGGCCAACACAAACAACTGAAGGCATGCCCACTGTCGTCCTCCTAGCCTTATTCTTTCATTATACACTTCAATAGCCGGCGACACGAATTTGCCGTGTCTGGCTGGCATGAGTAAATGAATGGGCATTAATGTGACTGCGGCGCTGGAACAAGACCCCGGAGAAAACGGCGATGAGCCGGCATCTTTACAGATGGCATATAATGAACCTCTAATTCCCATTTCCTCTGAGTTTATGGCAATTTGCCCTCACCTCGTTCTCTATCTCTCTCTCACACACATACACGTTGTGCTAAAAGAACTCTCCTCCCCATCGATTCTGCCTGATGGATTTTGCACCTTCCCTCATTTTCTCAATTACTCCTTGATTTCCCTCCTGTTGGAACAATGCAAGCCATCTGGATTGTTCACACAGACACTTTTTTTCTAGTCTTCGCCGTTGTGAATTCAGTCGGGTGTTATGAAATGTTGATGAGCTGGGCAGCGGCCATGGATCTTAGTGGCGTCATCACAAGTGTTCCCACTGTTTAGACGTCATCACTGGTGTCCCCACAGTTTAGACGATTTACAACTGCTGGGTGATTCTCATACACACACGCACACGTGCACGCACACACAGTCAGAACTGTAACACAGTGTCTTCTCAAACCTTTTAATTTCAAGGACCCCCCAAATTGATATTTAATTGGCCATAGGCCCCCTTCTGAAAAGATTTTGGGACCCCCAGAAGAGATGTTTTGAGTCAAAATTTGGCAAAATGTTTTTTCAAAATTAGCAGATATACAAGCTTGCAACGCGGCACAAAATGACACACTTTTTTTCTGACTATATCTACTGCATAGTACTGTGTTCTAACTTCTATCCGTCTGTCATTCAATGATATATGAGATACTTGAATGGTTTCCTCTGTAAAGAAGCCAAGTGCTTTCCTAGGATCTCCTTTTAGTTGACCTTGTACCAGTGAACTGTACCGTCTTGAAACTGTACTTTTTTTCTATGAAACTTCAATCAATCAATCAATCAATCAATCAATTTGACCAAGTTGATCAGCTTTGAATAGTAATTCTTTAAAAGGATAAAGTGGTTAAAACTATTGTGATGCTATATGTTAACTACCTTTCCCGGGGACCCCCTGGAACCCCCCCAAGTACCCCTGGGGGTCCCCAGACCCCACTGGTTCCCCGGACACCACTTTGAGAACCAATGCTGTAGAGTCCAATGTTCTGCCCCCAGTCTGAAGACCCTTCCTCAACAGTTACTGTATTGTCAACTTTTTTGACAGATGGTATTTTATTACACTTCACATCTTGGTGACTTGTTCTCATATCTTTGTTGCTTAGATTAGTTGTTTTCTTGTCCACAAACACGAGTTGACAGATGCTGGGTTTGGTTTGAACCTGGTATCCCAGTTTCTTTCTCTATATAAAACACAACAAATTGCAGGAGGTAAAAATCTGTGTCATGGGCAGGGTTCAAGACAAAATGGAGAACATCAAAAGAACAACAGCACAAACAGTTGGTTGTCTCTTCAAATATTTAATACGCCGCCGCAGCAGTCACGGAGCAGAAAAACAGACGTGTTCCATCCAGTGGCGTGAGTTCAGAAAAAGCTAAGGTATGGCAACATGACTGGCGTCTTGCACGCGTGCCTTCACGCGCTTGCAAGACACCAGTCATGTTGCCATACCTTACTAACAGGCATGATACATTTATTTTAAGAAGTAAGAATTTTTTTTCCCCCCAGTTTCTACGGTTTCTTGGGCTGGATATGGCAGCCTGGAATAGTTGTTCAAGTGCAGCTAAACTTGGCATGTTAGTAAATGTGCCACAATTAACTCATTCCCTGCTAGGCCCGATAGTCCCAAGAATATGCTAATGTCTCTCCATGCCAGGCCCGATAGTCCAGAGAATTTCCCGTTTTTGACCCCAAAAAATGTAGTAGGCATGATAGCAATCGCGAAATTGCATGTTTAACCCCCATAGCAACCCCATCTTTCAAACATGGCAGTCATCTTTGTTTACATTTTAGGAAAACATAATGGCTGCTAATTCATGAATGCCTGAACGGATTTCCATTCGGATTTTTTGTTTGAAAGCTGTGAGCAATCTGCACACACGTGGTGCATGATCTAGGCATGAACATGATATAATTACATCTAACGATGCTTCTCCTCCATTCACGTTTGGTGAATGTAGCCTTGGCCAGGAAAATTTGATGTCTTCAGGTGGTAACCATCGATCATAAGGTGTTTCGACCCGCAAACCACAACACCCTCCTGATGGCCGGGTCGGCAGTGGTGGCCAAATCACTGCCCATCTCCTCCTCCTGACCAAGGCTAAACTCCCCTCTCCTGCTCTATTAGTTTTTTCCCAACAAGAGGCTTCTCTGGGGAGGTATTGGGTGGGTCCCTCCTGAGGTCTTGAGGTGACACAGGTGCGTAGAGTTCTCCAGTACTGTGGGATTATTCCTGCCTGGAGTTCTCCTTCGTCTCACCAACTCACCAACCAAGTTGTGCGCTGCACCTGTGACCCCTCTTCTCCACACTTGGTCCTGGCTTGATTTTATTTTTACCTTTTGTGTTCCTGCAGATGTTCTCGCAGTGACACTTAACTTCCAATTTCTCCCCAGCTGATGTTGTTTAGGTGAGCCATCATGTTAGCTGTGATTAGTTAAGGTTAACATGACATTATCAGTGCACTATTAATTACATGGAAGTCTATGGAGACAGATGGCATATGAAAGTACGAAGGTATTTGCAAATGGCGGGGTATGTGTTAACAATAATGAATTGCACCTGTGCAGCTGACCTGCGGTACCTGGGAATATACAATTTTGTCAAGATGGGGAGAATACAAGTGTGGAGAATATTATTATAATACCTTGTTAACGTGACCATTTTGTTAAATTTTGAATTTGTAGTTTTTTTTACTGTAATTTAACAATATAATAACTAGCACAGATAGACAAAGTGACATTCATGGATTTATATTTAAAAGTAACTTTTATTTACCCACCTGGACCCAGGGTATGGCAGCTGCATACCCCTGCCATACCCAATTGACGCCCCTGGTTCCGTCCCTTCGGCCTTCGCCGAGAGTATGAATCTTCATTATGATTCATATGATTCATACGGTGACTGAATCGCTATAGGCCTACGTGGGGAATAATCTAATAATCTACTCTTTAATTTGACTGCTGATTATTTGACTAAGACATTGACTCAACGGTTTACGGGTGCTCGAAGCGTTTACATTAAACCGAACGTGGGTGTACTGTTCTGTACCGTGTCACTTTGAACTCAGAACCGTGGTGTTGCATTGCGTTGAAAACTGAACATTTTACCAACTGTGTGGGATGCATATACTGTATATTGAACCTGGAACTGTGCGTGCGTGCGTGTTCGTGTGTGTTTGTGTTTTTTCTTATTTTCTATATCATCATTGTCGGGTGGAAACCTTGTATGTCCAAAACCTTCCCTTTTTGTGTTATTATTTTAAAAACAATTTAAGGCGTTGTGTGCTTGTAGATAGATTTTCACTACTATTGTGCGACTTTTAATTTACCCAAAAACACCCATTCCTTTGTAGATACAAGGTTTCTGCCCGAAACCTTGTATTTGGAGATACAAGGTTTCTGGTTGTTACTTGTTATGTTGATATGGTAATCCGTCAGTCCCTTGTCGGGTTGCCGGTTGTTTATTTCATCCTTTTATTTGTCAGACTGTAAGACAACTGGCACCCCCGGGCACTATCTATGGCCAGCAACCTGCTCCAGTATTGAGTCACCGTGTTCTGGTGCACGGTATCCACTCATGCACGTGTGTCTCTCCTGTGTTGTTGTGTGTTGCAGCTGGGTACGGAGTGGACCGCCCCGGGAGAGTTCAGCAAGTTCAGGTCCCAGTCCTCCAAGTCTGTGCAGTAAGTAGCTTGACCACCTGACCTCACCTTAACCAATAACCACACGCTGCACAGTACATGTCCCTCTGCGCTACGGCACGCATTCTCATACTGGTACATCAGGGTTCCTCAGAGTTACTACAGGGGGTCCTCCAAATCTTTGAGTGATAGAAACCATTTTTTGGACCCTAGCGTCCATATTCTGAGAACTTTAGCCAAAAATAGCAGATCTACAAGCTCACAATGCCTCGCAGCGCGAGCCGTTGTAAGCTTGTAGATCGGCTATTTTTGGCAAAGAGCTTTGGTGTAGAGGGGAAAAAGAACAGACTAAGTACAGAGTAAAAGGTCAAGTTTATTAACCCTTACAGTGCCTATCCCGAACAAGTTCGGCTTTATTTCAATCCAATCCAATATTTTATTTGCTATTTTACTTACCCCGAGCTGCTTGGAGCAACGTGGGTGGTCCCGGCTCGTCCAGCGCTAGCCAACGAGAGACGCTAGATGGTCCGACGATTTATTCCATTGAAAATGGTTTAAAATAAAGTTTAGAGCCCCCCAAAAAAACCTCAATATATACTGTCGGCGGCGCGACGTATGCCAGGGTGCCTATCCCGAACTAATTCGGGATATTTAATAAAATGAATTATTTAATCGGAGGCCTCAACGAAGCCCCGGTCTAAATTTCCATCCATGGCCGGGACTTAGACTCGGCCATCCAACGGCCGCATCGCGCCGCCCACTCCAATGATAAATCACATCTTTAGACAGGATTTTCTCCGGATTGTGTTCCCAGACCCAAAGAAAACATTTTTTGCGACTGAAATAGCTTTAGATCGGGCTTCTAAATGGGTTAGCATTTTGGCTACGTGTCAGCTAGATTCCTCCTATCGTCACCCATAGCATTGGCTGGAGTGAAATCCCAAGGCACTTGGGACAGTGTCGACGGAAGCTAGAGCGAAGGTCTATGGAGACATTTCTGGCACTCTAGCGCCCCTTGTGGCCGGCGGCACTGTATGAGTTAAGTATTGACGGTTCAAGTGGTTAAATATCGGAAAACACAAATTGACATCCAAAATACACTGATAATTGTGCTGTCAAACAATGAAACTATATGGAATCTTTGAAAAGGTTTTGGGGGTCCCTGCTTCATCTCTCTCTCAACTAAGGGGTCCTTGGCCTGAAAGACCCCTGTGGTACATTAACCACTTAAATCCTATTTACTTCATTGACCCTCAGGGGTCCTTCTTTTGCCCCCTCTACACCAAATATTTTCACAGAAAATATCCTGCATTTTGAGCCTGTGTAGATCGGCTATTATTTTGAAATAGGGCTTATTAAGTGCTTAAAACCAGGAAAAGACAACGCTTATATAACAATATTACAACATCCCAGACGATATCTAGTCGCATATCGTGTTATCGATATCAATATAACACCGTCATACACGGAAGTGTTTGTGAGAAATGGTAATGCGTCTCACCTGGTCATGGCAGTCTCTGTGGGGATTGGTGCCCTGGCCGCTGTCTGTGACATGGCTACCGCTTCCCTCTGTTCCTGAGCTAAGTGGTGTTGTGTTTCCTTTGATGCGCTGCTGACTATAAAGTGCTCTTGTGTGTCCGTTCATGTATGCATAACGCCGGCGCGCTCCGTCCTCTTCTCCTCTCTGCCACATAATCACATCCAGAGGCTTTTAGCGCAGCGCGTACCGCAGGAAATAGATGGCTCAAGAGCTGACTGGACACTTGAGAGCTGATGATGATTTGAGTGCATGTGCGCGCGTTTGTGTGCGCGTGTGTGTGTGTGTGTGTGTGCATGTGTTGCTATACTTGAGAGTGCCAATGTACCCACAAGGCTAGTAGAATTTGAGGAATTGACAAATCTGGAGGACAATTGTCCTGATTGTGGAGAAATGGTTGTTTTATGGTCATGGTTTGTGGTTTGCTTGCTGCTGACTTTACTGGTATACTTGATCTGCTTTGAGAAATGAGTAAGTAAGCCTTGCCGAGCCATGAGGCCCATCTCTGTTTCTGTAGCATGAGGCAGCTTGATGTAGAAGTACACTCCCTGGACATGATGCTAGTATGTTGCAGGGACCTACCCCCAATCCAACCCTTGATGCTGAGGTCCGTTGATGCTGAGTGCCAAGCAGGGAGGCACTGGGTCCCATTTTGGTATGACAGATGTTCTCACAATTATACTAATACAGTGTGTGTGTTTGCGTGTGTGCGTGTGTGCATGTGCGTGAGTGTGTGTGAATTAATGCATGCATGCATGCGTGACTGTGCCGAGTTCCCCCTTAAGCATTTCAAGTACATGTGAACATTGATGTCAGCAGAGAGACGTCTCTCTCATTAAATATGAGTAGGTTTTTAAACTCTTCCTTGCGTTCCCTCTGAACAGCCAGGGGCCGCAGTTTGCGTCAAGTATTTCTTAACGCAAGGGCTTAGGGCTGGGCAGTTAACTGAAAATACATGGAAACCGACATCTTACAATAAATGCAAGAAGTCTCTGTGAGCGTGCGTGTCTGTGTGTATGTAATCCGCGTATCTCGAGAACCGTTCGTCCCACCGGCTTCAGATTCGACACGCACGTTCCCCGCCGCGGCGCGGAGTGCAGTGCCCGGCCTTGACTCGACCCGATATGGGGTTTTCCGGAACCGGCACTGTGTCTGCAGAGATCTCCATATATGGGATTATGGGCATAAAATGGACGCAGACAGACAGATACAGATATCTCCATATATGGGCATAAATGGACACAGGCAAACAGATGGTCAAAACAGGTCCTATGACAACAGGTATAATGGGGTTTGCATTAAAGGGCGGAGCATTCATTCCCGTGGGCGGCCAAGCTTCTAGTTTGAACAAATAACCTACGTGATCTTGCTCATGCTTTGAATAATTGGGACGCAGGGTTTTTTCATTTTTTTGTAAGTGACTAAATCAATTGTTCTAATTAATTTGGTTCCATTTCTATGCTCTCTGTCTTAAATTAACACATTTTGCTTATGCAACCTGAGAGGCTGATATTGAGGGTGGCCATCCTATTTTTTCCTTTATTTCCGTTTTTTTTTTTTCTCTTTTCATTTTCTTTTTTTTTAATCCGAGGCTTTGTGGATGAAGCCCAGAATGTTTAATGCAGTGTTAAATTATTCACACACACTGCCAGGGCTGAGCCTGTGTAGGTTTCCCAATAATTTAGCGCTCCTAAATGGTCCAAGTTGAGTTATAGCAAACAAACTGAGTGGAAAAATAAGCCGAAACCACCCACGCAAAGAATGCAATGACAGAAAGGCACAGGCACACACACACACACACACACACACACACACACACACACACACACACACACACACACACACACACACACACACACACACACACAGAGACTTTTTTTATGCAGTAAATGAAATCATTATATATTCATATTGGATGACTTCTTCCATTCTACCGCCTCATTATTGTGCTTTCTCTTTTGGAAAGTCAAATTGTCGTCAAATTGTTGGGAACTTTTGAATAAATGAACACACGCGCTCGCACACTTATTCTGGTCCCGGTGGCCACGCGGCAGTGGTTGATTTGTGTGAATTATTCATACGTTCATTTCATACAGAAAAGCTGCCTTATAAGACTGAACACAAAGAGCGCAGAGTGTAAGAAAACACGGGCTGAACTCAACTTCAACATCAACCCACCATGTTAGGGTGCTCTCACCACCACACACGTTTCAAGGAACGTCTTAACGACATGAATTCTGGGGGAGAACGTGATAATAAGATACTTTTATTTTTTATCACAACAGTGCATTATAAGCTGAATGTTCTTTTAAATACATCCATACTCCAACAGCCAACGCTGATGTCGGAAGGTTTTAATTGTGCAAAATCGATGACGTAATTGACGACGACCTGAGTAGTGTCCGGAAATATTTGTAATTACTTGCGCCAGCAGAACGCGCAAGTACTGCGTTCGGCTGCGTATGTATGTAGGTTTGTCGGTGTCTGTGTGTGTTTATGCCCGTAGCCCAATCAGGGACCAGCATGTCTGGCAACGTCATCATTAACTCTTTCTACGCTTTGAACGTTCCCGTTCGCCCCATTTTTTACAGAACCTCAATGCCAATTGTACGTTCTTTGGCTCGTTCTTTTGTACCTTGGTTTGATGTCTGTAAGCTGATGAGGGGTCCCGCCGCCGTCTACTGTAATCACATGGCGCGCAGTGATGTTCTTAAAAATCCATAATGCGTTTACATCAACGGAGACCATTTCGCTTCCGTGTTGATATCTCTGGCCCAGGGGCTTTGTTGCCAATGTGTGTTCCTAGACCATGGGAGGAGGAAGCGGCCACATTAATGGCATTACGCCCCCCTCTGCTGGCTGGTCAGCGAAAGCGCATGCAAGAAAGGCCAAATAGGCCAAGAGTCAAAAAAAAAAAAAAAGAAAAGGCCAACATTCTACTATAACATTGCAAAGGTAAGCCGCTTTTTGATGGCACCAGACCCAATAAATAAATAAATAATCTGGCGGTAGGAGAGTTAACAGCAAATGAGGGACCAGCATTCCTGGTGATGCCAGTGGTGATGCCAGTTGTGAGCGCACCTCATGGTGCGCCCTTGCCTGATTTCAGGCTATATGGGACAGATCCATGTTGATGACATGAGTGTAGAGCAAGTGTGTACCGATTTGCGTGATTTTAGGGAAAAATTTGTAGGAGCAGTGTCCAAAAATGTGTTTGAATGAATCAGCTTGATGGTGGCGCTATATGGGACAGATCCATGTGGATGACATGAGTGTAGACATACTGTGTACCGATTTAAGTGATTTTAGGGCAAAAATTGTAGGAGCTGTGTCCAAAAATGTGTTTTGCAAGAATTGGCCTCATGGTGGCGCTAGAAGAGGGCCATGTGAGAATTGATGGGTGGAGGTTGTGGTTTGGCAGGCAAGGAGTGTGTGTGTGCAAAATTTGGCATGGATCGGGGCAACGGTTACGGAGATATGAGCAGGGCAAAAGTGTGACGTGACGTGACAGACACAATGACGGACAGACAGGCGGTGTAGGTTTTGATAGTAAATGCGACCTGACGGTCGCAATAATAAATCTGGAAGTAGAACTGTTAACAGCTTGGTGAAATCAGCGCACACTCACAGCCTGCCTGATGTGTGTGAACTTCGTTTGAATCGTTTCAAGTGCTGCGCGGATTGGATATTCGTTAGACCCGTTAGGCGCTCATTGGAGCAGCCACAATTTTTGGCTGCTAAACTGCCGATTCATGTACTCAGCTCCAGACCAGAGAAACAGTCCACTCTGATGTAGTTTAGTTTAGTTTATAATGTGCTAATAAACTAAACTAAACTAAACTAAACTACATCTGACTCACTATATATGGAGCAGGGAATCTCTCGCTCTCAAAAACACCCACACAAACAAATGCTCATCAGCCACATTAGCGTCTGAACACAGACCAACACACAGTCAGTGATGACTGAGCGTGCCTGGGTTTTTGTCTGTACTGAAGAACGCACACCTTGTTAGCTCAGCAGGCAGCGCGGCGCTACAAGGCAGTACACACAGATCTGACAAAAGAAGAAGGAGACGAAGGCAGAGGAGGACGAGATGGAGCAGAGGGGCGGGGGGGTTGGAGCGGGGGATTGGGCGCGTTTGAAAGGTTTTGTGTTTTCCCTGTCTGACAAGTAAACTCTCGTTCGCACCCATAACACAATGACAACAACTGTGCCGGTAAGCGATAGAGCGGCATTGTTACAGACTCGGCAGCAGGGACATTGACACCACGGCGCCACCATGCACGAGGGGAGTTTATATGTAACGTCGTACATGCGAGTGTCTGGAGTTCCGCGACGCTATCAGAGCGAGAGGGAAGAAGATACAAGTATACCTGTGTGTATTTGCGTGTAATGAAATGTATCTCTCCAGGCGAGCGATACAATTGAGAGCTCGCAACATCTCGCTGGCATGTGTGTATGCATAAAAATGCGAGCATGCACGTCATCGATGCAGACGACACTAACACATGCATGCTGAATGTTGCACACTAGGGCATTAACGAAAAAGCCGACAAGTCGACTGAGTCAACTTCATTACAGAAGTCGACTCCCACCAGACGACTCCCACCAGAGAAAAATCCTTTGTATTTTTTTCTATCATTATTTTTGCTCCATGCATGCGTCTGTACAGCATTCAAACAGTAGGATTGCTTATTGTCAAGGAGGACGGAATGCAGTATTACAGTGCTACATTACATTTGGTATAACATGGTTCAATTGTGAAAATAGCAGATCTACATGCTCGCAACGCCTCGCATCGTGAGGCGTTGTGAGCATGTAGATCGGCTATTTTCACAATTTCTGCCTCTATATATTTGACAATTTGGCCAATGTTTAATTTGTCATTTTAGAGGTATTAAAAGGTCCTTAAATTGGCACTTTAGAAATGTGAAGATACCCTCAGTCTTCAATCTATGCACTTAAACTTTACGTTGGTTTGTTTACAGTGAGAAAACAATGTTGCACATTAATTAAGTTAATCATCTGGGGACCCTCCCAAAATAATTGGGGGGTCGTGTGTGATGTGATGACGTCATCAAACAATAAAGTCGACTTCAACTCAACTTTTTACTGAGTCGAGTCAACTTGCAAAAATCACAAGTCGTTAATGCCCTATTGCACACATAGACACTTTAACCAATTAAACCTTACATAAACATCAAGCAAAAAGTTCGGAAATGTGTGTTTGGTTGATAATGTCTCTATACCTGTAGTAACAATGTCTCTTGGCCATAACTTTATACCGTTTTAAAGACAGTTTATTTACCTTTTAAATGGTGCACCGATTTGTAAGGAACATGTTTTTTTGGAATGATGAGCGGCACAGCATGAAAAAGCTGCCAAATCTCCTCTGCCAAAGCCAAAAAGCTCACTCTGCTTACTCAGCTTTGCTGCTCATCGGACAAATACGTGTTCTTTCACATTAAGCAATGTTGCTCCTTACACCCAACTGGATATTTTAGTTGGTGCTGGAGAAAAGACCAGAAGGGGTCATCCTCTGGGGGAGCTTGAAGGCGTGACAGACGCGTATCGATATTTCGATGTCCCGTTGTTTCGAGGTCCCAGTAGTCGGCAGTGTTGTAATGTAACTAAGTACATTTACTTAAGCAATGTACTTAAGTACAGTTTTGAGGTATTTGTACTTCACTTGAGTATTTCCAATTTCCAATACTTTTACTTCTACTCCACTACATCTCGGATCCAGATTTTGTACTTTCACTCCACTACATTTACTTGAAAACTTTAGTTAATAGTTACTCTGCAGATATATATTAAATATTATAAAACATACATGAACCACTTTAGCCCTATTTGTATACCTAGGCTATTTGAAAATAGCAGATCTACAAGCTCACAACGTGTCGCATCGCAACGCGTTGTGAGCGTGTAGATTTGCTATTTTCAAACATTTAGTACTTTTACTTTGGTACTTTAAGTACATTTTGATGCCAATACTTTCATAGTTTTACTCAAGCACATTTTGAATTCTGGACGTTTACCTTGTAACGGATGACATCTACATTGCAGTATTGATACTTTTACTTAAGTACAAAATGTGTGTACTTTTTCCACCTCTGGTAGTCCGAGGCTACCCTGCCGACACTGGTGAACGCTAACCTGGTGAATGCTAACCCAAAACCTAACCCTAACATTGACCCTAAACCTAACCCTTACCCTAAACCCTAACCGGTCCACTGGGACCTCAAAACAATATCAAGATTTTGCCAGATGGATAGACCAACATCACCATTCCCAGAGGCTCTCCGCTAGCAGTGCTAAACATATGGATGATTTATTTAATTTCTGAAAAATATAGTCAGGGTCAGTACTTTGGACACACTCCAAAGTTGCAGTTAAAAGTTCTACTTACTGCTTTGAATAATCTTCATTAGAGAATCACTCCGCAATCAGAGCGGTGCCTTAGGAAAGCACTTAGTGCTGCGCCTCCACAGACATCAGCAGCACATGGCCATGACTAAATGGATCAGAGCCACAGCAGGACAGAGTAGAACGGATCACAGTGGAATGGACAAAACATGGCAGAAGAAAAAAGGCAGATAACACAAAACAATCAAATGGACAGAGCAGAACAAACAAAAAAAAACATCCTCAATGTTAATGAGAGTGTAGAAATTCACAAAGAATGGTTTGAGGCTGCTGATAACACCATGAATTATGCATCTCTTGCACCCACCGTCTGTCTGCCCCCTTTCAAGGTCCGATACACAAAAGATATTGTGCTCTTTATATGACAGCGCAAACATGCCCGTGATTTGCAACTGAGTGAAATTTGTCCTTGTTTTGCATCTGATTGCTGTCGTAATTGTGACAAAGTGTAAATGGTGGCTTTATGCCACACAATTTATTTGTGTGCTGATGCATTTCTGGCTGGTGCCAAGGTGTTATGTAGACCCAGCAACAGCCTAAGCATGTACAATGTCATTGTAGTCGTCAAAAAGGTTAATTTTAATAGAGCTGGACTCAACCATCTGGCTCACTCTTTAGTCCAAACTCAACATTTTACCTGACCTATCCTTCCAAACAAGGAACGCAAGCACACTGGATGTTCCAAAATGCCCAAATGATAGCTACTGTACAAGAAATCACCAATCCCATACAGATCTATCTAAAAAAGAAAATAGAATGTTGTGTTAAAAAGCATTGCAGATGCCATAGCACCCCAAATCATAACTGACTTTGGAAACTTCCCACTGGACTTCAAGCAACTCTGACTTCAGAAGGTTGACATTTCTCTATTATAAATCCTTGTTTTGAGTGGTCTTGTGTAATATTTTGAAATATGGACTTTTGATATTCATGAGCTGTATGCCATAAAAAAAATATTTGTAATAATTCACTGAATGTGCAATGTATCTAGAATATATGAAAGTTCTGCGATGTATTTTGTCTCTCCGCATCACAGTCTGGAAAGCCTCCTATCTCCAAGGGGAGGTGGGACATAGAAAGCGGCTGGAACACAACCGCGGCTTTCCGATTGGTCTATGGTGCGGGGCTGGCTGGTGACGTAGATACCCTAACCCTACTCTGATTCGTTGGAACAACATCCAATCAGGAACGACGTCGCCTACATCACGACGGACTTTCAGAAATACGAGTCAACTGAATCATTTCCAGACTGTGAGAGACAAAACAAATCGTGGAACGGAGCGAACAGGCTGGCACCCAAGAAAATGTACTTTTACACAATATTCAATTTCTTTTAGATGGATCTGTATAATGATAAATGATTGTGGATTTTAGATTTGTGTTTTATGTTACCGGTATTAATTTTTTGTTAGGAAATTCACTTGATTATTGAGATTGAAGTTTTATATTGTAATCAGCAAAATAAACATAAAAACATAGTAACATGTTACTTAAATATTAATATTTACAGTTGCCCTTTCCCAAAAGCTACTTGCTACAATTTTCACACTGCTTGGTGGAACAGTGAGAATGTAGCATTTGACGTGATTTGCGTGTTAGCAGGATTTACAGTAAGCTGTACAGTAAGCAGTTGAAAACAATAGACTACGCTGCCCTCAGGGAAAGCAAAACAACTCATTGCAAGCTTGTTCATCGGCTATTTTCCCATGTTTGCCTCTTTCTTGAGTAATGTTTGACAATTTGGCCAATTTGGTATTAAAAAGTTTAGAAATGTGCAGATACCCTGTATACACTTATACTGTATGTTGTTGGCCTGTTTACTGTTGAGTGAGAAAACTATGTTGTAAGCAAATCCTCTGGGGACCCCCGAAGATAATTTGGGGACCCCCCAGTTTGGGAACCTCAGCCCCTAACAGACAACACTGACGGCTCAGTGATTTCAGGTCTGCAGTCTATAACTCTCACACAGCAGTGAATAAAGAGTTACAGTGTCCCTCGGCTTGTTTTTAAAGTCCATGAAGTGAATGAATCTGTTCCATCTCCGTGCCAACGACATTATATGCTTCTCCCCCCCCACGATCCAGTTTCGTGCCACAGCACTGACTGCAGCATTTTCACGCTGCAAACTCGACTCGTTTTGCAGATCGTTTAGCTCTCCACATGTCGGCAGTTGAAGAGACACGCTGTAGTCCATCTCCTTAAATGCTTTCTTCAGCTCAGCTTCCATCGAAGTGTACACCTTGTCTAGAAAGCACCGTTGTGCAGCAGACTGTCTGTTGAAAGCCTGGTTTCTATTCTGAATTTACCAGTGTGATCGGCTCTAGGGCCTGTCTACTCTAACCAGTAATTTGCACACACGCACGCACGCACACACACACACGCACACACACACACACACACACACACACACACACAAACACACACACACACACACACACACACACACACACACACACACACACACACACACACACACACACACACACACACACATGTACGTACAGTAGCCTCGCATAGCCAGACAAATCTGCCATTGCAAAGAAAAATTGCCCTTGGTAGATGAGGTCTGGCCCAGCTCAGTTATTCAAATATTTCACGGCTCACAAGTCGTGAGGAACCAACCAGGAGCCCAATATGCAAATGTAAGGCGGGCCTTAGGTCGTGAGAAACCAACCAGGGCCTAGTATGTAGGGGTGACCCCGAATAGTCGAATAGTCGACTAATCGATCGAAACGGCACCTAGTCGAATGGCAATATCTTAGTCGAATGAAAAAAAAAAAAAATATATATATATTTTTTTATTTTTTTTGGGGGGGGGGGGGCTGTCTGTGTGTGTGCATTGCGTAGCCACAGAACCTGCCAGCTGTGCTGTGTTAACACTCAATCAGGCTCGGTCACTTTGAACAAGTAGAGGACAAAACTAAAGAAAGATGCATGATCTGGCTATGACCTACCACTCCACACCGAGCAACATCATCACTTGATAAAAGTAAGTTGGCTCAAGTCCCTTATGTAATGTCCATACTCCCAAAAGCGATCACGTTTTGAGCTTGCAGATCGGCAATAAACCTATGCCATCAACACAATAGCACTAGAGTTGTGTTTTAAGATCTCCTTTTCTCTTTCTCCCCGACGAGTTACGGGGTCTGTTTTGTAAAATCCAATCGCTGTCTCTCTGTCAGGCTCAGCGCAGGCTGTGCAGCGTCGCGTGGAGAGATGCATGTATGGATGTTACACAGATATTGGTGTCCTATAGAAATGTGTGACCGCATCGCCTATACTACAGTACTAGTTGGCATGGCTGTTACACACAGACATCGGAGTCTGGGGCTTTAGCTTCTAAGTGAATAAACTTTACACCTGCTATAGGCCTACTTATTTTAGTATGTTGTTATTTAATTCGCCTTATATTATTTAGTTACTTTATTTATTTTAGAGATATTTTTTCGTTGTTGTTAATATTGCTGTATTTATTACTATTCTTAAAGGCCATGATAATGAATGAGTTATCTATTAAAAAAAAAGTCAAGAAGACATGTTATTTAAATGAGTGTTTCACCTCTGTTGTTTATACGCTATTGTAAAAGAAAGGGGTAGGAAAAAAATAAAAAAATAAAAACGAAAAAAATAATAATAATAATTTTAAAAAAAACGGGCCATAGTCGACTAATATTCGACTATCAACACAATGACTAAAATCATAGTCGACTATACAAATCCTTAGTCGGGGACAGCCCTACTAGTATGCAAATGTAGGGCGGGTGTATCACCTGAACGGATGGATTACTTGGCAGTATATGGAGAAGGGGGCAGTTAAGCCTGAAAATGTCAATTCTTAACACATGGGCTGCTAAGGTTTATAACATTTCTAGCTGTTGCTGGCGCCACCATTCACTTACGCTTTATTGTGAAGTGCCTCGGAAGCTTCGTGCGTGTGCACGTGGGTGTCCGCTGACGATTGAGGAAGATAATCCCTTTGTTTACAAAAGCTCGCGAAACTATAATCCAAAACGGGGCCGACCATCGCGGTAAAGTGTCGCCGTGAAAACAATCAGATCTCTCCTTCCCTGGCGCTCTATTCATCTGATTCAGAGATAAAGCCCTTCTTATGTTTCAAAGTAGAATGTGAAGCAATGTAAGCTGCCTCCGCCATTTTCTGCTTCTCTCTCACTGCCTGCAGCTGCGGGGTTACGTAATGGACTCGGGTCATTCAGAGGGCAGCCAGCAGCTTGTACAGTTAACCCTATGCTGCCTCGTCTGTCGACGAGATAACTCCTTTTGGCACAGTGACACCTAGTGGCCTTGTCTCGTCCCTGAACGAGTTTGGCTCCCCAGGTGTTAAAGGGCAGCGTGTGTGGTTGACGCGTGATTGGAAATGACACCCGAGCTCCAGGGAAACCCCGCCCACCGAAGCTTTTGATTGGCTGAAGCGGAGCTAGGGAGCGCTCCATTGTAGTCGCTTGGACAGGGCGTTTATCGTGGGCTTGCCCAGGCCTTACGGCCTGGGCATAAATATAACGATTGCATTCACCACGGCTTCGTAAATCGCGCGGCGCTCCGCCGGCCGCACGGCCCTGACCCGCTCTTCGCGGCCACTCGCGCCTGCGGCGCTCGGGGGCGAAGAGCAGGACCAAGGTCCGCTGGCCTGCGCGCCGCTTGCAGTGTCGTGGACAATCGAGCGGCTCCGCCTGGAGTTCGGGTGTCATTTCCAATAACGCGTGGTTGACTTAAGAGCTACAATCTATTTAGGTTTGTTTCACTGGGGGATGTAAACAAAACTGTACCGCATGACGTAACTTCCCTTAAACGCAGCACTTCCGCAAAATTCAAGCACTTCCGTTAAGACAACTCACAGCGCAGGTCGCTCCCATGGTTCTGCCCCTTGGAGAAAATAAAAAAAATAAAACCGAGAAGAACCAGATTTTTGAGCAGAGTAACGGAGTAATATATCA
The DNA here is from genome assembly GCF_963921795.1 of Nannobrachium achirus. Lineage (NCBI taxonomy): Eukaryota > Metazoa > Chordata > Actinopteri > Myctophiformes > Myctophidae > Nannobrachium > Nannobrachium achirus. The sequence continues at coordinate 28,268,898 of NC_137820.1, read as the reverse complement.
CTTATTTTTAGTAACACGCCTGACATGACAACAATGTTCACTACTTCGGACACACTCCCTTCAATTACAGTTAAAAAGTTCTACTTGCTGCTTTGAATAATCTTCATTAGAGAATCACTCCGCAATCAGAGCGGTGCCTTAGGAAAGCACTTAGTGCTGCGCTTCCACAGACGTCAGCAGCACATGGCCATGACTAAATGGATCAGAGCCAGCCTAACACAGCAAGACCGAGTAGAACGGAATGGACAAAATATAAAAGAAAAGATGGATAGAACAAAACAAAACAAAAGCTAAACGACAGAGCAGAACAAACAACGCCATCCTCAATGCTAATTTGAAAATTGTGAAATCTATTTGGGTCCATTTTTGCCCTCTCAGGGGTGAATTCACAAAGAATGTATTGCAGCCGCTCATCATAACACCATGAATTATGCATCATCTCTCACCCACTGTCTGCCCCGTTTCAAGGTCCGATTCACAAAAGATATTGCGCTGTTTATATGACAGCGCAAACACGCCTAGCCTGTGATTTGCAACTGAGTGAAATTTGCCCTTGTTTTTGCATCTGATTGCTGTTGTCATTGTGACAAAGTATAAATGGCGGCTTTATTCATAATGCTGATGCAACTTTGACTGTCAGTTTCACAGAGGGGTTTGTGGGAGCTGGTGGCCTGCATGGTGCTATAGTTATGTAGGCATTGCAACAGCCTGAGAAAACGTACAATACCAGTGTAGTAATCAAAACAGTTAACAGTTCTTTAACCTCAAATAGACCCGAGCTGCAACTGTAGGCTGCCCGGTACGCTCTTTCAGGAGGCAGAGCTAACACTTGGGAATCTGAAGATTCACGATTTGATCCCCGGTTCGATCATCGGCTCTCCCTGTGTTAGTGTCAAAGTTGACATTTTAGCAATGTTAGGCTCATTTGCATAGAAAGGGCCCACTTTGCTTTGGCTTCATTGAAATAGTGCGCATGCAAATAGCATGGGAGCACCGAGATGCTATTTGCTTGGCAACACTGTTAGGGCGCATTCATTTCACCCTTTGCAGGTGCTTTGAGAATGAGACCATTTATATATTTATTTTTCTTATTTGCACAAGGGTTAGCGGCCACAAAAGCCACACAATCCTGTTGTGATTTTTGAATGAACCACTTAAATCCTTTATACTGTACTTAGTTGAATATAGAGTTGATAGCTTGTAGATTGGCTATGTTCATTGTTCACCTATTTTGCCAATTGTTCAGCTTTTTTTCTTCTGTGTACCATGCCCACTCTGCACGTTTGATTCTGTTGAAGGTCTCTAAAACAAACTCTACGCTCAGTTTGTCATTATTTCAATCTGCTGCAGCCAGAGTCTGGAATGACCCACAACAACATAAAACACTTTGGTTGGCTAGATTGGCTTTTAAAGACTCTGTTTGGACTTTCTTAAAAACAAATGCTGCTGGTTTTTAGACTGCTAGCCTCTCCGTCAGAAGGCCTTGCCTTCTGCCAGGCCACAATTGTAAATAAGAATGTTTTTAATTGTCCTGCCTGGTTGAAACAAAGGTTGCATTTTAGGGGTTAAGTGTCTTTCTCAGGGACACAATAAAGTTATAGTTATTGACCATGACAGAGGCACGCAGGTGACCTTGATCCACGTGAGACACAAGCGAGTGAGCAGGAGCGAGCGAGTCGCCGTGTCGACTCGAGCATTGCGAAGGTCACATGAGCCGACTCAGCGCCGTTAGAAGTAGTAAACCAGGAGGTCCAGAATAGTAAATATTGTTGTGTGGACTGCTTCTGCGACCGACTGCCACTCAGGGACTAACGGGTTGGGCTGCTTTATGCAAGGCTTCCCGCCCCTCATATTTCTGTCAGAAGCAGCTGCCGGATGATTTCACCCGCGTGCGTTCCCAGGCCAGTGTGGAGATATAATCCCCCCATCTGGGCCTTGGTCTGCTAGGGGGTCTCCTCCTAGTAGGGCGTGCACCAAGGACATCCTTAGGTAGATGTTCGAGAGGCATCCGTGCTAGATGCCCGAACCACCTAAGCTGGCTCCTTTCCAAGTGAAGGAGCAGCAGTTCTACTCCGAGTCTCTCGTGGATGACTGAACTTTTCACCCTATCTGGGAGAGGCCGGCCATCCGTCTGAGAAAACACATTTTGGCCGCTTGAATCTGCTTCATGACCCACACTTCATGACCATAGGTGAGAGTAGGAACGGAGATCGGTAGACCGAGAGCTTTGCCTTCTGGCTCACAGGTCTCTGTTCATCTCAACAGTGCAGTACAGCGACTGCAATACCGCTCCATACCAGATGGCCACTCTATCCACTTAGCTACGGTCAGCTCAGCAGGGTACTCTGTTCTCTACAGAGCTTGGAACACATACTGTAAACACGTGCATGTTGTATACCTGCGTACATGTGTGGGACATTCCTCTGCTCCTCCATCTCTCTCTCTACTCTCTCTACTCTCTCTCTCTCTCTCTCTCTCTCTCTCTCTCTCTCTCTCTCTCTCTCTCTCTCTCTCTCTGTGTCTCTAGTCCCCCCCCCCCCCAGGCTGAGTCTCAGGTGATTAAACTGACCTGTTATTCAAGGAGTCCTTTCTCCTCACATTAACTCTCATACTATCTCTGGTGTGTGTGTATGTGTGTGCATGTGTGTGCAACTGTGCGTGGCGCACGCACGTTCAAGTTCCTACATGGACGTGCAGGTTTGTGTTCACAGTCACAGTGTTCCTGTGACTGTATAGGTGTGTGTGTGTGTGTGTGTGTGTGTGTGTGTGTGTGTGTGTGTGTGTGTGTGTGTGTGTGTGTGTGTGTGTGTGTGTGTGTGTGTGTGTGTGTGTGTGTGTGTGTGTGTGTGTGTGTGTGTGTAATGTACGTGAGTGCCTATTTGGCAACCCTAGCCTCACAGCGGTGACAGCAGGACAGGGTCACGTTCTGTCAACGGACTCTAACATAACACACACACACACACACACACACACAAGCTCCTCCTTCACACCTGCCCCCAGCCATACCGCCACACCGGTGGTGAGGGGCGTGGCCTCTGTGCCGTTGCCATGACAGCGTGACGGCCCCCTCCTGCCGCCTCTCGTTGGCGTTTTAAATAGACAGGATGAAGGGGAGCGGTGGAGCCCTGCACCTGTTAGGGAGGTGGGCTTCACTCTGCCGCGCACCACCTGCCTGAGACCAGCTGGAGCTAATGACTCGCACCGTTTAGGACTGAGTGCCTACTGCCTACCTAGCACAGGCTGCGCGTGTGTGCGCTCGTGTCCTCCTGTGTAGTGTATTAATATACTTGTGAGCGGCCAATGTCCCCACAGGTAGGCTATAGTAGAATTTAGGGTGTTTGTTTTGTGTGCCAAAATAAGCGAAGAGGAAGGAAACTATTAAAACCTCCCCAACGCGACAACCAGCAGGGACTGATAATGTTCTGTGTGCAAAAAAGTCCAAACACTCGCAGTGTTTTAAGGGTCTAAAAGAAAATCCCTTTTAGACTTAATTATATCGTTAAATAATAGTTTAATTGGACTCTGAAAGTGTACAAACTACTAATGGAAGCAAATTAATCCGTAAGAGTCCATTAATGTTCCATTTGTACACTCTCAGAGTTAAATTAACACTGAGGATTTTACTGTGCACTCGCTGTGCTGGCAACTTGTTTATTCTTTCTTTCTCTCTTCTTCCTCTATCTCTCTCTCTCTCCACTCTCCGATTCCGTTTTTTTCGTCTTCTGTCTACCCGTGTTTCTTTTTTGGTTTACATCCCCCACCCCTCTTCCCACCAACTCCATTAACAGTATTCCGTGTCGGATTTCTGTCAACAAAGCATGATGAAATGAATAAGTAACGACGCGGCGCAGGGATATTTTTATATTTCATTATTTCTCCCGCTTCATTGTTGTTGACGTGCGCTAGGCAGTCTTTACTATCTGCTGTTTGTGGGACAGCCGAGCCACAGAATATCTACCAAATTAGATTAAAGAGAGAATTACATCACTGTAGCTATTTGGAACAGCAAGAGTTGCGATGTCTTTATCCTACTTGGTCCATATAGAATCTGTCATTGTGACTCATTTCCATTTGTACAACTTATATAACGCCATCCCCCATACCAGTGGTGGAAGAAGTACTCTGATTTATTTTTTACTCTAAGCTATACCACAATGTTGAAATATTCTGTAAAAGTTCAAGTTCTGTGTATTCTGAATGTTTACTTGAGTAAATGTATAAAAGTATTGGCGTCAAATGTAAGCCCACTTAAAGTACAGTAACCAAAGTAAAAGCACTAAACGTTTTGGTGAAATAGCTGATCTGCAAGTTCCCAACGTGTTGCATCGCCATCTTTGAGCATCCAAAGTTTAAAACATGTCTTAATTGAGTAATGCATGTTTTGTAACAATCCTATATTAAACTTGGCTAATGGGAGGGTGGGCAGGCGGACCACGGTCACCTCACTCTGACTCATGCGAGAGAGACTTGGAGCATATAGTACAGATGCCCCCCGAGCGCCTTCCTAGGAAGGTCCTCGATGCACGTTCCACTGGGAGGAGACCCCGTGGCAGACCAAAGACCAGATGGAAGGACTATATCTCCAAACTGGCTTGGGAACACCTCGGTATACTCCCTGAGGGAGTGGAGGAAGTTGCTCGGGATAAGAAAATCTGGAAATCTCAGTTGTAACTGTTTCCTCCGCGATCCGATTCCGGATAAGCGGTTGAAGATGGATGGACGCAAGGGCGTTGTGAGGCGTTGTGAGCATGTAGATTGGCTATTTTCCACAATTTCTGCCTCTAATATTTGACAATTTGGCTAATGTTTAATTAGTCATTTTAGAGGTATTAAAAAGTCCTAAAATTGTCACTTTAGAAATGTGCAAATACCCTCTATACACTTAAACCTTATGTTGGTTCGTTTACTGTTGAGTGAGAAAACAATGTTGCACATCAAGTTACTCATCTGGGGACCCCCCCAAAATAATGTGGGGACCCACCTGGGGGTCCCGACCCACAGGTTGAGAACCACTGACGTACAGCACCTGACTAAACATACTTACTTTCCACTATACTGACGCCATCCCTAGACACCATCCAACTCCTTCTGTCTACTGAAACTTTGTTTAGTTCTGGCACCCACCGCCCCACCCCTCTCCCTTCCTCCTTCCTTTGCCATTCTTGGTCTTCACACCTGCCTGGCTCACCCGCTGGGTGCTGTCACGGCGGTGTGATGAGTGACAGGCGTGGCAGCGCGATGAGGAAGTGAGATAACCCTGTCAGGCGGGCAGGCAGGCGGGGTGTCAGCTCTGTTGCCGTGTCTGCCGAAGCCCGGGGCTGCAGAGACAACACTGGTGCGGGAGATTGACAACGCTCAGGTCCATTAAACTGAGGCAGCCCACAGTTTGCGTAGCGAAGCCAGGCTGCCTGCCTGCCTGCCTGCCTGCCACCCGCTCAATATTTCAGAGCCTCCCCCAATAGCCTACAGGGTGGGTGGGAAGGTACAGTGAGGTACAGTAACACAAAGAACTGAGGCTTGTGCTTTAGAAGGACAGAGGCACACAAGCTATTGCCACTCGTTTCTTGTAATACTTAGTAATATGATGCATTATGCATTATGATGGTGTCACGCATTAATCTTATTTTAAGATTGTTAATATACTGTATTTACAATGATCGTGGGTCGGATCCCGGCTCCTCCTGTCTGTCTGTCAGTCTGATTGATTGATTGAAGACTTTATTAGAAGTTTGCATGGGAAAAGGTACAGTTTCATGACGGTACAGTTCACTGTTACAAGGTCAACTAAAAGGAGATCCTAGAAAAGACTAAGCTTAGCGCGATGCGTTTTGAGCTTGTAGATCGGCTATTTTTGCTTCTTTTTAATTGGAATCCTGAATAATGTTTTGTTATTTTTTAATTGGAATCCTGAAATGTAGCAATTTGATTTAATTTCAAACACGTTTAGTTATATACTCATGTTAACTTCATGAACCTAAATACAAATACATTGGACATAAAAAAATACTACTATTTTTAATACTACTATACTAGTCATTAAGCTACTAATATAGACTGACGGAATTAAAGCAGGTCATGTTTGGAATTGTAACAGCTGAAATTAATAATATATCAGTATTCCGGTATTAACCTGGGGCCGCATTAAGTGAAGGTGGGGGCCGCATGTGGCCCCGGGCCGCCAGTTACCCGTATGTCCTAGAAACACAACTCTGGCGGTTATGCACAGTGAGTGACTGAGTGGAACAGGGCTTGTTGCCTTCTGAGGTGATGAATTTAAATTGACGATGGCCTCAGGTGAACCTTTGACATCGGTGTGTTGAGGAGGAAATGAAGCCAACAGTATTGCCATGGTTACTTATCAGTGATGTCACGGCTGGCATTTGTGCCGGGGCAACTTTCACTTATTCCAAGAGAATGGCATTTAGGTTTTTGTCCTCCGCTGACGTGTTTTTGTGTGTATTGTGACTTCGGGGGCCATTGACAGGGTCCTTCTTTCTTTGTGTGTGTGTGTGTGTGTGTGTGTGTGTGTGTGTGTGTGTGTGTGTGTGTGTGTGTGTGTGTGTGTGTGTGTGTGTGTGTGTGTGTGTGTGTGTGTGTGTGTGTGTGTGTGTGTGTGTGTGTGTGTGCGTCTGTGTGTCTCTCTATCCTTTTATTATTCTCACCTTTTCTCTCAGCTTTATTCAAGCTATAATTATCTTGCTTTCCCTCGACCATTCATTTCTCTTATTATTTTCCCCCTGTCTCCTCTCTCTATACCATCAGATAACCCTGGAAGACGTACTCAGAGTATGTACTTAACCCATTTAGACCTCTGGACCATCCTACAAATGCCTTCTAAATCAGTAGTTCTGATTGATTGATTGATTGATTGATTGATTGATTGATTGATTGAAAAAAAAGCACAGAGAAAATACAAATTTAAGGTATATTCAGTGATTGTATTTCATTCAAATACAAATATAATTGGTACATTTTCCATTCATTCTCCTCACTAGAATGTGTGCTGACCATATAAGGACTTCCACCATGGTCCGTGTTACGAGCATAGCTAGATTTGGTTTTCAGAGGTGGCCAGCCAGTCCTCGACCAATCAGGGTAGAGTATGGCCGTAGTTATGTTATGATGTTTATTCATGATGGTCAAAATAAAAGTTTTGAGAACCACAGTCGCTCTGAATTAAGAATGTCTGCTAAATGCCTAGATTGTAAACTACTGAACTCATAAAATGTCACAGTCTCATAGTAAATCAGTATCATACTTATCCTGAAGCTGGAGACGTAGGCCTACCGATTCAGTGATTGGGTCTAATAATCAAAACGAGTTATAATGGTGTAAAAAATCTATAAAAAACGTTTCCACGCTGTAAGGCCAGTAAGGGACAAGATGACCCCCGGCCACTTTCATTATCACTGAATACACCTTTAAAATCAGAGTGGCCGAACGTGAGCTTGCTATGGGAATCAAACAGGTGAATGAAATCATTTCGATTCATAAGAGTCTATCTATTCCCCCCCCCCCCCCCCCCCCCCCCCCAGGTAGCACCATCTTTTTCTTTGTATAGCGTATTAGTGTGGTATTAATACATAGCTTTATTATGCTGATGACAGTTGTTGTCGATATAATGTTGTTGAATACCCTGATAACAATATGTCTCAGTAAAAAAAAGCTGTAGCCTAGTTTTTATGTATTTTTGCTTCAAGTTAATATTTGCAAACTAAAGACATTAATTCAAGAAAGATTTACGAATATCTAGGCTAACAAAGGCAATATAGAACTATGACTTTAAACTTGCACAACGTAGACTAAATGCAATAGGCCTGCTTTCATGCAGGATGGAAAAATAAAATTGTCCTTATGGTTTTGGAGTGAGAACTGGGAAGTAAGCTGCTTGATCAACAGAAAACGTTCACTTGGACACACACACACACACACACACACACACACACACACACACACACACACACACACACACACACACACACACACACACACACACACACACTACAACAAAGACAGAAAAGTTAACAGGTGCCGTTAATTTGAGCTAATTGTCTGTCTATGAAGTGAAAAGCGCATTTTGGGCACTGAGGAACTTAACGACCCACAGCTGTTTTCGCACGTAACAGTAGGTTAATGTAACCAACGGTGGAAACATCCACGAGCGATTTCTAATCAATCAATAGCTAATCTAATGGCAAAAAAACAACCCACGGCCCTGTGGTTATTATCGAGATGACAACAGAAAAAGCATGGTTATACAAAGAAAGGTTAGTATTATGTGATATCTATCCATTCCAAGGTGAGCGAGAGAGAGAGAGAATCTGTCTGTGTGTGTGACTCGACCACCGGACTGACCGACGCTAGTGTGTGTATTGTGTTAGTATTGTGTGAGTGTGTGTGTGTGTGTGTGTGTGTGTGTGTGAAGGGGAGGGGCGGAGGCGGAGCAGGCAGGCAGTCAGGGAGAGAGAGAGACGGAGCGTGAGAGAGAGAGAGAAGAGGCGTCAGGCGATCCTCGATTGAGGATTGTCTTTTTTTCTTTCTTTTTTTTTAGTCGCACGTGCGCGACCTGGTTAAAATTTAACTCGCACTTTATGAAATTAAGTCGCATATGCGACTTAATAGCTCGCACCCTGGAGCCCTGACCACGGGGGTATTATGTTCTAAAAAGTGTAAAAAACATGTTGTCGTTGTTGGGTGGAAACCTTGTATGTCCAAAACAGTTCGTTTTTATCATTAAAAAAATCTACCAAACTAGTGAAAACAGCCGATCTGCCGGTTTCACTACTTTTGTGCGACGGCCTTGTATGATGAAGCCTAGGGCTTTACTTCGCAAAAAAACATACAAATTTAAAACTTGGAAATAGGAGGTTTCTGCCCGACAGTGACGATATTTTTCATTCCGTCACGTCTTAAAGACTGGTGGTGGTCTCTCCACAAAGCAGTGCTACTGTATGTGAGGGGGAGAGGCTAACTCTGGCCCTCCTGCTAAAGAAGGACCAGCAGTTATTTTCAGTGCACAGAACTCTCAGTATCTATAATTGAATCATGGAAGCGCCGCTAACTGCTAACCCTGGCCCTCAGGCCGGACACTTCATGGAGGAGTAATGGCGGCATTCATGAATGAATGAAACTTTATTTGTCATTGTTACATAAACAAGTTTAAACAAGTTTAAAAAAAAAACGAAATTGGTGCAAACCCCTAAAGTGCGTTTATACAAGACATATAATTTAAAATATAAAAGAACCAAAACAAAACAAACAAAACAAACATAAAAGAACAAACATCAAGACAAGTAAAAAGGGGACCCGTATTCTAGTAAAGTGTCCAGTGACTCAGTAAAGTGTCCAGTGACTCTACCCTACTCTAGTGCTAGTACACAACTCCACATTAAGCGCTGTTACAGCTCTGGGATAAAAACTGTCCTTCAGCCTATTTGTTCTTGCCTTCATAGCTCTAAAACGTCTGCCCGAGGGCATCAGATCAAAGTGACAGTGTCCGGGGTGGGATGGGTCCTTAAGGATGCTGTTGGCCTTCCTGAGACAGCGGGAGCTGTACAGGTCAGCCAGGGAGGGGAGGGGGCAGCCGATGATCCTCTCCTAACTACTCGCTGGAGCGCCTTCCATGACATCACAGGAATACGGATAGGCCGTCGTTGGGACGTATAATGGGAAGTATAATTCGTTGCTATCAGGGCAGAAAACTCTTATCTCTGTGTTCTAACTGTTTGTGTTTTTTTCGTAAATGAACGCCCCTCTTGATCAACAGCATCACTCAAAAACATCAAAATTAGCAGATATACGTTTTTGATAGGGGTGTAACGATACATTTTAATAGCGATTCGATACATATCATGATACATGGTTGACGATACGATACATGGACGATATTGGTTCATTCATGGCGATACGATAATCGATTCAATGATTTAAAATCGATATAGTAACTATTTAGCAAAGAAATTGAATCTGTGTGAAAGGTGTGGATAGTGCAGGTTTTTAAGGGAAACATGTATTATTATGGATATAAATAAGTAAAGACAGTGATTATCTGCCAAATACATGGACATTGTATATTGACAAACCTGCACCTTGACATGAACCCAGAGATTACACACATTTATCGATAGACCAGTGTAGCTATATGGAAAGGAAAAGTAATTAAACCCCTACTTCTCATGTATTCTTCTTAAAAATGCTAAATACAATGTACAAGTAGGTAGTATCGATACAATCGATTCTTTGCACTGCCGATTCGATACGATACAAAATAAAACTACACAATTCGATTTTAGCTGTTTTCATTTCGATATACTTTTTTTTTAAGTTAAAAACTATTTCGATACAGTTACTATATCGTTACACCCCTAGTTTTGAGCTCGTAGATCTGCTACTGCTATTTTGGGAATTGGAATCCCGAAAAGTCACCGTTTTTCTTTATTTTATTCTTCGCCTCAACTGCATCTCAAGAGGCAAATAATTCACTATACCGTATTATTGCGTGCTTGCATGTTTAGCTTTATGTATTTGTGATCGAATGACCCCACATTCAGAACCTACGACAGTGGTTCCAAGAGTGGGGTCGGGGGACCCCCAGGGGTCCTTGAGGGGGTTCCAGGTGGTCCAAAATATATGCATAGCATAACAATCAGTTTAACTGTTTTAAACGCGACATACATTGGATATTTGAACATTTGCTTGAAGATCTGCTATTTTCAAATGATCTGTGTGTCCATGTAATGAATGCATACTGTGTGTCAGTACGTTTGCATGCGTGCACCCTGCTGCACTGCCCCATGTGTGCATGCAGCCAGCATCACAATCAGTTTAACTGTTTTAAACGCTACATACATTGGATAATTGAACATTTGCTTGTAGTAGGGCATTGGCGAAAAAGTCGACAAGTCGACTTCATTACACAAGTCGACTCCCACCAGAGAAAGTCGAAAGTTGAAGTTGAAAAAAAAAAAAACTTTCTATTGTGAAAATAGCAGATCTACATGCTCACTGTGAGCATGTAGATCGGCTATTTTCACAATTTCTGCCTCTATATATTTGACAATTTGGCCAATGTTTAATTTGACATTTTAGAGGTATTAAAAAAGTCCTTAAATTAGCACTTTAGAAATGTAAAGATACCCTCTATACACTTAAACTTTATGTTGGTTTGTTTACAGTTGAGTGAGAAAACAAAGCTTCACATTAAGTTAATCATCTGGGGACCCCCCAAAATAACTGGGGGGTTGTGTGTGATGTGATGACGTCAAACATCAAACGATAAAGTCGACTTCAACTTTTTACTGAGTCGACTTGCAAAAATCACAAGTCGTTAATGCCCTAGCTTGTAGACACCCTGTAATACTGTCCCATGTGTGCATGCAGCCAGGCGAGGCACCGTTGCCTGAGTTTAGTTTGAGTTTCTTGGTATTGCAGATACTGCTCCCCCCCCCCTCCCCCCACCCTTCTGTCACACCTCAGCTGCGTCTCAGTTTGAGGTAATTGCCCGTCGCTGCGGGCCAATCAGAATGAAGTCGTTTGCCACCGAGCCGCGATGATGGCTTCTCATGCCGTCTCTCCTCCCGCAGGGGCCTCCTAATTCACCATCTGTTTCCATGAGCGATGTGAACTGACGCAAATGTATTTGTGCGAGCATGCGCACAGTCAACTATGCGTGTGTGTGTGTGTGTGTGTGTGCGTGCGTGCGTGCGTGAGATTGTGCTTGTGAACCAAAATGTCTTTTTGGCGTTCACTCACGGCCCTCTTCTGAGCTGAGGCAGCCGTGGAGAGCAGCAACACAAAGTGGTTCTGATTGGCAGACGATGCATGAACACCAATCAGTGAAGAGTGTCAGTTGGGACTGGGCGGATCCAGGAGAGACACCGCGGGTCATGACCAATCACAGGAAACACAGTAATTGCATTTGGAGTGACAGCCAGCTCTCCTCACACACACACACACACACACACACACACACACACACACACACACACACACACACACACACACACACACACACACACACACACACACAGTTTCAGTGTACACATGAATCCAAGAGTGAGAGAGAAGATGTATGAAAACGTATTTAGACAGCCTTGCTGTACTGGGGCGGGTCCCTGTTTCATCTCTCTCTCAACTAAGTTTGGGGGATAAAAGCAAGAGAGACGAGGTTGAGATGGTTTGGTGAGGAGGGATGGGGGGTTCACTGTACATCATGTACAGAGGAGGGATGAGAAGGGTGCTGAAGATGGAGCTGTCATCAGGCAAGAGGAGTAGAGGAAGGCCATAGAGGAGGTTTTATGGATGCTGGTGGCAGGAGTGACCGAGGAAGTCAGACGGATGATCTGCTTCGGCGGCCCAAAGCAGATCACCCAAGGACTCATCACTGTCATCGGGGTCCATTTGGTTCTATTTTGACACTCTCAGAGTTAAATTAACCCTCAGGATATTACAGCGTGTGCTGTGATGGAAGGCTGTTATGAGAGTGGATCGATGGTTAATGCGTTCTGACCCCCTTGTACAGTACAGGAAATTACTGTATCACTGAACCACCCACACTGTAAAATCCTCAGAGTGAATCTAAGCAACACTTCCACTAGTTACATTAGCACTGAGGACTTTACTGTGCATATTGTCGTTGTCGGGCAGAAACCTTGTATCTCCAAGTTTCAAATTTGGATGTTTTTTCGTAAAGCAAAGCCCTGCTTCATCATACAAGGCCGTCGCACAAAAGTAGTGAAAACAGCAGATCTACAAGCACACAACGCCTCGCGGTGCGAGGCGTTGTGTGCTTGTAGATCGGTTGTTTTCACTAGTTTAGTTCATTTTTTAAATGATAAATACAAAACGAATGGTTTTGGACATACAAGGTTTCCACCCGATGTCCAAAAGCGTTACTTTTCAGGAGATGACCTGTGTTCCAATGGATACAATGTAGTTATTATTGAGTCACAAGCTATTTCATCTTTTCATTGTAAAAACCACAGACACACTTAACGAATGTTTTAACTCACCCACTGCCATATGACGAGTTTTTGCGGATTTTAGAGGCTGCATGTCCAATCCGCCAGTGACGAGTTTGACGACCATTTAATTCATTAGATTAAAGGTCTTTGCACACTGCTGCATTTTTTGGGCCGAATATCGGAGTGAATTTCGGAACACGTAAATAAAAAAATCAACCTCACCTTATTATGTCAATCACATTTGCACACTGCCGCCCGTTTCGTATTTTTTTTCGGAACAGGGTTGATTTTTTTTCGGTTTTCGCAACTGTTGCTAGTTGCTACTGAGTCCCTTGCTCTCTCTCTCTCTCTTTCCTCTCTCTCTCCCTGGCCTCCGGCTTTCGGATTTCCAAAACGCAACGAAAACACACAGTGCAGTGTGCAACCAGCTTAACTCTAAAACTATCCAACTTTGATTGCCGCTCTGTGGTTTCCGATTTCACCTTATACAAAGCACTTCCGGTCTGGGACCGGAAACGGCTCCATTTCCGTACCCGGGAGGGCGGGACTTAAGCATTCCTCAACGACCGCATCCGGTTTTCATTTGTTTACAGAGAAAACATGGACGTTTGTTGCTCCAAGGCGGCTCAATGGATTTCGCTCTGTTTAAAAAAAAGAAATTGTAATGGCGAATGCCGTTACAAAAGCTACATGCACGAGCACTGTGTAAAAGAAGTAAGAAAACTTCGGGAGTGAAGCGGAAAAGATGATTTTTAATCGGCGCCAATGAGTTAATAAATAGCATAAATAGCAGATTTACGAGCTCTCAACGCGAGGCGTTGTGAGCTTGTAGATCTGTTATTTTTGGCTACTTTAGCACAAAACTGTCGTACGATGAAGTAGGGCGTTCATTCACGACAAAAACATAAAAAGTTGAAAACGGGATATACAAGGTTTCTGCCCGACAGCATCAATATGATGTGGAAGTGGTGAATCAATCATAGCGTACTCTCTTACACGCTGCAAAACAGCGTGTGATTAATCTATTTAGAACGGGTACACATTATTAGTGGCCAAGGCCACGAAGTGGCAATGCCTTGGCCACTCATTGTTATTGGACTTCATCACTATTATTATTATTATTCCGCCACTTTTTCTCTAGCGGCTAGACCGTGCAGTCGCTTTTTACGAAACTCGGCAGTATGGCAGAGGACCATGCCAAACGGCTAAAACGCGAAGCTCGCAACAATCGGCCAAAGGGTGGCGCTGTAGGAAGCCTTTGAAAAATTCCAACTTTGAACAGGTGTAGCTCATGCCCTGTTTCAGGTACAGCAATGAAACCTGTATACACTTATGCGTCTCCTCATGCCGAACAACTTTTACGCTCTGACTTTTGACCTCTGACCTTTACTTCTCCCACAATTTTGAATTATATGAAAAACAGTAAAAATGTATCTCCTCCTGGCATTTTCGCGTAACGTGCACAAAACTTTTTTTACATGAACTTTGGACCAATACGGTCTGAAAAGTTAGGCGGATTTTCTTTAAAGCAAAACATTATTTTTTAATAATTCACTCAATGTTGCAGTTTTATGCAAATTATTCTTCTGCCTCTAAATCATACATGCAAAGTGACACGTTCATGGCATTTGGCAAATATGTCGAGGGTTAGTCCAAATATCACTGAAAGCAATCTTACTCGAATTGGCCAAAGGGGGGCGCTATACGAAGCGTTTGAAAACTCAAACTTTAAAGGGGCATAAGTCATGCCTCGTTTCGTTTGAAGACATGCAACTTGCTTACACGCGTGCCTTGACTCAAGCTGAAGACATCTGTGTCTTTGTTAAGTAAGCTCCGCCCTTAGATTTTCCGCCATTTGGAGCAGTTTGTAAAACACTTAAACCCGCTTTTATTCCGGAACTTTCGCGTCACGTACACAGAACTTTTTTTACATGAACTTTGGACCAATATCTAAAGATCTGTCAGATCGGATTTTTTTTAAATTTTAAACATGCTTTTTTAATAATTCAATGAATATTGCAAGTTTTATGCAAATTATTCTTCTGCCTCTAAAACATACATGCAAAGTAAAATTTTCATGAACTACTGTAGAGGGTTAGTCCAAATATCACTGAAACCAATCTTACCCCAATTGGCCAAAGGGGGGCGCTATATCATTTTGAAAGAAGGCGTCAAGTACATTACATGAAACTTTTTCTTTTTTCTTTTCTTTTTTTCCAAAAATGACAGGTCCATTATGTGTGACTGCCATAGTGTAGTGGTCAGTGAATGTGCCTGGTATACGGATGGTTGTCAGTTCAAACCCCACATCGGGTTGAGTTGATGTTAACATCCTGGAAGCCCATGGCATGTGCATATGTCAAACTGTTTAATGTTGACACGTCTGATCTAACTCCAGATCACGTTCATGTTTAAAATGAGCCCCACAACTACTGTAGATTTACATGAAACTTTTTCTTTTTTCTTTTCTTTTAAAAAAAAAAAAATGACAGGTCCATCATGTGTGACTGCCGTAGTGTAGTGGTCAGTGCCTGTGCCTGGTATACGGATGGTTAGCAGTTCAAATCCCACATTGGGTTCAGTTGATGTTAACATCCTGGATGCCCATGGCATGTGCATATGTCAAACTCACCCCAAGCCTCCAAAATATAAAAAATAAATCAATGAAATCAAGGCACTCAGCCTACATAGACTTTTTTTTTTAAACAAACATGGTTAATAGATCCTGTGGCTGCCTAGTGTAGTGGTCAGGGCATATGCCTTTCATGCAGAAGGTCGTTGGATCGAATCTCGCCTGGGGTTAATAAAAGCATAAAACCATGACATTTGGTAGACTTTACAGTTTGGTTCCTTGAACAATGTCTGATATGGAGCCTTCCTAAAAATGTCCCCCAACCCCCCTTGATGCGTATTTGAATATCCGCCATTACTAAATAATGTATTATGCATCATAAATCCTGAAACAAGCATTATAATACAAACTGTCATGTCTACACCTATGTTGTGATTTCCAAGGATTGCAATGATATCATGTACCAGCTCAGTGGCCTAGTGGTTTGAGTGTCGGCCCTAAGACTGGGAGATCCGGGTTCAAACCTGGGTTGTGTCATACCAAAGATTCTAAAAAATGGGACCCAGTGCCTCCCTGCTTGAAACTCAGCATCAAGGGTTGGATTGGGAGTAACTCCCTGCGACATACTAGCAAAATGCTTCAAATCCCGCATGCAGCGTCCGATTGCCGTGAAAGGCCCAAGAACACGTGGCACCCTTTTCACTTTGGCCTATTATAGTAGGCCAAAAAAAAACCTACCTGACCTGCCGGAGTCCTGTTCGGAAGAACACTGCTTCTAGTTTTTCTTTGATATTCTTCTTTGCTTTCCCTTGATGCCTTTTTGCTTTCCTGCTTTTTATGCCTTGGCCACTTTATCGCTGCTTGCAGCTATATTTGTGTATTATTATTTTATGCTTTAACTATTGAAAAATAGCAGATATACAAGCTCACAGCGCGGCACCGAGTGCCGCGCTGCGAGCTTGTAGATCTGCTATTTTTGAAAAATCGTGAAAATTAGAATTTTTACCCGATTCTATAAGTGTCTTTTGAATCCTTCTAAGGTTTTTTGAAAAACCTATGTTTCTGTCAGCAATCTGGCCAGCCATCGTCAAAGAGAAGGTCCTTTTCACTTAACTGGAGCTCAGTTAGTCTGTTCTTGATAGTGGAGTTCTTTGTACATGCAATTTTTAGTTTTCATTGTCAATTCGTGTTAAAGTTTATTTTTCACTTCCAATTTGTAGATTATGGTCTATAGAACAATTTTGGTTCGAGTGTCAAGACAGTAGATTGAAGAAAAATATCTTTTTTGCCCTATTTCCAAAATGAACAAAATCGGAATTGTGTTTTTTGAACAGTGTCTTAGTTTTCCCACAACTGCTGTGTAATATATTTTTTTTTATTGCTATATCAAGTCAATACTGTGTGGGGAATCAATTGGAGTCAAATATTTGTTTTGAATATTATGATATTTCACACAATGAGACAATAACATGGTTATTACACTCATACAAAACAATATGGTTACATTTTTTCCTGTACCACAATATAGTGCCATTGACTTTAACAACTACTAGAACAATATTCTAACAAAGACAAAATAAATCTAATACCTATATACAGTCTGCTCTGGTCTAGCTAGTTCTCACAAGTAGGCCTACATTTGCACAGATGTGTGCATTTCAACTTTTCCTTCATGTAACTGCACCGAGTGCAGGTTGGCATACAAGCACTTTTACAAGACAGTGCACTTCACATTTTAATATATCCTTGGCAAGGGGCAGAGTGGTCCAAATGGGACCACTAATCCCATAATCAGTGGGACTGTGGACGAGCATCATGGACCTGAATGAACCAGTAAGACTCCCTAATCGGGAGATAAGCGACTGTCATGTCGCATACACAAACTTTAGAAGGCAAAGGTAGCCAATCAGGAGGGAATATGGGAAATGGGACTGATCCATGTTGATGACATGACTATAGAGATACTGTGTACCGCTTTGTGTGATTTTAGGGCAGAATCTGTTGGAGCAGTGTCCAAAAATGTGTTTTGCAAGAATCGGCCTCATGGTGGCACTAGAAGAGGGCCATGTGAGAAATGAGGGGTTGAGGTTGTGGTTTTGCAGCCAAGGAGTGTGTGTGCAATGTTTGGCATGGATCGGGGCAACGGTGGCTGAGATATGAGTAGGGCAAAAGTGTGACGTGTGACTGACAGACTGACAGCCGGTGGAGGTTTTGATTGACAGAGTACTACTACACATATGCAGATACATACATATGTGCTGTTGCCCAGGCACTTGCTTGGAAGACTGTTCAGATGTTGATCCAAAGCATCAGTTGCGGGGGTGGAATTCTTTCCACATCCCTAGTTTTCTGTGAGAATTGTGTCATTCAAACACAATCAACATCATTGCCCTCGTTTGAGTCATCAGGGTACAGCCTACAGACAAAGTTTGTCACCACTTTTTTCAGCCTTGGAGATGCTTATGTTGGAGTGTCGGCGAGGGTTACAGATTCCTACATGAGTGATGGCACTTTGCACATCACCTTGCAGCAGGATCACTTACCCTTGAATTTGAATGACGATGTGCTGTCTGAGCCAGTGAATGCATGGATAGAGCCATGCCCTTGCATGTTGTTATGCCCAGGTTTGTGGCGATGGTATTCAAGGAGATCATTCTAGTAGTCTTTACAGCTTTGAAGGAGATCCAGATTTCCACAGATTTCCACCCCAGATGGCAACAGTGAGGAGTTTGACATCCTGGCCGGGGTACTGCAAGGAGACACCCTAGCCCCCTTCCTCTTTGTCATAGTCCTGGATTATGCGGTCTGGAAGGCCATCAGTGGACAAGAGCAGGATCTTGGCCTCAAGACGGCACCCTGCAGTAGTCTTGACAGACCTAGACTACGCGAATGACATCAGCCTACTCTCCAACCAATGCCAAGAAAACTGAGGTGATCACCTATAAGATCCTCTCAGAACATCCACCTCTCACAACAACAGGAGGCACTGCTCTGAAGGGAGTCAAGGACTTCAAGTACCTGGGCTCATGGGTCAACTCTACAGAGCAAGATCTTTAAGTGAGGAAGGCACTTGCATGGAGGGCCCTTAATGGCATGGCTAGTGTATGGAACTCCAACCTCCCCCGACAAACCAAACTCAGCTTCTTCTATGTGATGGTAGAGTCTGTTCTCCTATATGGCAGTGCATGCTGGACCTTGCTCTGCAGAAGTCTCTAGACGGGTGCTACAACAGAATGTTACGTGTAGTGATCAACATCAGCAAGAGTTCACATGTCAGCAACAAGAATCTGTATGCTGGAATATTAAGGGTGAGCGATAAAATAGCAGCCAGGAGAATGAGACTTGCAGGACACTGCCAAAGACAACAAGAGCTGCCAGCCAGTAAACTGGTGCTGTGGGAACCAACACATGGGCACCGGTCACGAGGACGTCCCACACTAACATATGTGGATGTACTCAAGAAAGATGCAGGAGCGCAAAGCACCAGCGAGCTGGCCGGATGTATGGAAAACCAGGATGACTGGAAGCGACGATGGAAGGCTCGTCTGAGGACGACCTATAGAGAGATGTCCGCATTCAGAGCTTGGATATGATGAAAATTACACAGAAGCACTACAACAACATCTGTGCACCATCCCAAGTGATGATGTTTGGAGGGCATAGAGAAGATGTAGGCCTACTAGGACACAAGTGTCAGCTTCCTCATGGTTGCATTGATCCATTGGTGGACTGTTTCCAACGTGGTGGACTTGATCAACTGCAGTAATGTAGACATCCTTGTCATCTGGAAACTGTGAATCTGTTAACTTACTTGAATCTGTTAACTTACTTGAAAGGAATGAGTACAGCTCCTTCTTACTTAACAGCTCCTTCTTGTTGTCAATGTTTGCCAGAAACTTTTGCCAATTTCAGTACTCCACCATCAATAACAAAAGTCATACACAATTGGCACAACTAACTCCTCCTGAACAGAAACCTCCTCAACAGAAATCACATCCAGGCTCTGAATGTGGCCGCGGAAATCTGGATCTCCTTCAAAGCTGGAAAGATTACTAGAATGATCTCCTTGAATACCATCACCACAAACCTGGGCATGACAACATGCAAGGGCATGGCTCTATCCATGCATTCACTGGCTCAGACAGCACATCGTCATTCAAATCCATGGCAGGGTAAGCGATCCTGCTACAAGGTGATGCGCAAAGTGCCATCCCTCATGGAATAATTTGTAACCCTCGCTGCCACTCCAACACAAGCATCTCCAAGGCTGAAAAAAGTGGGCAATGATGTTGATCATGTTCGAATGACACAATTCTCACATAAAACTAGGGACGTGCAAAGGATTCCCCCCCCCCAACTGATGCTTTGGATCAACATCTGAACAGAAGCATCTTCCAAGCAAGTGCCTGGGCGACAGCACATAACTATGTATCTGCATGAATATGTATTGTAGTACTATGTCATTCATTCATTCAGGTCCATGATGACCGTCCACAGTCCCACGGATTATGGGATTAGTGGTCCCATTTGGACCACTCTGCCCCTTGCCAAGGATATATTACAGTGTGGAGTGCACTTGTAAACGTGCTTGTATGCCAATCTGCACTCGGTGCAGTTGCATGAAAGAAATGTTGAAATGCACACGTCTGTGCAAATGTACTTGTGAGAACTTGCTAGACCAGAGCAGACTATATATTAGATTAGAATGTTTATTCTTTGTTAAAATATTGTTCTAGAAGTTGTTAAAGCCAATGGTACTATATTGTGGTACAGTTAAAACAAATGTAACTGTATTGTTGATGTTGAGTGTAATAACCATGTTATTGTCTAATTTGTGTGAAATATCAGAATATTCAAAACAAATATTTGACTCCAGTTGATTCCTCACACAGTATTGACTTGATATAGCAATAGAAAAATATATTGCACAAGCAATTGTGGGAAAATTAAGACATGTAAAAAAAATCTTAATTCCGATTTTGGTTATTTGTGTTAATAGGGTAAAAAATATATTTTTCTTCAATCTGCTGTCTTGACACTCGAACCAAAATTGTTTTATAGACCATAATCTACAAATTGGAAGTGAAAAATAAACTTTAACACAAATTTGAAATGACTGAGTGTCCAGGCACCCCACTATGAGAGACTACTGTGTCAGTGGCTCTCAAACGTTCTCATGTGAAGGACCCCAAAACTGATATGTATTTGGCCACGGACCCCCATCTCAAAATATTTAGTTCCAGGAACCTCCCAGAAGCTAAATTTGAGTTACAAACGTTCGCTTTAAAAATACATATATTCAAAGATTTGCACACATTTTCAGGACTTTTAAAAAAATAGCAGATCTACAAGCTCACAGCGCGGCACTAAAGATTTGCACACATTTTCAGGACTTTTTCAAAAATAGCAGATCTACAAGCTCACAGCGCGGCTCTCGGTGCCGCGCTGTGAGCTTGTAGATCTGCTATTTTTCAATAGTTAAAGCATTCAATAGTTCTAGGCCTAAATGGGTTAATCCGCATAACATTTCCCCAACCCAAGAACGGTGTTGCAAGTCTTTAATTGAATAGTGTTGTTTGACCTTGGCAGCCAGCATGTAACAATTAGGCTTGTTTCTTAGTCGTGTTGAGAAGAGCATATGTCTCTCTGTGCGTCTCCGTAGCACCAAAAAAACGCACGCACGCGCACGCACGCACGCACGCACGCACGCACGCACGCACGCACGCACGCACGCACGCACACACACACACACACACACACACACACACACACACACACACACACACACACACACACACACACACACACACACACACACACACACACAGATGAAAACCCCGGAAACATCAAAGCTGTCTTTGATTAGTGATGTTTCATGTGTGTGTGTGTGAGTGAGTGAGTGAGTGCGTGCACGTGTACATGTGCACGTGCGTGCGCTTTTCGGGTAGGTGGGGGCGGGTGGAAGACGAGATAGAGAAATGCAGAAGAGATGGAATAACGCTATTACCAACTTATACTCTATAATCTATATGCTTCGAATAGCACACGAAATTATGATCTACGAGCTCATGTTCCTGTAGTTAAAGTCCATGATAAGAACCGAGGAACGGGGTACATCACAGGGCAGGTCCATATGACTTCAAAACAATATCACAATCATTTCAAACCTAATTATTCAATTATGATTAACAACATAGGTTATAAAAATGTCACGGTTTCTTTGTACAACAAAATATAATACAGGGTTAATGAGACAAATTTACATTGTGATTATACTTTTTTTATCTTAAAAAATAAATACAAATAACTTACTTCTCAATTATCATTGATTCAAAACATCGGTTTTAGCGTTGGCTATTCAAAATAGCACTGCGACCGAACATCTGCTGTTGTTGAACGTGTTTGAATTGTTAGGCCTAGGCTATAATACTTTTGAACTAGAAATACGGTTCCTACGAAACAGTGTGGGCTCACATGGAACACCATGTACAGTATGGGCACAAAGATCTACCCTTTGGCTGCTCCTCATTGGCTAAGGGCTCTGCCTTTGTAATGTTGGTCATTTTTTTTTACCTTGGTCTATAAGGTTTTGGTATAACATACTGATATAGCATACTGGTCTCGAGCCCACGTGTGGTTGTTATTGCGACCGTAGGTCGCATTTACTACCAAAACCTCCACAGGCTGTCCGTGGGTGAGTCAGTATGCCCTGCTCATATCTCCACAACCGTTGCCCCCATCCATGCCAAATTTTGCACACACACTCCTTGACTGCCAAACTACAACCTCCAAGGACCCCCGGAGCCCCAGGGACCCCCAGGGCCCTGGGGGACCCCCAGATGTAAAAAATGACCAAATGTGGTCACACGTCACACGTCACACTTTTTCCCTGCTCATATCTCCGCTACCGTTGCCCCCATCCATGCCACATTTTGCACACACACTCCTTACCTGCCAAACTACAACCTCCAAGGACCCCCGGAGCTACAGGGACCCCCAGGTCCCTGGGGGACCCCCAGATGTAAAAAATGACCAAATGTGCAAAAATGACCAAATGACCACCCCAACGGGGCTGCTCACGGGGAATTCCCGGGGACCACCGACTCCTGGTGCTCCAGAACGGATGCAAAAGTGGTGGCGCCCCCAGTGGAGGACCCCCTACACTGCAGCTCACATAAAATGCCGTAACTCCGGCTAGGAGCGACCGGGAGAGCCGGGGCCGGTACCTATTCGTCCGCCGGTACCTATTCGCCGGCGCGGAGACCCCACCCCTCATTTTTCACATGGCCCTCTTCTAGCGCCACCATGAGGCCGATTCTTGCAAAACACATTTTTGGACACTGCTCCTAATGTTTTTGCCCTAAAATCACGCAAATCGGTACACAGTATGTCTACACTCATCCCATCAACATGAATCTGTCCCATATAGCGCCACCTTCAGGCCGATTTTTAAAAACCCATTTTTGGACACTGCTCCTACACATTTTGCCCTAAAATCACGAAAATCACTACACAGTATGTCTACACTCATGTCATCAACATGGATCAGGAAGATTTTGGAAAAAACACATTTTTGCCCTATTTGTGGAGCTTATCTCCAGATTAGGGAGTCTTACTGGTTTATATCAGGCCGCTTGTTGGTGGTGATGTAACCAAGAACGCTGCTCCTCATTGGCACATTGTTTTGAGGAGAATAAACTTGACCTATAAAGATTTGGTATAACATACTGGTCTCGCCTTTCAGCGAGCCCACAATTACGAAAACGTTTGAAAAACTACTGATTTAGAAGGCATTTCTCGTAGAATCAGCCTCAGGGTCTTAATGGGTTGATTACTAAACCCAGTTCTAACAACAGCAGATGGAGGAGGAGAGAGAGAGAAAGAGAGAGGAGGGAGACTGGAGGGCAGGGACGTGCTGGCCATTGGGAATAGCGGGACAACTCCCGAACGGCTGGTTCATTCCCGGCCGGTCCAGGCCAGCCATTAGGAAAAAAATTAAAATAAAATGTCAGCCTTCGTTCCATTTTGGGGGCTGGGCGGCCAACAAAGTAAATCGTCACTGTCGGGCAGAAACCTCGTATCTCCAAGTTTCAAATTTGTAAATGTTTTCACAAAGCAAAGCGCTGCTTCGTCATACAAGGCCGTTGCACAAAAGTAGTGAAAACAGCAGATCTACAAGCACACAACGCCTCGCGGTGTGAGGCGTTGTGTGCTTGTAGATCGGCTGTTTTCACTAGTTTAAATCATTTTTAAACCGATAAATACAAAACAAACGGTTTTGGACATACAAGGTTTCCATCCGACAACGACAAAATATAACTCATGAAATTGGCCCTCTGGCTTGTCACTGAAATGGCAAATCTTTGAGTAGCAGCAGCACTATAGAGAGAGATCTCTCTCCATAGCGCGCAATGAGGGGCCTCTCCAACTCTTTTTCCCGGGCTGAATCAGGGGCCCAGCACGTCCCTGCTGGAGGGAGGTGTGGAGCGGAGGGTGTGGGGTGGGGTGGGGGGGATGTAGAAAGAGGAATGGGAGAGAGAGGAGGATTTACTGTCTGTGACTGCAGAAAGGAGCAGCGTGATCACGCTGATGGATTAGAGGAGTGCATAAAAAATGTTGGCGGGGTACGTGTGTGGAGAGAGAGAGAGAGAGAGAGAGAGAGAGAGAGAGAGAGAGAGAGAGAGAGAGAGAGAGAGAGAGAGAGAGAGAGAGAGAGAGAGAGAGAGAGAGAGAGAGAGAGAGAGAGAGAGAGAGAGAGAGAGAGACAGAGAGAGAGAGAGAGAGAGAGAGAGAGAGAGAGTGGTCCAGGCTGGTCTAAAAGCTGTCATCATTAGTGTGGATGAGAAGAGAGCTCTCAACAAGCACACTCTTTTATTCATGGACACCCGTGGGGGTATTACTGACACACAGACAGACAGATGGAGTTAAAGGGATATTTCACCACTTTCAAAAAAACTTTTGGTCATTTTATTGTCTAATCAGGCTTTTATGAACACCCTGAACAGATTTTAATTGCTTCATTCAATATTTAGATATTATAAATATCCTCCTGCAGGACGCCTCCCCATACACACCCATCGTAACTTCAAACTTTATTTGTTCTGGTGACTCATACTACCCTCCTAATACGTGAGCAGGCCGTGCTTTTTCGATAACTTTTTTCATGTATTTGTAATTATTCTTTGGGAAATTGAGAAAAATATAGTACAATAAAAAAAATATTAGAAATAAATGAAAAATAAGTTATCGAAAAAACACGGCTAGCTCACATATTAGGGGGGTATTATGAGTCACCAGAACAAATAATGGTGTTTTTAATGAATCTATCATTGGTTAAAATGGAGTTTGAAGTTACAATGGGTGTGTATGGGGAGGCATCCTGCTGGAGGTTATTTGCATAACATATCTAAATAGTGAATGAAGCAAATTAAAAACTGTTCAGGGTGTTCATAAAAGCCTGATTAGACAACAAAAATTACCAAACGTTTTTTTGAAAGTGAAATATCCCTTTAAGCCCTATTTCGTTGCAGTCGAGCATCATTTTGTGTTTTTTTCATATATTAATGCCCTACTACCTAATATCAAATGTAGCGGATCTACAAGCTCAAACCATGGTTTGAGCTTGTAGATTTGCTACTTATGATGCTTTTGAATTATGATGCTGAATTTTGGACAGTGTGAGGGTTCCACCCGGCAGAGACGATTTCATACTTCGTAGTACGACGGGTTGTGGTGCAGCGTTTTTGAAGATTGTTTTGAAAATTGTCCAAAATAGGGACACCAGGTTGCGATGAAGTAAAGTTAAGGGAAATGAAAGAAAATTAAAATTGGCGGCGAGGAGAAAGATCCTGCCGTTGAGGAAAGGAGACGTGTTTATCAAAGGACACAGAGATGGTACTACCACCAGCCGCAAAGCATGCTGGGTGTACGGACAGCTTGGCCCCTGCCTCGCTTAACGCCATGGCGCATGCGTGTGCGCCCACATACTTAGTATTAGTACCACATAGCCTCACAAGTGTGAAATTAAAGGTTGCTTTATGGTTGGGGTTAGGTTAGACATTTAGAGGGCGTTAAGGTTGGAATTACGGCTGACTGCTTGTTGGTGTTGTTCACCGTGCTTTGAGTGCTTGTATGTTCTTGGCGTTAGAGTTATGGAGACCTTGTAGGTTTTTGGCTTCAGGGTTATGGTTAAAATGGCCAATAATTTTTTAAAGAAATCTCATTCATAAAATCACTGTACTAAAAGGTAGATGTCCTCACAATTACGGTATAGTAATACAAACAAGTGTGTGTGTGTGTGTGTGCGTGTGTGCGTGTGTGCGTGCGTGCGTGCCTGCCTGCCTGCCTGCCTGCCTGCCTGCCTGCCTGCCTGCGTGCGTGCGTGCGTGCGTGCGTGCGTGCGTGTGTGCGTGCGTGTGCGCGCGTGTGTGTGCGCAAGTCTGTCAGTACAGAACGTGCGCACAGCGTCCTCACATAGTCTTTGTTCTTCCTTTGTGCTCTTTCTGCCTTTTACTTTTTTTTTTTTCGTTGGGATTTTCGCTTTTCCTTTTCTTTTTTGTAGTGTTTCTGTGGACTGAGAAGCGGTCCGACAGTGTTCTTTATGGAGCCTGGAGGAGGAAAGCCTTTCAGTCAGCACTTCTAACACCAGCCACCACTGACTATATATTCTCCACAGAGATTCCAAGCCAAATAAATATTTCATGTCCTCAATCCAATCCACTCTGTACGTATACAGCGTCATACCGTACCTCTCTCTCTCTCTCTCTCTCTCTCTCTATCTCTCTCTCTCTCTCTCTCTCTCTCTCTCTCTCTCTCTCTCTCTCTCTCGCTCTCTCTCTCTCTCTCTCTCTCCCTCTGTACCTAGTCTAAAAAAGATTTTTCTTTGTTTTGGGTCGGTTACCGTGCTCAGGTATTCTGCCACAGTGTATTCTCTGTTTAGAGCCATATAGCATTCTAGTTTGCTCTGCTTTTGGGTTGCTTCTCTCCAATGTGGCTGGTAGCTTTCTTTTTGCTGTTTTATAATTTGGTTTAGTCCAGTGAGTTGTCTGTCTGGTGGCTCTGCTTGTGTTTGTGTGCAGAGTTCCCAAACCAGTTGACTGAGAGGGCATCTCTCTAGAGTTTCTCTGTGTGTGTGTGTTTGAGTGCCTTTTTATGGAGTACATCTGGGTCACTTTCTTTTAGGTGGTTATAAAATTTTAATGCTCTCTTTTTTATTTGATTATGAGAGGGTATCGTCCTAATTCTGCCCTGCATGCATTATTTGGTGTTTTCCGCTGCATTCTGAGAATTGATTTGCAGAAATCTGTGTGCAGGGTCTCAATTTGGTGTTTGTCCCATTTTTTAAGGTCTTGGTTTGCGGATGGTCCCAGGATCTTACAACCATAGAGGGAAATTGGTTCTCTCTCTCTCTCCGTCTCTCTCTCGCTCTCTCTCTCTCTCTCTCTCTCTCTCTGAATGTTGTCAGCAGTCACGGTCTCGTTATCCTCCAATCAAAACTCCTTCTGTCTCTGTACATTCAGCCCATTGAAGCAAGATACTGTAAAAAAAACAAAAGGCTCCAATTAGTCAGGCAATTAAATAGTGTTTGTCTCCTGCGCTCGTTCCCGTGTTACCGACTAATAGCTGTTCAACCTGCCATCCAGCGCTCTCCTTTGACCTTCATTTTGGTCTTCCCCTTGATCTGTAATGTATTTTGTTTATCCTTTCAAGTTATCGGGTATGCCAAAAAAGAATAATAATAATGCATCAATCATGGCACCTCTCTTTCCCTCTCTGTTCATTTGTTGTTCATCTAGTCCTCCTTCATCTTGTCTTTCTGTCTCCATCTCTTAGATCTTTGTTTCCAAGCTAAGGGCTGTCTTGTCATCAACACTGGTGGAAAAAGTACCCATCACACTTTTCTATCGATTACTCACCTCATGGAGACTTGAATTCACAGATTTTTTTTTCTCTTTTTTTCCTAAGACAATAATTTGAGGAGACTCTTTGTGTCACCATAGGGAACAAAACAGGCGCTTTGTGTCTCCATAGGGAACCACTGCTGGTCATCAAATTATTGTCTTAGGAATGCGAATAAATACAAAGATATCTATGAATTCAAGTCTCCATACTGTATGTCTCCATAAGAGTAATCGATAGGAAAAAAAACATTTTCTGGGTAAACTATCGCTTTAACTAAAAGTCCAGAATTCAAATTTGTATACCAATACTTTTATACTTTTACTCAAGTAAATTTTGAATTGTTTCTACAATGCAGTATCGATACTTTTACTTAAAGCTATACTGTGTAAGATGCCCAACTAGTGGTCATTAGCCCTATAGCAAACCGCGGTCGCGTCCGCGTCTTTCGGCCGTTTTTCGTACCTTCAGACCCCCGCGTCTGCCTCCACCTCGCTGAGATCTATCTTTTGAGGGGTCCCTTGTTCCTGTGCGTTCAGTAATTCCAGAGATACGGACTCCTTCACCCTGCCTGGTAGGCGAAATTACCTAGAGAAGGGATGGTACAAACGGGCGACAACAAATATGGCTGCCATAGCGACCCCACTTCAAGATGCGCTGTGATTGGCCGGCAGTTGTATAACCCTCGCTGTGATTGGCCGGTAGTGTGATGACGCAATTTTGGCGCGAGATCCGGTCCCCGGCAAGGATCGCAGTTTACATATATAGAGAAGGCTTTACAGGCTGAAATTCACGGAGTGGGTGTTCTAAAACTTTAGCGATTTAACAGTTAGGACAATTTTAAGATTTGTTTTATAAAAAAAGTTACATGGTACAACTTTAAGTAATAAAAACGTGAGAAACTTTTTCCACCACTGCACATAATGGTTAGTAGTCCTTCTCTCTCTGGGGTCGATTATGCTGGATTCACTAATGCTCACGCAATTTATGAGGGCCTGGTCTGCATAGAAATATCTCCTTCTAAAAGTGGAGTTTTTACTATAATTGGTACCAATAGGTCTTGAAATGCCTCATCTCTTATCCCTGGCACGAAATCATTTCAAATTGGGGTCTGTGACACCTAATATGTACCAATTTGGGGGTCCTTGACATGAAAATGTTAGGCACACAATAATGACTCTATTGGAAGAATTCAAAGACCACCGTTGTAAAGCGCCTTGGATAAAGGCGCTATACTGTATATATGCACCATTTTCACACCAGTGGTTCTCAAAGTGAGGTCTAGAGACCCCCAGGGAAATTGCAGATATGCAGTACAAGTTCACAGCGTTTCACTTCGTGCCGATAACCAATAAAGTTATATCTTGACAGCGGCTGATCCAACCCGACTGCCCACGCGGCAAATCAGTCCCTGGGGTCCTCTGTGATACGCACGCCATGTTTGAAGTTGATCTGTTAAACAGTTCTCCAGATATGTGAGGGCATGAGGAGATTATGTGCATTAATAGACATACAGACTCTAGTCAATGTATTATACTTGAAGTAGAGCTCGAGCCGGCAGAACCTCTGACGAATGTCTTGTGGGACGCTTTCAATACCTAGCCCGGTCTAACCCTTTAGGTATATTTCTCTACTGAGGTCTTTCGAGAGTGCTGTGCTTAGCTTAATTAGTGCTATGCTTAGCTTAGTGCTTCTTCGGTGGTCAACTGGAGTCTGCCACGGATCTGAACGGGAAGCCTGCTTATATAAGGTTGTCTGATGTCATATTGATGACATCAATCTGACACGTTATGCCGTCCATGCCCGGTTGCCATTGACACCGGCCTATATGGCTACTATCTATCGCCATAGTGTTCTCCAAATCTCCATGTTTAGGCCAAACAGGTTCGCTCCAAATGCCCAACGTTGAGCTAACACTGAAACGTTCTTAACAATACTCGTTTCTCTCCGGCTCCGCCTCCCCTGCTTGAGAACCGATGTCACTTTGTAATGTATGCTGCTGACTGACTCCGTAGCACTTTTATTTTATGAATGAGTCCCACGTTGACTCCTCGGGGGGGTCTTTATGCCATTTAGGACTGAGGCCAATTCTAAAAACCTGACCTAAGTTTTCTGAAAAACTTCAAATATTCATAGAAAAATAATAAAAAAATAGAAAAAGGCGGAAACCTTGTATGACCAAAACCGTTCGTTTTGTATTTATCATTTAAAAAAAGATTTAAACCAGTAAAAATAGCCGATCTGCAAGCACACAACGCGGTGCGAGGCACTGTGTGCTTGTAGATCTGCCATTTTCACTAGTTTTGTGCGACAGTCTTGTATGATGAAGCAGGGTAAAGCCCTGCTTCCATTTACAAAAACAACGTTCAAATTTGAAACTTTCTGCCAGACAGTGACGATATGTTGATATATACTGTTCATACTGTAGCATGAAGAACCCCAAAAGGGGTTCCCTTCTTGAAAGGTATAGTTACAAATAGGGGTTCCCTTCCTAAATGTTATGTTATACCTTTCTAAAGCTGCAAGATTGTCTGTGCCGTTACTAAACTGTGAAATGTGATTTATTTTTCCTCTGGTTGTGCACTCATTCACTGTTGAATACGCTACGCAGAGATGGAAACACATTCTGACAGGGAAGGAGAATAAGGGGATTTAGCTCTCTCTGTGTGTGTGTGTGTGTGTGTGTGTGTGTGTGTGTGTGTGTGTGTGTGTGTGTGTGTGTGTGTGTGTGTGTGTGTGTGTGTGTGTGTGTGTGTGTGTGTGTGTGTGTGTGTGTGTGTGTGTGTGTGTGTGCGTGCGCGCGCGCGTGCGTGCGAGACAGGCTGTTGTTGGACTGAGTTTACACACACACACACACACACACACACCCTTAAGAGACTACGAAGATTTCAGCTCAATATCAAACAACACACACTGATAATGCAATTGGCTGGGGAGCTGCCTGGCTGTGTGTGTGTGTGTGTGTGTGTGTGTGTGTGTGTCAGAGATGCCCACGAGTCTCATGATCACGAGTCGAGTCGAGTCAAGAGTCTTTGGGGGAGGAGTCCGAGTCGAGTGTCGAGTCTCTGGGGGACGTGGGGGACGAGTCGAGTCGAGTCTCAAGTCTTTAAGTGGCGAGTCCGAGTCGAGTTACGAGTCTTTATATACATATATATCTTTTTTTATTATTTTTTATAATGATCTAGCCTCCAGCTGAAAAAGTTAGATGGCGCATCATGATCACCCGGTACTCACAGATACAGCTACAGCAGCAGCCAGAAGCCATGGCAGGCTAAATTAGGAAAGACACATGCATGTATACTCACAATCACGCTACGGAGGCTGTTAAATGTTCCACGATTAATAATAATGGATCCATTTCCCCCAGAAAACAGCTCTGAAGTAGACCTCCTGCCTCTCCTTCCTCGGTGAAAGTTCCTTGGAAGCAACGCAGTTATGTCCAATAGTAGCAGGGTCCCCGGCCGTCCGATCATCATCCAATGAATAAAATAATCCCAAAACCAGCCACACTTCAGTTGCTTGCTTGAAACTTAAATCCTTTTTGTAGACCTTTGTAGCTATCTGTACTGACATTTTCCTAAGACAGCTTGAGCTAGACAAGTAGGCCTACTCAAATGTTGTTTTTAATAGGAATTGCGAAGCAATCACAATTTTTCTATTTGAAGAAGCCGCCAGAGCTGGACAGTAAGCAACATAACACTTTACTGCAGTTACTGCCGTAAAACGTATCGCTACTGGTTACCATAGCGACGTGTACTCTCAGTGGGGATTGGACCTGGGAATACATTTTACATCACTGTCGTAAACGTTTGTTGCCGGCGTATAATTAATATACTATATTAATTAAATTGTACTGGCAAGTGCATGATTGTATTCATGATCACTCCTTTACTGTATTAATATAAACAGACAGTATGTCAGGATTGATACATTACTTAGTCATTGATACAGCATCATTTTCAATAGCAGTTTTAGTTAAGATATAAATTTAAAAAAAATAAACGTGGTTCAACATAATCTTTATTCCAAAATAAAGCTTTTCTTTTACTTCTTTAGCATAAAGTTTTTTTTCCCTTTCATTTCCACTCCCCTCCTGCTTTTTTAAAAGCTATTTTTCTTTTTTAAAGTTACTGCAGTGCTGTGAAGAATCCTGACAGCACAACTGTAACATTACGGGCATATTTGGCATAACTTCACGTTAATGCTTTGAACAATAATTACGTGGGGTTAATTAGTAGATGCAGCTGGTGGAATTGACATCATGAAGAGAAGAGCCCACCGGAGAAAAAAGTGAAAACCCGACGCTAGAAAAGCACTGTCTCACGGAAAATCCTATTATCTTATCAAATTATTAAACAAATGCCACGTTAACTGAAGTAGAATAGCTGATGATGAGCTAAACATATGTGTTTTATTTCGCCGTTTTAATATTTAAATCTTATTCTGAAAGGCTGCATGCAGCAGCTGTCCTGCCTACTGCTGCTACTGAACTAACAGCCTAGGCCTAGGCTACTGTAGGTTTATTGTTCAGCCTATAAACCTCTCAAAATCAACTATGGCTTATATTGTTTAGCCTATAAGGCTCCCAAAAAATCAGAGTTGCAAGCTATTAATCCACCTTGTCATGGCGCGTCGGCGTCTAGATATCATGGAAAGACGCACTATAGCCTATACGTGCGAGCGCAACAGATACAAAAAACAATTTAATAATCCTCTAGCAGTGTAACAGTAGGGCTACTGGGCATGGTAACCTCACGTTACTGCTTTAAACAATAAGTTAACTTACGAGGGGTTAATGAGCTCAGCTATTAGACCTATATAGCTGCAGCTGGTGGTAGTGGAACATTATTAATATTATTACGAGAGGAGGCTGCGCTCTGGAGAGAAACCCGACGTTAGATAAGCAGGTTCTCACAGATAATCCTATCATTTTATACAATTATTGAACAAATGCCAGGTTAGCTGAAGTAAAATAGCTGATGATGAGCTAAACATATATGTTTTATTTCGCCGTTTTAATATTTAAATCTTAGGATGAAAGGTCCATGCAGACGGCTGTGTCTGCCACGCTTTGCGAGACAGACTGCGGTTTTCCCAACGGCCCTGAGCTGCGGGCGGTCCAAGTGAACACAGCGAAGCGCTCCTGGGCTGGCCCCCACCGTTGCGCTTAAGTACGTTGGGAAAAACAACGCGGTCGCCGCTGTCTCCGTGCGCAACACTCAGCAGCACAGCGGCGCGCAGCCGCGCAACAGAGAAGAAAGAAAGAAGAAAGGAGAAGGAAAGGCAATATTTGTCGTGCTTGTCATGCATTATAGTGCTTAAAATAAAGATTGTTAACGTCGTGAACAATCTTTATTTTAAGCACCGCTCATAAGACTCGTGAACTTAACGAGTCTTATGAGCACGAGTCGAGTCAAGTCACGAGTTTTTGAGGGGCGAGTCCGAGTCGAGTGACGAGTCGCCAAAAGTGTCACTCGATTCGACTCGAGTGACGAGTCTTTAACTCGAGTCCCCATCTCTGGTGTGTGTGTGTGTGTGTGTGTGTGTGTGTGTGGCAGCATCGGACAGGATCGGGGAGAGAGTTCATAGGTGTTTGCTTGTGTATTTACAGTACATACGGTGTACGGATTTTACTACTGTAATGTATCTTGAATAATAAGTACCAGTGGTGTAAAGTTTGTACTTTTACTAGAGTTTTTATATTTATCTGTCTGTCTGTCTGTCTGTCTGTCTGTCTGTCTGTCTGTCTGTCTGTCTGTCTGTCTGTCTGTCTGTCTGTCTGTCTGTCTGTCAGTCTTCCTTTTTTCCATTTTATGCCCATAAATGGAGATCCCTGATACCATCAATATGACGTCATAGTACTGTGATGTCCAGGGGGGAAATAGAGGGGGCGAGGCGTTGTGAGCATGTAGATCTGCTATTTTCACAATAGAACCGTTACAAAAATGTAATGCCTATTTTCCATGAGGACTCCCATCTTTGCCATACCCTAGCTTTTGCTGAACTGATGCCACTGCTGGCCCACTGCTATGAGTACTCATAGTATGAGCACAACGGTTATTGCATAATCGGTGGGAAAGCAACATCCCCAACGGATATTGCCCTAGTCTTTCTTTTTAAATGACGGTAATAAGATTGATTGAGCCAGTAAGCGTGTGCATGCATGAGCGTTCATCATAACATGACAGCTATAGGCTCCGGTCCTTTGTCCTTCTATCCTTCTCCTTCAAGGGTGACATCGTCTCATGAGTTTCCTTTTTGTAAATGGATTGATTCCTTTATTATACCAACGGGGACATTCAGTCGCCCAGAGGCGGCACAGCAGTTAAGGTTACAAAGTTACAGGGAAGTATGAAAAGAAAAAAAAAAGTACCGTTGTGTAACAGCAAAGAAACAGAGCAAAAAGAGAATAGATAGCATCATACTGTATCTTTGTGTGAGACAAAAACTGCAACTTTGTGTGTGCAACTGATTTGCTGTGTGTGTGTGTGTGTGTGTGTGTGTGTGTGTGTGTGTGTGTGTGTGTGTGTGTGTGTGTGTGTGTGTGTGTGTGTGTGTGTGTGTGTGTGTGTGTGTGTGTGTGTGTGTGTGTGTGTGTGTGTGTGTGTGTGCTGACTCAGACAGCCTGTGGCAGCAGTCTGGGTGGCATCAGGGCTGACATTAGATTATCCTCACAGATCGAGCAGCAGATCAGATTAGAAGGAGAGGCTCTAATAAAAGGGTCAGGAAATGAAATAGAATCAACAGCGTAATGGAGGACCACGTCAGTGCCGCTAACT
The DNA here is from genome assembly GCF_963921795.1 of Nannobrachium achirus. NCBI lineage: Eukaryota > Metazoa > Chordata > Actinopteri > Myctophiformes > Myctophidae > Nannobrachium > Nannobrachium achirus. The sequence goes on along the minus strand of NC_137820.1, from coordinate 28,234,687 downwards.
AACGCTCCAGAGGCCTGTCCTGCAGAGCTGGACATGTCACACGTTGTGAGCAGGGACGTGCTGGCCATTAGGAAAAGCGGGACAATTCCCGAACGGCCGGTTCATTCCCGGCCGGTCCAGGAAAAAAAAATAAAAAATAAATGTCGGCCTTCGTTCCATTTTGGGGTCTGGGCGGCCAGCAAAGTAAATTGTCAGTGTCAGGCAGAAACCTTGTGTCTCCAAGTTTCAATTGTATACATTTTTTCGCAAAGAAAAGCCCTGCTTCATCATACAAGGCTGTTGCACAAAAGTAGAGAAAACAGCAGATCTACAAGCACACAACGCCTCGCACCGCGAGGCATTGTGTGCTTGTAGATCGGTTGTTTTCACTAGTTTAAATCATTTTTAAAATGATAAATACAAAACAAACGGTTTTGGACATACAAGGTTTCCACCCGACAACGACAAAATATAACAGTAATTGGTCCACTGGCTTGTCACTTGTCATGATCTGAAATGGCAAATCTTTGAGTAGCTGCAGCGCTATAGAGAGAGATCTCTCTCTATAGCGTGCAATGAGGGCCTCTCCAACTCTTTTTCCCGGGCTGAATCAGGGGCCCAGCATGTCCCTGGTTGTGAGCTTGAAAACTGTCTTTTCCATATCAAACCTTTTCAAGTCAAGGACCCCCATATCGAGATGTGGTTGCGGCCGCGGACCTCCATCTGAAAAGGTTTTGTGCTAGCGAAGAAGAGGAGATTATTTATAGTATTTTTCAAATATTTTCGAATAATAGCAGATGTACAAGTTGCTTGTGGATCTGTTTGTCCCTCATTTACGGCTTTGTTTCCCATATTCCCTCCTGATTGGCTACCATTGCCTCCCGATTAGGGAGTCTTACTGGTAATAATGTTGTGCTGACTTTAATCCTATACTGCATCAATACAGCAATTAAACCTTCGCTGTTTTTTGTTTGTTTTTGTATTTCAGTGAAATTTTCACTCATATTCCATAGGTAGAATGTCTATAGACAAAAACGAATAAATAAATAAATCAGAAACCATAGAGTTTGCACACAAAAAAAATAATTGTATTCACTGTTTTATGTAAACCGTTGACGTGACAATAAAGACGATTCTAAATAAACAACATAAAAACAGACAATATCATCATCTACTCCCACTCCCGTTCTAGGACAAACACCCTAAAATAATGAAATAATTAAAAGAAGCACAGATAAGTATTTCAAAGCCCCAAAGACAGCCTTCCATTCCAACAAAACACCAGAGCTGGAGGGGAGGAATAAGGAGTAAAAAACCTAATTAGTACTGGTCCTAAAGGATTATCTTAAAAAAGTACAAATTGTCCCCATATTTCTGCTCAGGGCCATTGCAGCAGGGCCTATTTCTCTTTACCCCCACCCCCACCACCCATCCCACCCAAGGGTGTCACACCAAATTCTGGGCCCTGGGTACAAGGATTCACTCACAGTTTGTGCTTTAACTATTGAAAAATAGCAGATATACAAGCTCACAGCGCGGCACCGAGTGCCGCGCTGTGAGCTTGTAGATCTGCTATTTTTGAAAAATCGTGAACCTTTGTGCAAGTCTTTGAATATTTCAAATCCCTTTAAAAAATAAAAAATAAACAATGTTTCTATGTCGGCGGTGCTCAAACCTTTTCATGTGAAGGACCCCCAAAATTACATGTGTTTGGCCACAGACCCCATCTCAAAATATTTAGTTCCAGGGACCCCCGCAGAAGCAAAATTTGAGTTACAAATGTCCGCTTAAAAAATACATACATTCAAAGATTTGCACACATTTTCACGACGTGAGCTTGTAGATCTGCTATTTTTCAGTACAAAATAATTCCGAGCCCCTTGGCCTTAGTAACTCAGTCCCACTCCCCCCCCCCCCCCCCCCCTTGTGACGCCCCTGATCCCACCTATATCCCACCCTCAAGTGTTGAGAAAGGGCAAACAGGTTGAGTGGAGTCTTAACGCCGATGCTTTAGTTTCCATGAGTGCACTTTGCAAGCTGCCGCCACCAAGAGACACGTTTTATATTCATGAGAGAATGACCTTAACACACTGTCCCCTGCTGCCCCCCCCCCCCCCCCCCCCTCGCCGCTGCAATGATTTATGGGACATAGAGGTTCTGGGCGGCGTTGGGCTGCATGATGTGTGTGTGTGTTGTTGTTGTTGTTTACACACCCCATCATCATCATCATCATCGGCCCACTTCGGCCTTCGCAGACGGGTCGTTATCCAATCAGGTTTGCAAACCGTTATCGCGCGTACGTAGCCTACCCACAGCACGGACAACGTAAAAAAAAAAAGGGATTTGTGCGCTCCGCGTACGGTGAGTGCACACACTACACCAGCACAAAACAAACACAGCGTATTAATCCTGGCTCTCAACCTCTGATGTGAGCAACACGAGGACATGGTTTGTACTGATGGGGGGATTTGAACCACCATGGATAATTGGTTGAGTGAAAAAAGTCACTTAACTCTTTTACCGCTTCGGACGTTCCCGTTCGCCCCAATTTTGAACCCAGCTCGTTGCCAATACGTACGCTTTGTTCTTTTACCTTGTCTGATGACTGTGAGCTGATGAGGGGTCGCGCGGGTGTGTACAGTAAAAACATCTCCCGTAATGCTGCTTTCAAATCTCCTCCACACGTAAACATCAATGATGTCCAATTCACTTCCTGGCTGTTCTCTGGCTCTGAACGACGGCAAGCGGAGCGGCCCAATTCACACCAATTCTTTGCATAAGGCTGCCCTCTGCCGCCAGCTTGGCTAAAGTACACATATATTAAATAAAAATAATGAATAGATCTTTTTCTATAACATCGCAAAGGTAAGCTGCTTTTTGCTGGCACCAGCCCCAATAAATAAATAATAAATCTGACAGTAGAACTGTTAAAAAAAAAAGTAACGTTTCTGAAAGTTTGCCATCCATCCATCCATCTTCAACCGCTTATCCGGAATCGGGTCGCGGGGTTGACAGTTCCAACTGAGACTTCCATGATTTCCTTATCCTGAGCAACTTCCGAGGGGGCATCCATACTGGATGCCCGAATCACCTAAGCTGACTCCTTTCCAAGTGTAGGAGCAGCGGTTCTACTCCAAGTTTGCCCAAAATAGTAAAATATGCCGAAGCCTAATCTTATTCCTGAACTTAACCTCCAGCTGTCGTTTAATGTCGGAGAATTCTAGCATGTTCTCCTTTCTGAGCACCCGTATTTCGAGAAGAATGCTCCTCAGGCTCTCGTCGCCATCTTCCTCTTCATCATGGCCCTCACAGGAGGTGCTCCGGCTGTTTCGTCTCGATTCTCGTTCAAAATCTGCATTGTTCAGGGTCGTTCTTCTAGTATTCCTACCCACCTTCATCGTTTTAGACATTGTTATCTCCGATTTTTGACCAACCAGGCTTTTTAAGAAACCGTCTTGGAGCTTGGCGGAAGCCCTCCTGAACTTAACCTCAGTAAAACTATGCCTAACCCTAAACGTATGCCTGACCTTAACCTCGGTAAAGCGAATGAAAGAATATAAGAACCGCTGGAGGGTGAGTGGTCCGCGACAAAAACAGGGCGAGTATGTTTTAGACAGAGCGTTTCGTTTACCCTTTAGAAGTCTGTATGCACCTTTTTTCATTTCTATGGCCTTTATCCACTTTATTCTTTATTCACAAAACCTTTCTCTGTTTTTGGACATGCTTGCCTCGGTTTGGTGAGATTATTTCCGATTCAGATTCTTCCTAAGTTCTTCATCGGAAGAGGACATGGAAGAGAGAGCTACGAGGATGAATACAGAAAATGCCACAAAATAAGCACAGACTACTAACAGTAGCTCATATATTACTACAATATACTACATCTGTGATTCAGTGCCCATGAATATGGAGAAGCGCCGCAATAAATGACTCTAAAGCTCACCGTAGCGAATGCTGTTCTGCATATTAGCCAGCTGCATCGGAAGAAATCATCATTATCATATTAACGGGGGTGTAGAGAAATACCAAATGATCCTGAGCACCAACGCTGGGGAATGCCTTAAGCATGCACATTTAATGTACCCACGCACAGCATGCAGAGGCATGGAAGCGCACACACACACACACACACACACACACACACACACACACACACACACACACACACACACACTTATTTATTGACCTTCGAGGTCACAGACCTGGATGTTCTGGGACGCATTATTATGCATTATTACTATAACCATTATTTTATGCTTTAAATAGGCGTGCCACGCTGTGAGCTTGTAGATCTGCTATTAACTCATACAGTGCCAGGCGACTTTTAGAGCAACTTTCTCACTATGGGCTTCCCTGCCAAGCGACTTTGGGCGACTTTTACTTAGAAAAAAAACAAAAAAAAAAATTTTTTTCAAAAAAAAATTTTGGACCCCAAAAAATGTAGTAGGCATGATAGAAATCGCGAAATTGCATGTTTAACCCCCATAGCAACCCCATCTATCAAACATGGCAGCCATCTTTGTTTACATTTTAGGAAAACATAATGGCTATTATCTCAAGAATGCCTGAACGGATTTCCAATCTTTTTTTTTTGTTTGAAAGCTGTGAACAGCCTGCACAAACATGGTGCATGATCTGTGCATGGGTGTGCATGATCTGTGCACTACAAATTACATGGAAGTCTATGGAGAGGGCTGGCACTAATGCCACTCGAGGGCATTTTTAATTGGCAGTAAGTGAGTTAAAAAAATCTTGAATATTTTTGACCCGATTCTATAGTCTTCTAAATCCTATTTTGGAAAAACGCATGTTTCTATGTCAGTGGTTCTCACACTTTTTCAACTTTGTCAAAACCCCATCTCAAAATATTATGTATCAGGGACCCCCCACAAGCAAATATTTGAGTTACAAATGTTCGCTACATATTCAGATCCGTGAGCTTGTATATCTGCTATTTTTTCAATTGTTAAATCATAAAATAATGATTATACAGGTCTAAATGGATTAAGTGTTCAATTACATAACTCTGAGAGTGTACAAATGTAACCAAATTTGGTAGGCAGCATCACACCGGTGGATGTGTATGAATGGGAACCTCCAGATATCAGACAGAAATGTGAGATTCTTCCACTGAGGAACACACTTGTAAACAAGCCAGAGTCACACTAGACGGATATTATTTAATTGCTTGCCCCCGGGCCAGGAGCTAGTCTTTATTTTTCAAAATAGGTTACCAGAGTGATGTTCGGGATTTTGAGTTAATACTCTGCTACTACTGTGTGTGTGTGTGTGTGTGTGTGTGTGTGTGTGTGTGTGTGTGTGTGTGTGTGTGTGTGTGTGTGTGTGTGTGTGTGTGTGTGTGTGTGTGTGTGTGTGTGTGTGTGTGTGAAAGAGACAGAGTTAATGAGGTGTCTCACCCAGTGACAGATGCTGGCCTATTAGTTCAGATATGCTATTGAACAGGCCTGGGCATTGTTATTCTAGGGCCAATGAGGTAGGCTTGTGTGTGTGTGTGTGTGTGTGTGTGTGTGTGTGTGCGTGTGTGCGTGTGTGTGTGTGTGTGTGTGTGTGTGTGTGTGTGTGTGTGTGTGTGTGTGTGTGTGTGTGTGTGCGTGCGTGTGCGTGTGCGCGTGCACGTGCGCGTGCGTGTGTGTGTGTGTGCGCATGCAATAGCTTGTAGTAGAAGTCCATCTCATAGTGCAGGTATACCCTCACAAAATAAACAAGCAGTAATCCCGGTCTCTATACTGCCTCCCCCTGGTCAGCTGGGGCGCCCAATGGAGGGGAAATAAACTGGTTGGAACTTGGAATAACGGGTTCCTTCCACGCACTATGTCCACCCAGGGAAATCCCCCCCTGTCAGGTGATAAGAAGCAGCCTGGACACTCCTCACGCATAGAAGGAAGCATGAGTTCACGTCTTGATCGGCGATTTTCACTACTTATTAATTATTATATTTTTTATGTATGGGATTGCTTCGATTTGTTTGTTTGTTTGTTTTAAAATGTATACAATTATTTTTTACGTAGGAAAAGAAAATGGAAATTACTCTGTGACCCACAAATGGGTCGCGGCCCACTGTTTGGGAAACAGTGCTGTAGCTTGCATTAGAAGAGCGTCTCATGTGAAGCACGTCAGATGTTTATTCATGGGAGACGTTGTTATCTTGTTAATGGTGTCAGAGGGTATGTTTTATTCACAGCCTCTCTCTGGTAATATGCTGACCGGCCACACATCCTCTCATGGTCTTCACAGCTTGTTTGCATTGTAATGTGATTGAAGTCAGATCCAGTTTGTCGGAAAGTACTGTACAAGTATATTGTACAAGTACTCTCATTGCTGCGTTTGCTTTGCCATGCACTTTACCTTAAGTAAACTTTCTGATGGAGCATTGTAGTCAGCTACTTTTCGGAAAGGCAAGTTATGCTGTTTTTTTTTGTTTTTTTTTTACGTTTAGAGAGAAAAAATTGCATATCTACAAGAATCTCACAACAATTTTGTGACTGGAAGAGGGATCGTTTGGAAAGGCGAATTCATTTTGTAATGGTAATCAATAACCATCATGATATGACCATATGAAACCTATTCAAAGTCAAGGCCTAGTGGTTAGAGTGTAAAACCCTGAGACTGGGAGGTTGGGGTTCAAACCCCGGCCGGGTCATACTAAAATGGGACCCAGTGCCTCCTGCTTGGCATCAAGGGTTGGATTGGGGTAAGTCCCTGTGAGTGTGACATACTAGCGTCACGTCCAGGGGGTGTACTTGTACATCAAGCTGCCTCACGCTACAGAAATAGCCCTACGTGCCTCATGGCTCAGCAAGGCTTACTACTGGCCCAAGGAACAGGTTATTTCTGTTTTTACTAATATGTTCGTTTTATTTTTTACCCTATTCTACCGGACTGCCATGACAAACCAGTAAACTGTGTTGCACAGAAAGACCCCCAATTAATGTCTCTCCATCTGTCCCTCTCTCTCCATCTGTCCCTCTCTCTCCATCTGTCCCTCTCTCTCCCCAGCCTGATCTCCTCCAGACGATACTACTTTGAGATCCTACACAAGCAGGATGACAAGGGCTCGGACCACGTGGAGGTCGGGGTAAGTGGGAATGGTCTTTCTCTCCCTCTCTCCCTCTCTCTCTCTCTCTCTCTCTCTCTCTCTCTCTCAGTGTTTGTGTCCAAGGTGGAGGAGCACCACAGAAAAAGCATTCTGCCTTACCATTGTCAACGAAAAGTTCCTCTATCTTTCGCGTAGCAGAGTCTGTTCTTGAGAGACTACAGAAAGAGAGATCTACTGTGCTGGGGGAGTGGGACTGAGTTACTAGGGCCCAAGGTGGTGGGGGGGGGTGGGGGGGGCTTGAAAGCCTCCTCTGCCAATGAAGAACATTCATAAGCCCCTTTTCCACTGACATGGCCCAACACCACAAAACTCCATACCGCCCATTTGTGCTAGGTTTTCCACTACAAGGTAGAGTGGTGTGAAAACGGTACTAAACGTGGTACTAAAAAGTATCCAATCTAGAGTAGGTCTGAGCTAGGCCAAACAGGGCCAAACACTTCATAATGACTGATCACTCACTGACTTTTCATTTAGACCACCAGGATATAGTTGTAATACATGATAATAGATTCTATTGTGTTATAACCACTATTATAATCTATTATAGTGTATAATTATCATAGTAATACATTAATACTGTATAATGTATTATAATCGCAGTTATAATCCATTATAGTGAATTATAATTTAGGATAGTACCCTAACCCTAACCCTAACCCTAACCCTAACCCTTATATTGTATTATAATCCAAGTTAAAAAGGTCAATTTGTTTCTTACCGATAGGGGTACTTTTGTGTAATGGAAAATGTAGATATTTGTATGTGGTGCGGTGTGGTGTGGTGGAGTGTAGTCGAAAAGGGGCTATAGAGGGGCCCACAGTGAATCCTTGTCCCCAGGGCCCAGAATTTGGTGTGACACCCTTGACTGTGCTATCCACTCCATTTGTTCCATGTGCTCACATTCTCAGGGCCGCTGGCCCAGTGAGAGCCCCCTGGTTGGGGCCATGGCTCCCTGTGTCGCCAGGCCAAAACACTTCAATGGTTGAGAGTGTGCTTTAATACTTTACTTAAAGGGCAACTTTGTATTTTTACAACAAGGGGCCATATTTGAACTTATTTGTAATTAGAAAAAAAAGTGTGGCTAAATAGTCTTTTTAGACAAAATAAGCTGGTTATTTCTGTATTACTATTTACAGTAACACTACTAGCCCCCATAAGTCACATCTGCCCATGAAAGATTGCGGTGCATCTTGAGAGTGGGTTTATTGTCTAAAAAGACATATTTAGCCACGTGTACGCATGCCCCCACCACTGAAATCAAAATCATTAAAATCGCTAAAACGATAGTGAAGCAGTAAATGAAAACATTTTAACACTCATATTTAGTTTTCTCTAATTACAATCTAAAATATGAACCCTTGTTGTAAAACGACAAAGTTGTCCTTTAATCAAATATTTTGAGTATCGGTTTAGCTTGAGGCCTTTTTTTTTTGTCACATACTTATGACTCTCACTCCACAAAACTATTGTACATTTGACACCGCTACATGACATTACATTATCTCTTTCCGCCACACTTCTGCCCCAGTCAGTGTCTTCATAAAGTTCTCCCCAGCCCCCACCCTCACGCTTTGTAAGTTTCATTTCCTGCCGTTTGCCTCTCTTGCCTTCGTGGCGTCTCTCTGCACCGGCGCTGTTCCGGGGCCTGAGGCGTGCGTGATGCTCCGAGAGCAGCGGAGGCTCATTTTATAAGAGCAAACGTGTTAATTTACAGGAGTGGAGGAGGCCAAGATGGAAGGGAGAGATCAGTGGCACTCGTCTCTCCCTCCCTCAGCAGCTCCAGGTGATCGGAAGCCTCCGCATCCGTCCCTCCTTCCAGAGAACTATGTTGCTTCACTCCTTTTTGTACTTCCCCTGCCAGGGGCGTCACAAGGGGGGGAAAAGTGGGACTGAGTTACTAGGGCCCAAGGTGGAGGGGCCTTCATTATACTTTAGCTATTGTAGATCTGCTATTTTTGAAAAGTTGGGTGCAAATCTTTGAATATATGTATTTTTTAAGCGAACATTTGTAACTCAAATTTTGCTTCTGGGGGGTCCCTGGAACTAAGGGGATCTGTGGCCAAATACATATCATTTTGGGGGTCCTTCACATGAAAAGGTTTGAGCACCACTGACATAGAAACATAGGTTTTTCCAAAAACCTTAGAAGGATTTAGAAGACATTTATAGAATCGAGTCAAAAATATTCAAAGACTTTTTCACGATTTTTCAAAAATAGCAGATCTATATCTGTTGAAGTTGAAGTTCAAAATAATGCGTAATAATGTGTTCACAGTCTAAATGGGTTAACCCATTTAGACTTATGAAGAACACAGTGAATCCTTGTACCCAGGGCCCAGAATTTACTGCGAAACCCCTGCTCCCCCTGCACTGTAGCTGTGCCTTTGTGTCTCTCTCCGTAGACCAATTGTTCTAAAAACCTTCAGCTTCAAGACCCAAAAGATGCATTTGGCACCTCCCCGTGACCTAAACTAAACTAGACTGCACTCTGTTGAGGTGCCAACTTGCGTCTTGTGAACTCGTCGTGGCCATATATGGCCTACTTGTGGATGACTTAAACACATGTTTTTTCAAGGGCTATCCCATTGGATGACATAAACACAGACAGACGCCACATACAGAAACACCAAATGCAGTACTTGCGCCAAGTAATTAACCACTTATTAAGCCCTGTTTAATAGTAAAATAGCTCATCTACAAGCTCACCTGTGAGCATGTATATGTTAAAATGGCAAGAATGAATTGCAGAACAGAGCAGGAATTGTGAGGAGAGAGAAGGGGAGTGGAAATGGTGAAACAAAATGATCGATTGATGCTTCACCGCATCATTGGATCGCTAAAAAAAATCGTTTGCACTTCACGCCAATGACGCGTGTGACAAGTGACAGCCGTCAGTCTGGACAATCCATGGAAAATGACTTGTAGCTTCCGTTGCTATATGTCACCACTGAAGTGAACGTTGTCACATTCAGAACTTTGGTTGGCAGGCGTTGAACTTCGTCCAAGGAGGTCAGCCACGCGGCGACGCAGCAATACCGCGAGCAAACATCATTATTGAGACGCCGATAAACAATTATCGCTGTTATCCTGTCCTTACTTTCACTCTGTCTCTCCTTGTTGTCACCTTTCCCCTTGTCTCTTTAAGCAGCAGCACCCAGGGGCGTCACAAGGGGGGGGGGGGGGAGTGGGACTGAGTTACTAGGGCCCAATTGGTGGAGGGGCCTTAAATATTTATTTTATACTTTAGCTAATGAAAAATAGCAGGTATACAAGCCTTGTAGATATTCTATTTTTGAAAAGTCGTGGAAATGTGTATTATATGTATTTTTTAAGCGAACATTTGTCACTCAAATTCTTCTTCTGGGGGGTCCCTGGAACTAAATATTAAAACATATGTTTTTCAAAAAACCTTAGAAGGATTTGAAATATTCAAAAATAGCAGATCTACAAGCTCGCAGCGCGGCACTCGTGAGTGTGTGTGTGTGTGTGTGTGTGTGTGTGTGTGTGTGTGTGTGTGTGTGTGTGTGTGTGTGTGCGTGTGCGTGTGCATGCCTGCTTGCGTGTGCGTGTGCATGCTCATATGGACGGATAGTCGCTTCTTTTGGGCTTGTTTTCATAGACCCCGGTTGCTTGTTTCTCCCGCAACATCTGGCAACACTGGTGGTTAATTGTTATTCACACCATCAGCTCTCCCACCATGCCATGGAGATGGCCAATAAGTATGACCGTCATCGTGATCGTGTGTACAGAGCCACGGTCATGTGATGATCTGTCCTCCATTCCAATCTCTCTCTCTAACTCACTTGTTTTTGCTAGTGGTGGAAAAAGTACTCACATATCGTCGTTGTCGAGCGGAAACCTCGTATCTCCAAGTTTCAAATTTGTATGTTCTTTCGCAAAGTAAAGCCATGCTTCATCATACAAGGCCGTCGCACAAAAGTAGTGAAAACAGCAGATCTACAAGCACACAACGCCTCGCGGTGCGAGGCGTTGTGTGCTTTGTGTAAAGTACAAATACCTCAGAAATTGTACTTAAGTACAGTACTTGAGTAAATGTATATGGTTACTTTACGCCACTGCATTCCAATCACTCTCTCTCACTCACTTGTTTTTGCACTCTCCATTTCTCTCTCTATCTCTCCCCCTCCCTTCTCTTTCTACACCCCCCCCCCCTCTATCTCTCCACCTCTCCCCTCTCTCCCCCTTCCTCTGATTGAGCAGCCCAGCGTGCCACGAGGCCATCAAAGTTAGTTTGCACTGGTAAAAATAAATTAATGAAGCAGATAAAAGCTATAGCAGCAAATCAAGACACTGTGAGAGAGAGAGAGAGAGTGTGTGTGTGTGTGTGTGTGTGTGTGTGTGTGTGTGTGTGTGTGTGTGTGTGTGTGTGTGTGTGTGTGTGTGTGTGTGTGTGTGTGTGTGTGTGTGTGTGTGTGTGTGTGTGTGTGTGTGTGTGTGTGTGTGTGTGTGTGCGCACACAGCCTCACTCTGAGATGGCCTAGCGGTCTTAGCAAGGCTCCCTTTCATGTGATTTAGCAGTGGAATACATCTCACACCTTGACAAAAATAGCAGATTTATGGCGGGCCGGCCCACCCCAGCGTTAGCCTATAGGGCACACATAAATCCGGTCCGGCACCAGGCCACTCATTTGTTAAGTTGCAGATAGTGCAGACAGACTCGCATGGATGTTTTGTTCCCGAGCCGATGACTGTGATAGCGCTGTTTTTTTAACCCATTAAAGACGCGAGGCTGATTCTTCAAGTGCCGTATGGTCAAATTAGTGTAGTTCTCACTCTTTTTCGTAATTCAAAATGATTCCTCATTTTCACCTTAGCTAGTCCTTGTTGAACCTTGTTTTTCAAGATACGGAATTATAATAAGAGTCTAAAATAGTAGATGTATAAGCTCGCAGTGCTGAACGAAGTGACACACTGTGAGCTTGTATATCTGCTATTTTTGCCAACGCCAAACGTCTCAAATTAGGCTATACACACACACACACACACACACACACACACACACACACACACACACACACACACACACACACACACACACACACACACACGCACACACACGCACACACACACAGAGGCAAGGTGCCTGGATGAGCTGGACTGTGTGTGCTAATAGCTTTCATGGACATGCATATATGCACACACACACACACACACACACACACACACACACACACACACACACACACACACACACACACACACACACACACACACACATACGAAATCATACACAAACACACACACAAACACGTGTGGAGAGGTCATTGCTTTCTTTTAAAGACCCTTTTGAATTTAGAATGAGTTTACCTTTTATAGAATTGAAGTACTTTGCTGGGTGTTTTATTTGTATAGTCATGTATTGTCTCGTCTTGAATGTATGCGTTGACCTGAGAAAAACAATTTTCGCTTGTGGATAATAAAGACATCGAATCTGCCTCCTGGCCCCTCAAAAAGAAAAGAAAGATCACGCCGTGTTTGCCCGTGTCCTTTCATTTCGGGATGAATGAAGGAAAATGGACGCAACAAGGCAGAACAATAAATAGGGCTTTTGGACGGGAGAGGGGACAGGTTAGGAATACATTGTACTACCCTCTCCTCCGGGGATGCAAAACAACCGTTTAGTATGTATGAGCTCACAGCAGAGCTCCCTTCTGAGTTATTCTGACTCCGAGGGAAGCACAATGTACCTTCTGAGAGTCAAAGGTACATGCAGGGTGTGAATGAGATGGTTGTGGCGCTCTTAACCACTTCCAACGTGTTTTCAACCTATTTTGGGCGTATCACTATACTGTACATCAGTGTGTTTCTCAACCTTTTTTTCTGCATGGGCGCGCTTTTCATGTCCCAAGAATCCATGGGCACACCAACATAATACGGGGGTGTAAATATCGTCACTGTCGGGAAGAAACCTTGTATCTCCAAGATTCAAATTTGTACGTTTCTTCGCAAAGTAAAGCCCTGCTTCATCATACAAGGCTGTCGCACAACAGTAGTGAAAACAGCAGATCTACGGCAGATCGGCTGTTTTCACTAGTTTAAATCATTTTTAAAATGATAAATACAATACTGGCTTTCAAGCAGTTTCAAGGGGCACACTTGACCCTTCTCAGGGTCACACCAAAGGTCCCCAGGCACAGTGGTTGAGAAACACTGCTGTACATGGTAAATGGTAAATAGTGCATTTATATAGTGCCTTTATCCAAGGTGCTTTAAAATGTTTGTGCATTACATTCACACATTCATACACCGATGGCGGAGGAAACCATGCAAGGCACCAACCTGCTCATCGGGAGCGATTGTGTCTTGCTCAAGGACACTTCGACACTTAACTCTGGGGGAGCCCGGGATCGAACTGCCGGCCGCTCTACTTCCTGAGCCACTGCCACCCCTCATTATAGGCAAACAATTCTTCGTACAACAAAGTCTAAAAAAGGGCTTACGCCATTGGTTCTCAAAGTGTTTTTTTGTCATAGCCTTTTTAATACATTAATTTTTAGTCATAATTTAGTTTATATAACATATAATAATGTATTTATTTGTCAGATGCATGCAGTAGTTGAAATTTGTTCTCCACTGAGCTGTGCTGTTTTACTTTTAGTATAGTTTTAGTCGACTAAATATCATAAGATTTTTGTTCACTAAATCTACAGTTGATTTTGTCAATAAAAGGATATTTTGGCAGGCCTTTTGGCAGGCCTTTTGCACAACCAAACTTAAAATGACTGTCTTCTAGTTCTACGGGATCTCTTCTCCATTCGTCCCTGCCTGACATTTTTTAGTTTTTATTTGTTGAGGAAATTCTCGATATATTTGCTCTTAGTTTTAGTAGAGCTGTTCCAATGCAGTCACTGCTCTAATGTGCTCACCGTTTCCCCGCAATTAACATCAAGTGAGAGGGTTTCAATGTTTTTCCTGTATATTGTTTATTAAAAAGGAAAGTATAGTGATGGTGGAACACGGGAAACTGTCAGAGGGTGTAATTACCCGTGGAACAAGTTGAGTTTGCTCAATCCCTTCTGGACCTTTCTTAAAACTAAAGCCCTTTTATTTTCTACTGGCTGACCGACAGGGAAAATGCCAGTTCTGCGTCTTTCTTCTGATGGGACAGAGTGCGGGCGTTTGGCCATAAAACTGAAAGAGAGAGAGAGAGAATAAAGTCAGGTCTTAATTAGTTGTGAACATTGTATGGAGTGATGGAGAAATGAGGTTTAAATACTGCCTGTCGCCTCTGTCGGCTGGAAATCTCATATATCCAAAACTGTTACTTTTCAGGATTGAAATTCAAAAGCTTCAAAAGAAGCAGATCTGCTACTTTTGATGTTAAGTTACAAAAAAACAGGTATCTGCCTGACAGCAATGCTGTGTTTTAACAGTCCAGGTTTTGACTCACACAGTGTCCACCAGTCAGCTTACATACTCACATGTTCTGTTTGTTTGGAGGAAACAGACACAGATTGTTGGTGAATTTTATGTTCTTTTTCCTTTTAAGCGTTGGTTCACAAACCCTTTAATTCTGCCTTGATGTTTGTTGAGTCTGAAGTTGAACTCCACTGTAGATTAAAGGCATAGTATGTAACCTTTCCCTGTGTTAACATAACAAAACAATACATAGTTTTTTCCTCCCCCATAATCTCTCTCTATACCAGCAGTTAACACCATGGATGCCAGAGGTTTCCATAAATAATGTCGGTTAACTGCCATAATCAAATCCTATATATTGTTTACCAGATTTTTGATCGCTCAGTGTAAGCTGCGCGCGCCCATTGTGCGCGCGGCAGCTGGCCTTCACAGCCGCCCTCACGCGTCTTCTTTCAGGCGGAAGAAGAAGAAAAAATACAAGCGCAATGTGTTGTTGTGTGAGCTCGATCAGCGAGAGAGAGAGTGAGAGGGGGAGGAGGAGGAGGAGAAGGAGAAGAAAGGAAAGAGGAAGAATCCTACTATTTCAGCCAGGAAAACCCCGGCCAAAGCAGTGGGTAGTGAACCGTGAACACACTGATGGACAGTGATGTCAGCACCACGGCCCCGGCAACGCCAAGCTGATTACACAGCTTGGAGTTTCTGGTATATCACTGCTGTCGGGTGGAAGTCCAAAACCCTTCCTTTTTTAATATATTCTTATTGTTCAAAATAGCCCACAGTCCCCCCCATCGTGAGCTTGTAGATCAGCTATTTTCTGCCGTTGTTTCGAGGTCCCAGTAGTCCGGTTGGGGGTTTTATGGTTAATGTCAGAGTTTAGGCTTTGGGTTAGCATTCACCAGGTTAGCGTTCACCTGCGTCGGCAGGTTAGCGTTCACCTGCGTCGGCAGGTTAGACTACTGGGACCTCGAAACGACGGGACATCAAAATAACGATACGTGCCCCTATTTTCACTATTTTTGTGCGACACTCTTGCGTGATGAAGTCAAGGCATTCATTTACGAAAAGTAGAATTATGGCGATACGAGGTTTCCTCACTGACAGCTCATTACCCACTACCAGGGTTATGCAACCAAAGGCAGGCATATCAGCCTGAGCTGATGCACTGTGCACAAGGTTGGATACAGAGAACAACAACAAATGTGATAATTTGTTCATCGTATACCATCTCAGGGTCTGTAAGCTTTAACTACAAGCTCACAACGCACCACAATGCGACAAGCTTGTAGATCTGATATTTATTTCTTCAGGGACGCCAGGTTGAAAGTGATGCTGTCCCTGTCTGTGTTTTTCTTTTCTTTTGGACATAAGGGGGACACACAGCCGCCCCCATTATTTTCAATGAACATACCCACACCGCCGGCGTCAGACGCGCGCAGGCGTGCGCTCACGCCTCGCCCGCCACTCCGATACGCCACTGTTCTATTTTCCAGGTGTTGCCACACGCCGTCCGCAGCCGGTGTGTGTTCCCCGTTACAGTGACAACATTTTACCCGGCTCGCCTGACCTAAATACAAATCGTCTCTGTCATGGTGGAAACCTCATAAAATAGCAAAAGTAGCAGATGTATACAAGCTCATAACGTGTTTCGATCTTGCAGATGTGCTACTTTTGATGCTTCTGTGTGACGCTGTTGTATGATCAAGTAAAGCATTAATTTACGAAAAGAAATAAAACAAAAAGTTCGAATTTGGAGATAAGAGGTTTGTGCCTGAGAGCAACGAAATAGAGATTTAGACCAAGGGTGCAGCGTTGAAGAAGCCCAACAATGGAATATGACTTAAATATGCTGCCTCTAGGAAACATATGGGCCATGGCAGCCTGGAACAATAACCACAAGCTGAAATAAACACGAGCAGGGAATAGCCGACATTAAGTTGTGACCTGAATATGCTTGCATTGATTTAACAAGCTGTGGAAAGTTCTTCTGTTCTCGTTCTGTGATGTTACAGGGAAAACAAGAGAACGAAGAAAAAACTTAGTGTTGCTGTCAATTAGCGGCAGCGCAGCGCATGTTACAGTGATATGTTGTCAGCATGGGTGGAGGAATTCACATTCTTTGTACTTTGAGTAGTAGCGATAGCACAAGTAAAGGTCTGTATTCAAACTTTTACTCGAGTAAAAATAGGTCTACTAAAGTATAGGCATCAAAAAATACCAAAATTATATACTCATTTCTGCTACTTTTTAGGTAGCAGAAATGTAATAAAAAGATTAAAACAGTCTCACCCACATAAAAAACGAATTCACCAACTCGTTTTTTTCCCTGCACCCTCAACCCCTGAACCCTGAAAAACATCTACAGTACATACAAAAAATATCTACGTACTAATCAATGTCCCTTCAGGGGCTCCGTACATTTCAAATATGAAGTATAAAATAGGGCTTATGTGGATATAATGTATGTTTTGTAATAATTGCAATAATAAAAAGCTAAAGCAGTCTATGCTTTATAAATAACATTTGTAATTAAGTAGTGTGGAGGAGGAAAGGGAGAGAACCTCTGGGAGATGTAGACGTTACATGAGTTCACCCAAAAGTGTAAACGCACTGCGAAAAACATCTGACAAACTAACAAGTCAGCAGTTTAACGTTTTGAATTTCCATTCTGAGAACATTATTCACAGTTCTTTACAACCCAGCATGTATTTTCGTCATTGCTGTCGGGTGGAAAACCTTGTATTTCCAAAACCGTTCCTTTTTATGATTATTTAAAAAAGCCGATCTACAAGCTCACAGTTTGTTGATCGGCTATTTTCCCTACCTTTGTGTGACACTCGTGTATGATGAAGTAGTAATTTACAAAAAAAAAAAAAAAAAAAACGTTTAAAGTCGATATATGCAGATACGAGGTTTCTGCCCGACAGCATCTATATGCAGCGCTGGGTTCTGAAATAAACCAGGCGTTACAATAATTAAATTAACACATACATACTGTAGGTTCACTATGCTTGTATAATGAAGTGGGGGAGAAAAACACCCAGCATCATTATAAAAGCCAACAATGGAAAGGCAAGAAGCTAACTACCTATGTAGATGCATTGCTACTTTCAAATAGCTTAAGTATAAAAATTACTTGAGGGATAGTTCACCAATTTCTATCGATTACTCACCCCATGGAGACTTGAATTCATGGATATTGTTTTGTTTTAGTTACATTCCTACGCCAATAATTTGATGACCAGCAGTGGTTCCCTATGGAGACACAAAGAACCTGCTTTGTTCCCTATGGAGACACAAAGAGTCTCCTCAAATTATTGGCTTAGGAAAACTATCCCTTTAAGCTTGTAACAGAGTATTTCTACTTACTTATAAACCCTCTAGTTTTAGAGAAACTGACTAAATCAACAGCTTTTTTCTGTCTACACCAAAAATAGCCGATCTGCAATCTCAAAGCGGGTCGTGCTGCAACGCATTTTGAGCTTGTAGATCTGCTATTTTTCGTCCAATGTTTCCCCCAGAATAGGCATGCCACTGCTGGGGTTCAAGAGGCCAAGTCCCAATCAGTGTGTTTCTCCCACTGCTGGCTGTGTGTGCAATGAGAAGTACAAGAGTTCTCCATAAACAGCTGTTCCTGAGGCTCTGACAAACCAACTGAATACACATAGGCCTGGGCCCAAAACCCTCACACATAATAAAACATTAAGAAGTGAAACAATATACGGTACTGTGAGTGCGCGTGTGAGTGTGCTGTGCGCGTGTGGTGAAAGTAAGAGATGGGAAAAGCATCATTATGCAATGATGACAACTTATGATGAATTTAAAACATGAATTTAAAAATGACCTACATAAATATTCCACTCCAGGGGCAATAATGTCAAGCCAGCTTTTAAGCCTGATTTATGCCAGTCGGGCGACAAAGTATGAACGGTGCTTTGCCCAGGAGGCTTTGCCATGTCAACACAGATCTTGTTATACTGTATATAATCACTATCGGATCTCCAAAGGGTAAAAAAAAAGAACCTGTGGATCCAATGTAGTCATTATTTAGTTGTGCATTGTTAACGAGTTTCATTCGCCCAATATTTATAAAACCCTGCACAGACATACTTAAAGGGCCAGTTCACCTCTGGGACAACCAGATCTTATTTTATTGTTGTTTGGGACACGATCAACACAATCCTGAGTTATTTTTTGTGTTCAATCTGTGTTTTTAGATATTTTAGTATTTCAGCATGCTGCAACTGGTCATATGATGCAAAATGCATCATATGACCAGATTGAACACAAACAATAACTCAGGATTGTGTTGATCGTGTCCCAAACAACAATAAAATAAGATCTAGTTATCCCAGAGGTGAACTAGTCCTTTTCACTTTCACTCTCAAAAATCTAAAAAAAATGTGAAAACTGCAGATTACAAGCCCACAATGCGTCACTTTGCGATGCGGTGTGAGTTTGTAGATTGGCTATTTTTCCAACTTTTGGGACGACAATATTGTTGTATGACGAAGTAGGACATTCATTTACAAAAATGCACAAGGCTCCAGCCCGATAATACAGAGAGATTTGTGTAATATGTATTATGTCGCTAGTTAAAAATAGCTGAGCAATTCTCTGTAGCCTGTTCTCTTGACCTACTTTTATCTGTTCTTTGGTTGTTTCCCAGGCAGCCTGCACATTTTAAACATTTTATACCTCCAGGGACGTGCAGAGAACGTTAGAGAGGCAGGGGCTGAAATTTCGAAAAGGTCCTTTTGGTGAAAACATCAAAAATAGCAGATCTCCAAGCTCACAACGTGTCGCGCTGGAAGTCGGCTATTTTTTGTGCTTGATACCGCACTGATAGTGATAGTGTAACGGCATGGAATTCTACACAGAGAGAGCAATTCTTTCAAAATAAGATGCTGTAGTCAAGTTCAGGAGAGTTTGGACAAGGCAATTCTCTTGAATGCTGCCTTCAGGTAGGCCTATACTATAGCATGGAAAGAGTGCATTAGCATTTCTTTCACCATAGTAAAAACTGCATTCATGGTCTGGAGAGGGCACTTTTTACAGACCGATAAAAGGGCAGGGGCTCAAGCCCCCTTTGATGTCCATGTGTGCACGTGCCTGACTCTGCTCTCCCCTCTCTCTATCTCTGAGGGTTTTCTCTATTGGTGTTCACCTCCTCTCACACTTGGCCTCCCTCTCCTCTCTCTCTCTCTCTCTCTCTCTCTCTCTCTCTCTCTCTCTCTCTCTCTCTCTCTCTCTCTCTCTCTCTCTCTCTCTCTCTCTCTATAATACACTCTCACTTCCCCCCGCAGTAATTTCATTTCTCTCCAGTTTGAAGGGCACTCCTCCTGCCTCCGCCTCATTTTGAGCACGCATCGACCTCTGCTCCTCCGTGGAAACTATCGGCTCTGTCTTTGACCTTCTGGAGCTCATTTGTGTAACAATGCACACACTGTAACACATTCCTCCGTGTTCATTTAATACGTTGTTGCAACTGTGAAAGTATCCACAAGTGTCACAGTGAGCTTACTGGGGGAAAAGGGGCTGTGTTAATGTAGGCTTCACTTCCTCCACACAGCTGATTCAAATCACCGAACAACAAAGCACCAAGTAATCACCATGCCGAGATCCAGGTGCCACAGGCACACAGCAGCAACAGCAACCAGTCAGAATGGAACAGGAAGTGATGCCCACCTTTCACGCCAGGGCTCATGGGACAACTTGTGGATACAAATGAAACCAAACGGACCTGTGAGAAGTTAACCACTTGAACAGACAGATTGATATACTTTGCAGGACAATGTCATCAGATTGATTGTATTTGGTGACACATCACATAAAAAATAGCAGAATAGCATTGATTGATTGATTGATTGAAGACTTTATTATTTAAGTTTGCATAGAAAAAAGTACAGTTTCATGACGGTACAGTTCACTGGTACAAGGTCAACTAAAAGGAGATCCTAGAAAAGACTAAGCTTGTTTCCATAGGAAACCATTGTATCTCATATAACATTGAATGACAGACGGATAGAACACAGTACTATGCTGTAGATATAGTAAAAAAAAAGTAAATAAAAATAAAATGAACAGCGCAAAAAATACATACAGTAGGTAAATACAAAGTTTGTTATTGCCAGTTGCGAATGGCTGCCGCCTGTAAGTGGTTTTTCTGGGCGATTTTAAAGGATGCTAGGGAACCACATTCCTTTAAGGCCTTCGGTAGGGCGTTCCACATTTTTGTTGTATAGCAGAAGAACGAGTTTGACCCTTTGTTTGAGTTGAATTTGGGTGGAACGTGATCAGTGGCGCTGCCTCTGGTGTTGTAATTGTGGACGTCCTTAACGTTTATAAAGTATTTTGCCAGGCACTTCCCAACAAGTACTTACTTACTTACGCCTTACACCCCTACTGGGGTATAGGCCATCGACAAGGGACCTCCAGAGTTCACGGTCGCTGGCGTTCCTTTCTATCTGTGACCAGGTGCATCCCTGTCTCTTGGTGTCTGCCTGGAGATCCCGCCGCCAGGTGTTTTTTGGCCGGGCCTCTGTTTCTCTTCCCTTGAGGGTTCCAAGTCAGAGCCTGTCTGGTGGTGTTTGACTCTGGCTTTGCACAGTATGTTCCCGATCCAGCTCCATCTTCTTTGTCCAATTTCGTCAGTTGTTGTCTAGGAGTTGTTTCGTTTTTATCCACAGATCGTTGTTACTGATCTTGTCCAGCCAGTGTATATTCAGGATTCTTCTGAGACACTTGTGATTTTGGTTGTTTGATGTATCTCTCTAGAGCGCCAGATGTTCTTGAGCAGTAAATATGCCGTTCTTGCCTTCCCTATCCTAGCTTTCACATCTGCATCCGTACCACCCTGGTTGCTGATGATAGAGTCAAGTTAGCCTGGCGGGGCCTGACGTCATACTGCGTTCACTCACTCATATCTTCCCCAGTATAACGTCTGGCCTTCCAGGTATAGGCAGTGAGTATACTGATTATTTTCTGATCGGGGCCAATCAGTGACTACAACAAACGTAGTCTTCCTGACAACAAGTGAAAAGCTTTCCCTGATTGGTCCATGTGTAGACGGTGACGTAGATGCATGCTGCAGCATTTTTAAAACAACAATGGCTGCCCTCGCGATGCAACAAGTGTAACAGTTAACGCTCTAACGATAAAACAAGCAATAAGTGCAGTTATTTCAGAGTTGGAATCAATTACATCAATTAAAAAGGAACACGGGGGATGCGCTAGCGGAGTTCATCGGCCGAAAAGACGTGTTTGTTTGCCACTCTTCCGACTGGCTGAGAGATGTTTTGCTACGCTGATTGGTTAGAGGAGTCTGTCTGTCAAGGCAAGTACTCCCGCCCACTTTTCAAGCTGTCAATAGGCAGAAGGCCAGACGTTATACTGGGGAAGGAATGAGTGAGTGAACGCAGTATGACGTCAGGCCCCGCCAGGCTAGAGTCAAGTAGCATCACCAAAAACCCAATAAAAGCCAGAGGGATTATTTCCATTTTGGTCTCCCTAGACTACGTGTTAGCCTTTAGTTAGCCGCGGGAACCCAGGCATTTCATTCAAGAAAGAAAAGCCTGGGTAAAGCCCCCAGTAACTGTGGCTCAGCCAATCACAAGCCGCGGCCGTCAAGGCATCGCCCACGGACAAGTGTCCATAGTACAGAGGGGCTCACATGAAAATGAATTTTAGCTTGTAGATCGGCTATTTTTGGCAAAGAGATTTGGAGGGGGAAAAGAGCAGACTAAGTACAGTGAAAGGTTAAGTTTATTAAGTATTGACGGTTCAAGTGGTTAAATATCTGAAAATCCACATTAACATGAATCCAAAATACACTTATGATTGTGCTGTCAAACAATTAAACTATGGAATCTATGATAAGGTTGTGGGAGTCCCTGCTTCATCTCTCTCTCAACTAAGGGGTCCTTGGCCTGAAAATGTTGAAGACCCCTGGTTTAGACAGTATACACCAGAGTCCCCAATGACTCTACACCAGGGCCGGGCATGCTACCATTCTTCCCTCTACTCTACACCAAATATCTGGCCCAAAATAGCAGATATACAAGCTCACAACACACACATACGCGCTGTGGGCTCTCTTCACCATTGGTCCACCCCAGAACAGGGACCCAGTGTGGGGTTCACTCGAGGTGTTTGTTTGTTATGGTGCAGCAGGGCACGCTGCCATTTCATTATGTGGGTCGAGATAGCACTTCAGTTCAATTGGTCTTTGCCAGTTTGTTTGATTCCGTTTCCCTCTAACAGGTCACGTAGCGCGGGGCCATGAGAGACAGGATAATACTTATAAGGTCCTTTCTAACGCAATGATAGCTCCTTAACCCATTAAGACCTGAGGCTGATTCTAAATCCTAACAGGATGTTTCTATATCAGTGATTCTATACCAGCAAGACAGCTAAGGGCGAAAAGCGAGGTCGCGCAGGACGGAATTCGCACAGGACGGAATTCATTATTATATTATATCGGACCAGTTACCCATATGGAGATCCCTGATACCCATATATAGAGATCCATGTACTGTATATGGAGATATGGGCATATTGGTTGGATTGGCGGTTCTACAAAAAAAAGTTGTTTCATACAACTTTACATTGTGCAAGTACAGTAACGGCAGGGGAAGCAGCTAAGAACATAGGCAACAATCTGAGCTATCCGTGTGCAAAAGTCGGCTGAACCAACCATGAGCTGTGAGATCCCAGACATGCTTACTCTGTTACTCTTTATGTGAAAGTCCTATAACGCCTATGACGTCTGACATCATACATACAATCCCTTTTATGCTCATATATGGAGATCCCTGTCTGTAGAACCAACCATGTGCTGTGAGACCCCAGACGTTCTGTCTTTCAGTCCTTGTCCCCTTTTATGGGCGTATTGGTAGGATCGGCGGTTCTACTGAAAAATGTTGTTTTGTACAACTGTACAATACATCAGGGATCTCCATATATGGGCATACAAGGGACAAGGACGGAATGTGATGTCATAATGTGGTGTCACGGATATCCAGGGTTTGATCTTTGATGAGGTGATGTCACAACAATGTGATGTCACAATGTCAACAATGTGACAACAGCAATAGACTATAGACATTGAGGCGTTAAAGGAAAGATACGGATCTACAGACAAGATGTGACAGTTTTCATAGTTAACTGCAACCTACGGTCGCAATCAGTGTTTTTCGGCACCTTGGACACCTTATTATGTAAAATGGACCTCACAACCTGTGCCTCGGATCATGCCTTAAACATAACAGACATGGATTTTGTTGCTGAAAAATGAACTGAACTGAACTGAACCTTTTTCTAAATGATATGTATTTGGCCGTGGATGGAAATAATTAGTTCCAGGGACCCAACAGAAGCAAAGATTTGAGTTAAAAATGTATTTGAATAATTAAAGTATAAAATAATGTTTTTTTTTAAGCTCAAATATTAAAATGGCACAGATTTCTCTTCCTTGGTCGGGATGTGTTAATGGTGGCGTGGTCTTTTCAGCGCCATGCTTTTGCTCTTTTTCCCTCTCATCTTCTGGAGTCTTCTGGAGTGGAGAGTGAACGCCAGTCACCATTACTACTATAATGGCTATGATCATTCAGGGATAGGATAGTCGGAAAATGCAAACCCCCCCATCCTTGTAAAACATAAATCCTGAGTTGATATCATTTCTTTATAATTGGGAGGACCTTTATCACCGCTGTTCTCTTCAAACAACCGGGGCGACCGTCCAACCACTCAGGCATTGGGGAGAAGGTTATCGCTTTTGAATCACTAGCCTTAGTAGGGATTTGATCATATCCCTATACTTTGATATCATTGGATTAATTCAATGGCAGAGAATGTACCCCCAGTGAAAGGACCTTGAAGTTAACTTTTAAAAGAGATGCGGCCTAACATGCTTTTCATTTAAAGGAGTAGTTCACCCCAAAAAAATATTCTCGAATTCATGGAGATTTTTTTAGTTTTTGTTGCATTCCTGAGCCAATAATTTGACGTCCGGCATAATCTCCGTAATCTCCGGACGTCCGGCGTAGTCTACACGTAACAAAATTTGGCACATGCAGATGTGCCAATTTCCCCCACAATGCACCTGGATTCTGCTACTTCAAAACACCACTGAGCAACTTGCATTGAAATGAATGGCTGGGGGCGGGGCTATCCGCTCTCTATTATATATATATATATATATATATATATATATATATATATATATATATATATATATACACTCTATGCCGTCCGTCCATTGAATTGTATTCATCGTGGCTTTTCCCATATTGCACGTTTGGTCAAAATGGCCTGTTTTCTATGGACCATAACTTACACACGGATCATCGCGGTTGTATTTTTTCTTCTCTGTGAACTACTCCTTTAACACGGCAGCTGAACACTTTCAAGATTATCTCTCTGTCTCTCTCTCTGTCTGTCTCTCTCTCTCTCTCTCTCTCTCTCTCTCTCTCTCTCTCTCTCTCTCTCTCTCTCTCCCTCCCCCCCAGTCCTTTTGTGGCATGGTCTTGTTCCCAGCAGGCAGGTTGGCTCCATGCTTGTTAACCTCTGTCTTGTTCAGCTGTCCACTCTGACACAGACCTGTCTTTATTTACCTGCTCCACCAATTAGAGCTCACAGCACACAGACAGGTGGGAGAATGGAGGGAGAGAGAAAGAGAGAGAGAGAGAGAGAGAGAGAGGGGTGAGCAAGGCGTTGCTGTCAGGTGGAAACCTCATATGTCCCAAATTCCAAATGAGCAGATCTACAAGCGCAAAACAAAAAAGCTTATGGAACTGCTAATTTTGCTACTTTTGTGCTAGACTCTTACATGGTGAAGTAGGGCATCCATTTACACGCACAAAAAAAACATAAAGTTTGCGGGCGTTCATTTCTAGAGTTCACACGCTCCGTCCACTCACATTATGTGTCCGAATGTTGTGTCCAATCTTGCTTTGTTGTCAGTATTGAGGTGAAAGCGTAGGCTCCAATACAGGACCCCAACGGCACCTTCCCGCGACCCCACTTTGGGTTGCGAGTCTCGCGACCAATAGTTTGAGAACCGCTGATATAAACAGTTGGAGGCGCTGTGTGAACGGTGAAGACTGCCAGAGATCCACGTGCATGCGCGCTCGCGATGTGACGTGACGTCAGCACGTGTGGCGTGCGTGAGCACGTGAGCAGCCCTAGTGTGTGAGCATGTGAGCAGTCCTAGCCAATAAGCCTTGCGTGGCGATGTTTTCAATTGTATCCACCTGTTTCCGCGGGAATTTACTGGAAATTTTATTGCACCACACTTCCGGTTAACAGCAGACATACAAGCTCACGTCGCGTCGCAGACGCAGCCGTTGTGAGCTTGTAGATCATACTCGGCTGCGACGCCGGAAGCTCCGTGCAACTTTTGCGCAATGCACGATGAGATGTCCGAAAGTTGTGGATAGACAGATGGAGATAGGAGGCAGTGGTGTAAAGTAACTAAGTACATTTACTTAAGTACTGTGCCTAAGTACACTTTTGAAGTATTTGAACTTTACTTGAGTATTTCCAATTTCCAATACTTTTACTTCTACTCCAATACATCTCAGATCCAAATATTGTACTTTTACTGTACACTACAATTATTTGAAAACTTTAGTTACTAGTTACTTTGCAGATATGAATTATAATATTATAAAACATACATTAACCACTTTAGCCCTATTATAAACCTTGGCTATTTGAAAATAGACGATCTACAAGCTCACAACGCGTCGCATCGCTTGTACAGTAGCTCTGCTATTTTCAAACATTGTGTACTTTTACCTTTGGAACTTTAAGTACATTTTGATGCCAACATTTTCGTACGTTTACTCGAGTACATTTTGAATTCCAGACTTTTAATTGTAACAGAGTATTTTTACATTGCAGTATTGATAATTTTACTCAAGTAAAGAATGTGAGACTTTTTACACCCCTGATAGGAGGTATCTTCCCCACAGCAACGAAGACACAGTTGAACGTAGTTGACACCCACCCACTCCCAGTGGAGGAAAGTAACGCCGTATATACTCTGTATTTAGTAAAATGTTGAGGTATTTATACTGTTGGGACAAATTAATTCACTTATAGATGTATATAAATGAAAATATATGACATATCCCTTAGCAAAATGGAAGCGCAGGATTGCTATTGAGACATTTAGATCATGTCAATGTCTCACCTACTGTAGACCTAGACGCAGCATAATAGTACAGTGAATTCATCCCCATGTTTGTGCTGAATCTGGGGGGAATGAGATCAGCGGAGCTCCCTCTGGTGTTTTACCCGTGGGCGTTTCTCAGTCTTTTGAAGAAGTTTGACTGGTACATGCCAGGGCACTGCATGGTCCCTTGAGTATCTTGAAAATCAGACCTACAGTATTGTCCCCTACCCTGAGCCATCTAACCCTATAGCACAGGAGTCTTCAAAGTTTTCAGGCCAAGGAATATGTACTATTTTATACCTTGTCTGTGAAAGAATTGCTCACAACACGGCGAGATGCGACGTGTTGTGAGCTTGTAGATCTGCTACTCCCATCACCTTTACTTTTGATACTTTTGAGCACATTTAAGGATGCATTGTAGTTTTACTCAACATGTACGTCTTTTGCTACTTTTACTTCTTTTATATATTTCAGCTCAGAATAACCACACCAATTTAGATGTACCGTACCATTTATTGCAACGTTGTTATATATTTAGTTTTGGCGGTGTAGCTCTGCAGTGATCGTACAGATTATCTGCTTGAACATGAGACATAATCTGATATCACAAATCCCCCCAGAGCAAAGCATAATATACAGATTGAGATTACATGTATAACATTGAACCTTCAGTTGCATGATTTAAGATATCACATATCATAATCCATAGAACACAGAACAATCTGTAAACAACACATATTAACAGGAGTAACTACATTTACAGGGAGGAGGCCGGGGAGGTGCACAACTAGTAGTAACAGCTAAACAACTAGAATGAACAAGAACAGGAAGCTGCTTAAATAGACTGCTTGAGATGCATTGTGGGTTAGAGGGCCTATTCGAATTAAGCTTGTAGCCAATGAGAATAAACATGAGGTGTCGGACTGCTATGGGAGTGTGAATGAATTAACTACTTAATGAATGAAGAGGGGGGGCCGGGGAGATAGCAACAACGCATTCTGCCTTCCATAAAAGAACTTCCGCAGGCTCTATTTAAGTAGACAATCTGATTACTTCCCCCCACATGCAGTAAACTCCTCAGTGTTCATTTAACTCAAGGAGGAGAGAATAAAAATGTCCTTGCAATCATCTAAGTTAATTTGGCACTCTGGGTTTGACTGTGCAACTTCCTCCGCCATCCATCTGATTCAATTATTATCTCCGACCATTTCCTGTTTTATTGTGCGTTTACGTCATGGCACGTTACACGACTCTCTCCATTACAGTGAGCCATGAAGAGAGAGACAATGCAGCCACGCAGGGCACAGAGTGCATTACAGTACAAGGATAGTACTGTACAACAGTGGTTCTCAACCTGTGGGTCGGGACCCTAAGGGGGGGTCTCCAAATTATTTTGAGGGGTCCCCAGATGATTAACATAAAGTTTAAGTGTATAGAGTGTATCTACACATTTCTAAAGTGACAATTTAAGGACTTAATAAGAACTCTAAAATGCCAAATTAAACATTGTCAAATTGTCAAATATTAGAGGCAGAAATTGTGAAAATAGCCGATCTACATGCTCTGCTATTTTCACAATAGAACTGTGTTATACAAAATGTAATTCCTCAGCTCTTAGTGCTCGTCAGGGATATTGAATTCCCTGTTAAGTTATGAGGGCACTCGTTGGCAAAACGGCTACCGCTTGCCGAATATTCTCCACACGAGTGCCGTATAACTCCTCAGGCAAAACACTTCAAATCAGCCACGAGGGTGCGTGAGGGGGCGTCGCACCCTCAAAAATGACAAATTAAACATTGGCCAAATTGTCAAATATTAGAGGCAGAAATTGTGAAAATAGCCGTCTGCGTCTACATGTTGCGAGGCGTTGTGAGCATGTAGATCTGCTATTTTCACAATAGAACTGTGTTATACAAAATGTTACGCCTCAACTCTTAGTGCTTGTAGGTTGGGGGAGGGGGGGGGTCCCAGTTAAAATATGAATATTTTGGGGGTCGCGGCCTGAAAAGGTTGAGAACCACTGCTCTAGAGCCACCGTAGGCTCATCGCAGCTTCATGCCTCTGTTCTCTCTCTCTCTCTCCCTAGACTTCCTATCCCCTGCTCCACTTTCACTATCAAATAATAAAGGCATAAAAGAAATGTCCCCAAAAAATAACCTTTAAAAAAAGTTTTACTTTCTATTGCTTTTCCGAAGCTAAATCGAATTTCTTTTTCTGTTTAAGCCGAGAAAAGGTCAGACCACTTCCATTATTGCCGCACCGTTTTCATGTCTGTAGCTAACACAATAATTTGATATCCCGCCTAGCAACGGTGGTAGTTGTGTGGAAGAAGAAGGGAGTTATATCGTGTTTGGAAGTGTAACACGACCAAACAAGATCAGCCACCTCTCTCTGAGGAAATAAACAGTGGGAGCTGTACATTACACGCATTATCCTTGCTGTTGAGTGGAAATCTTGGCCATAAGTCGTCAAAGTTGGCACATGGCAGAAAATAAGTGCGGATTCACACTGCGGTCTTGGGTGCGAGGCCACTTGGCAGATGTTTTGATAGTGTGAAGCATGCGTACTGTCCTCAGAAACGCCGGCCCCGAGACCACCTCCAGAGGTAGTCTAGAGTCTGCATGATGCGTCCTCGAGAACGTTGCGCTGCAATGTGAAGCTACCGTTCCATGAACAAGGAAGTGGTGTCGCTTCTGCTGGGATGAAAATAACAAGGATTGATCCGCGATGTCACTATTAAGATATCAAGGATGCAACAGTGACGTTACTGTTATGCGATGATTACAGACAGCGTTACATTGTGATGTTTCAAAGACAGTCAGCACACACTGCTTTGGTTGTGTATTTTTGTTCTGTTACTGTTAACTCAAGATAAAATGTCAGGAACACTGTAAAACTTTAATATTCGCTCTAAATTCTGACAAGATTCTTCTGTGACATGACATTTTATATCTCCCAAAGCCCCATAGTCAACAAGTGTCCCCGGGAGGCACATTAATACAATTACAGTTTGATGAAGTGTACACTAGGGAGTCCAGGCACAGAAGAATTTTGGCCAATGTGAAATCTGGTCAGTGGGGACCAGGCAACGGTTTTCAGAAACAGTTCGAATCAATCGGATTGCAGTGTGAATCCGCCCTCAACACAGCACAAAGGGGGAACAGGTTAAAACTGAGAGAAGACAAATCTACTAATAAACGACCGAATGTCTGTCTGTCCAATGTCTGTCTGATAAACACGCATGCTGACATCAATGATACTAAACAGTGCCCGAATTTGGAGATAACTGACTTCACTGATAAGTCTGGGTTCTCCAACATTACTTCTGATACTCCTACATTCAATCCCTCATATACTGTGCACAATTCGGAGCACATATCTTCAAACGGGCGAGAACTATCCCTTTTATGCCCATATATGGAGATCCCTGATGTCATCAATATTAAGCCCATATCTGGGAATGCCCATATGGACATAATTGTGATAGTCTCTGTTGTTTCAGCGCGACCTCGCCCTTTAGGGCGTCTTACTGGTAAGAATATATTATGAATAAGCATAAAAAGCATTACAAAGGTGACACTGGGAATAATAATCCTTTGTTAGTGTGTAACTCCCATCTGTAACTAAACCTAGTAGCCCAGTTCATAATCTTATAGCTGCATAAGCTGGTGCACATAGTCCCATAAATAACTAAAAACTAATAGGTCCAGTTCATGAGCCTAGCGGCTTGGTCATGCACTGGACTACTCACCAACCCCTTCTTCTTCATAGAAGGTGTTGGCTGGCGCAGACATTGTAGCTGTAAAACAAAATCAACTTGTAACGGTTTTGCTTGGGGTGCCACTTTTGGCAGGTCTGTGAGTCAATACTTTTTAAAAGTTAAGTCAACCGCACACAGGACACAAACACAGACCATAATTAAACACAACACTCGTATCTTGAGCCGTCA
This sequence comes from Nannobrachium achirus, assembly GCF_963921795.1. Lineage (NCBI taxonomy): Eukaryota > Metazoa > Chordata > Actinopteri > Myctophiformes > Myctophidae > Nannobrachium > Nannobrachium achirus. The sequence goes on along the minus strand of NC_137820.1, from coordinate 28,204,087 downwards.
ACAACAAATTCCCAAAAGCACAAACATACTATAGTGAAGGCTGACAAACAGTAAAGCACCAACCACAGACAAAGCTCAATTAAATTAATACATGTATTGAATAGTGCAGTCAATAAAAAACTGAGAAAATGGTTCCTCCCTTGAACACCTCCAAGTCTATTTCCCCGAAATCGCATCACCATAAGCATATGAACACACCTGACATAACTGTGAAGCCCGTTTGTCACTTTCACAAATCGTATGCTGTATATTAGCATTTTTATGGTGTATCTACTATCTATTCTGCATCTAGCTTGAGGCTCATCTATTCTGCATCTAGCATGAGGCAACATGTTTAACCAGCTCTCTCTGTGTGTGTGTGTGTGTGTGTGTGTGTGTGTGTGTGTGTGTGTGTGTGTGTGTGTGTGTGTGTGTGTGTGTGTGTGTGTGTGTGTGTGTGTGTGCAGGCAGGCGGGTGTGTGCGTGGGGGGGGGGGGGGGGGGGGGGTAGCCATTAAACGAAACGGGTATTTCTTACATTGATGCTCCTACATATTATCATGCAAGCACCAGTTAAAGTTACTTTCCATCCCTCATATATTGTATGCACAGTGCACATCCCATAACCCACACACTGCACATCATTTCGGAGCTCATATCTTTGAACGGGTAAGGGCTAGTTGTTATAATAGAGCATATGGGAGGCCTGACCTGCTCCCCGGTATCTGTACCTTTCTCAGAGAAGAAGACGTATAACTTTTTGTGCACATGAAGAGCCGTACGCTCTCTTATGCTGAAACCTCAGAGCAATTAAATTCCTGGGAGTTCTTTGGATCATGATTGTATATTCAGAGTTCAGCACTGCAGCGGCTGTAAACAGATCGCTAGAATGTTAATTGGACTCAAGTGACTGGTAGATAACCCCCCGAAAAAGAATCCCTGAGTAATATCAACCTCAACTTCACTTTAGTTGTCAGGGCACAAGTTCACATCTGGAAAAGTGGGGGAAATTATTATTATTCATCTTTCTTTTTTTTAGTTTGACCTGCACCTTAGTATCTGTATTTTTTTCTTATAGCGCTATATTCGCTCTATGAGCTGTGTAAGCATATAGTTATGTTTGTGACACATGCACCGCTTTATCAGGACACTGCAGACTCAAGGATATGCAATGCCACTATATACTGTCTGTGTGTGTGTGTGTGTGTGTGTGTGTGTGTGTGTGTGTGTGTGTGTGTGTGTGTGTGTGTGTGTGTGTGTGTGTGTGTGTGTGTGTGTGTGTGTGTGTGTGTGTGTGTGTCCGTCTGAAACATTGGTCATTTTTCTGTCTCTTTCTGTGTCCACAATAAAACTTGCATCGGAAGCTATGAGGGTGCGGTTAATATTCCTATATTATTTAGTGCTGAATGTCCAGCCACCACTTCTCTAGAGGACAGCTCTTACAACCACAACAGTGATCTACCTCATTCATAACAGCTTGGTGTCAGGCCGGCTACAGACCTAAAGGCACAAAAACGAGTGCGTGTCGTGTGGGGGAGGCGGGGGGCAGGCACAGCGCAATGCATTCCGGATGGGAGTCGAGTGGTTTGAAGTCGAGTGCGAGTCGTGTGGTGTTGTGTGGTTGCGTCCAACTTGCTCACGACTCGCACTAGACTTCAAACCACTCGACTTCCATCCGCAATGCATTGTGCTGTCTCTGCCCCCCGCCTCCCCCACACAACTCTCACTCAACTTGTGCGTTCCAGTCTGATTGCAGCCTCAGAAGTGGGATAGGTTTTATGATTATTTTAGAAAACGTGCTTACAATACGTTTCTCCTGTAATCCCAACTGTTAAGAGTGTGAAGTGTGAAATTTGCTTGTTGATTCAGCAAAGTGCCTTCAAAATTGTAATATACTATTACAGGCTGTTTGAATAGTCTTTGAAGTAGAGTATTGGACTAGGGCCGGCCCACTGTTGAGCCTACCTTTGAATGTTGACAACGTCTACATCAGCACAGTCTTATTGATAGAGTGAAAGGATTTGTGGCTGAGAATTCATTTGAGTTTTGTTCTGTTTTGGATTGACAATGGGAAAAATCCAATAAAATAACGAAGCCTCAACAGAAAAATATAATAGAATAAAGAGGGACCTTTGAATAGAGAATATTATCCCCAATTGAAATAATCAAATAATGGTGTTGCTCAATAAATCTACATGCTAATTATTTTTCTCCCCCCCCAAATAAATCCCAGAAGGAGCTTTGCAGCACCTTTGCCCTAATTTAGTAATCCATATCCTATGAATTATGCATACATTTGATCCTCCAGACTTTGGATAATCCAACAGTACCTACTGAGAATATCCACCAAACGCACATGCTAAAAAACAGAAACCAGAAGCCAGACACTTAATCTTCGACGGTACACAAGTGATTTTGGGTTACCCTGATTGGTCCCTCACTACTTCGGAGGGAGTGAAATTCAATCACAACTTTTTTTTGGCACTGGCAGATTCGTCTGGTTTCCAGGTTAATCCTAATGGCCCCCCTGTTTGAATTATCCTTCTGCAAGAAAGCACAAGCCTAGAGAACAAGATGATAATAGCGTTCTGAAGTTTATTAAGCACATACAGAAAATACAGTTTGCAGAAGTCACATATAGTACACGTGGACAGAAATTATGAGTCATAACTAATAGAGCTAAGCAGGACAGATATGAATGAGCACATTTTAGAGAATATAAACATGAGGTTATAGAAAGCAGATTAGTCGTATCTCACAGTGGCATATCTTTGAGTCTGCAGTGCCTGATAAAGTGTGGCACACTTGGCGTCACAAACAGAACTATACATGTATATCGTCACTGTCGGGCAGAAACCTTGTATCTCCAAGTTTCAAGTTTGTAAGTTTTTTCACCAAGTAAAGCCCTGCTTCATCATACAAGGCTGTCGCACAAAAGTAGTGAAAACAGCCGATCTACAAGCACACAACGCCTCGCACCACGAGGCGTTGTGTGCTTGTAGATCTGCTATTTTCACTAGTTTAGTTAATTTTTAAAATGATAAATACAAAATGAACGGTCTTGGACATACAAGGTTTCCACCCAACAGCGACGATATGCTTGCACAGCTCTTAGAGCCTCATAAGAAAAGGTACAGATACCGAGTGCAAGTCAAACCTCCAAAAATAACGTCACCCACTTTTCACAGCTGTGAACTTGTGATGTGACGACCAAACCAAAGTTGAAGTTCGCAAATGTTTTATGGTCAGGATTCATCGGGAGCGTGGTCGGCTTGGTTCCCCAGGCTTAAAACTTTCAATATAACGTCGTTGTCGGGTGGAAACCTTGTATGTCCAAAAATCATATTCGTTTTGCATTCATCATTTTAAAAATGATTTAAAATAGTGAAAACAGCCGATCTACCTCGCACCGCGAGGCATTGTAAGGCATTGTGTGCTTGTAGATCTGCTATTTTCACTAGTTTTGTGCTACAGTCTTATATGATGAGGCAGGGCTTTGATTCACAAAAAAAAATGCAAATTTGAAACTTGGAGTTACAAGGTTTCTGCCCGACAGTGACGATAAGAACTTCCTGAAACATTTCTCTACTGCTGGAACCTGTGCCAGTGAAAACCATGATGACACCGACTGTTGCGCTCCATTGGACAACTCATGCGCTGTGAGAAGGCAATACACAAACAACATCCACAGCTTCCTGAGATTATAGTAGTGAGATGTGTGTGCGTGCGTGCCTGCGTGCGTGCGTGCTCGTGCGTGTGCGCGTGCGTGTGCGCGTGCGTGTTGTGGCTTGTGTCCAGGGCTTTGACACTGATGGGACAGTAGCAGGGGGCCGGGCTCGCGTTTGATCCCTGCAAAAGGAAGGGTTCATACCGACACGACCTTGAGAAAGATTATTTACAAAGAAATCGCGAAGCGATGCTGCAACCCCGGACCCCCCACCGGGCCGCGCTCTGCTGCTGCACAGCGTGCGCTCTTCCCCTGTCCTTGTTAGTCAGTTTTGGTTTGTGCACGTGTGCGTGTGAGTCTGTGTGCGAGCGAGTGTGCGTGTGTGTGTGTTGGTTTGTTGAGGGAGGAAGGTGCATGTTTGTGTGCCACTGATGAATATGCATGAAGGAGCCTGCCTGTCTGTAAAGGGCATGATATAGTCTGTTGCACGCAGTGCCGTGCAGCGACTGTAGCTCCTAGTGGGTAGGTCTGGTAATCAGAAGGTCCCCGGTTCACAGTGGTGGGAAAAGTATCCACATTCTTTACTAGGGATGGAGCTCCAAACCAGAACCTGTTACAAACTCCATAACACATTTATTGAGTACCCGGTATCAATAAGCTTTGGGCTTATCAAGCCTGTTATCGAGCATGGCGGCCCATGAAGACAAGAGGCGATCAAGACATTATTACTTTACTATTCATAATATAAACTAAAGCCATTTAACACTTATTGCACATTAATGAATGGTTGTTTTAATGATGATAATTTTTACTTATGTCAATTGTCATCTTCATAGATGGTGGTCAGCCACAGCTCACAGTCACAACAACCGGCCATAAAAAAAAAGGTTCTGTATAGCAAGGGTCTTCAAAAGGGGGTCCGGGACCCCTAGGGGGTCCTCAGAATTACGACAGGGGGTCCTCCAAATCTTTGTGGGATAGAAGCTTTTTTTTCTCCTTTTTTATATTAACCACTTGAACCCTATAGCGTCCATATTCTGAGAACTTTGTGCGTTGTGAGCTTGTAGATCTGCTATTTAAGGCAAAGAGGTTTGGTGTAGAGGGGAAAAAGAGCAGACTAAGTACAGAGTGAAAGGTCAAGTTTATTAAGTATTGACGGTAGTGGTTAAATATCTGAAAACACGAATTGACACAATGAAACTATATGGAATCTATGTGTTATGGGGGTCCTTGCTTCATTTCTCTCTCAACTAAGGGGTCCTTGTTCTGAAAACGTTGAAGACCCCTGGTATACACAAATAGTAACACTGGATGGAAATTCCTGGCCGTACCTGACAGCGCGCATCCATCCAACGTTCTGTGCATAATAATTATGCGTGTTGTTTTTCTGTGCGTTCTGAAGCATTATTATTTTTTTGTCGGGGCCTTGGGCGCGTGTTTATATTAGTCCCTCTCAAGCCCACGGGCTGTAAAATGACCTGTCTCCCCCGATTACACCCCGTGTAACCAGAAGTGACGTGGTAATTGCCGAATCTATTTAAAAGAATTGTAGCACGTCTCTCTCCCTTCATGCTCTCTGGCCATGATGTACAAGCCAAGCCGTTCCACTCTCTTTCTTATATGGCTGCAAATCTCCTCTGTCACTCTCCCTTCTTTTATTCTCCTTACAGCGATGGAGGAAGTAGAAATACGGCAATGTATAAAACACTCTGTTACAAGCAAAAAGACGATATTCCAATTCAACTTTTCTTTTTTTTTTATTGCGACCGTCAGGTCGCAGTTACTATCAAAACCTCCACCGGCTGTCAGTCAGTCAGTCAGTCAGTCAGTCAGTCAGTCAGTCAGTCAGTCACGTCACACGTCACACTTTTCCCCTACTCATATCTCCGCCACCGTTGCCCCGATCCATGCCCGATTTTGCACACACACTCCTTGGCTGCCAAACCACAACCCCACCCACATTTCTCACATGGCCCTCTTCTAGTGCCACCATGAGGCCGATTCTTGCAAGACACATTTTTGGACACTGCTCTTACATATTTTGCCCTAAAATCACGCAAACCGGTACACAGTATCCCTATACTGTCCCATCTAGGGCCACTATCTGGCTGATTTTTAAAAAACTCATTTTTGGACACTGCTCCTACAGATCTTGCCCTAAAATCACGCAAAGCGGTACAAAGTATCTCTACAGTCATGTCATCAACATGGATCTGTCCCATTTCCCATATTCCCTCCTGATTGGCTACCATTGCCTTCCAAAGTTTGTGCTTATCTCCCGATTTAGGGAGTCTTACTGGTATATTGGGGGTGAGGGTGATATTGGTCATTGTGCGTACTCCTTCGGGCTGGGGCATCACATGTCGGCGGGGAGTGTTGGGCGGGAGGAGTAGGACCAAGGCCCTACGTCCTCCCGGTGGGGGCTCCTCACTGGCAGGTGAGCCAGTACGATAACAACAGCAGTGACAACACAGAAATGTGTATGGGGGGAATTAATTGGCATTAATGACTAAATTGGGTCAGAAAATTAGGTTAAAAAATAATTGGCTATAAATTTAAGGAGAAATTGGAGTGAAAAAGTACTATATTGAGATGTGTTGAAGTAGGAGTGTAAAAATGATGAATAAGTTAAATTAAAGTTATTACCTACAGTACATGAGTGCTTTGCTACTTTCCACCAATGTCCTCCTGCTACGTTTCATGTTTTTCTGCCTCTCTCTCTCTCTCTCTCTCTCTCTCTCTCTCTCTCTCTCTCTCTCTCTCCCTCTCTCTCTACACGAGGTCTTCCTCTCTTCTCCCTGGTTAATGGCTTAATCCCTCTCTCTCAGTGTGCATGTGCCAAGGCAGATGTCAGCATCGCCATTGGCGCTTTGAAGATACAAAAACCAACGGCACACTGAATATATTCTGCACTCCTGCTACTCTGTTCTATTAAATATACTCTCTCTCTCTCTCTCTCTCTCTCTCTCTCTCTCTCTCTCTCTCTCTCTCTCACAGTGGCGACCATTCCTGCCTGGTTTGAAGTACGAGGTGATTGACTCCGCCTACATCTCCCTCTACACAGGTAAGAACCACACGCACTGTATAAGCACTAAAACATTCCCTGGGTTAATCTGAGATACAAATCCAAACCAAATGGACCCTGAAGGCCCCTGACGGATAAAAAGCATCACAGCGAGGACGCTTTTTCCACCATAATTGCTTCTGTTCACATAAAATACCCCAAATAATCATTTCATTGGGTCTTTAAACCTGAACTTGCTGTCTTATAGACTTTTTGTACTTAGTTCTCCTCAACTATATGTCTTACCATTTGAAGCATTGACATCGCCAACTAATTTAATACATTAAGACCTGGAAACCACTTTAACTATTGTATGCTTTAACTATTAAAAAATATCAGATATACATGCTGAGTGTCGCTCTGCGAGCTTGTAGATCTGATATTTTAGAAGAATCGTGTGTTTTTTTGTTGTTGTTTTTTTTGCAAATCGAACAATTGTAACTCATACAGAATATTTTGAGACGGGGGTCAACGGCCAAATACATATGATTCTATGGGTCCTTGACATGAAAAAGTTTGAGAACCACTGACGTAGAAACATGATTTTTTTCAAAAACCCTGAAGGATTTAGAGGACATTTAAAGAATTGGGTCATCAATATTTGACATGCACAAATTGTTAAAATTTTTCAAAAATAGCAGATCTACAAGTTTGTATATCTGTTATTTTTGAATAGTTAAAGCATAAAAGAATGGTTAAAGTACTAATAATGCGTAATAATGCGTTCCAGGCCTAAATAAGGAAGAAAGGACTACGACGGACGGTTATACTTGCGTTTCTCGAAAGAGAATGTAAAACAGTCGGAACAGGTCAAACCCCAAACATACATTACACACTGCTAGCCTGGTAAACCGACCCACCGACATGGTTTACCAGGCTAAAGGCCCATTCCCACTGGGCCAGGCATCAGTGCTGGGGGAGGCCATATCCACAACTTTCCAACGTCCCATCGTGCATTGCGTAGAAGGCGAGCGGCATTTCCGGCGTCGCAGCCGAGTGTGATCCACAAGCTGACAACGGTTGCATCTGCGACGCGACATGAGCTTGTATGTCGCTTATGCAGAAACGGGTGGATATCGTCGTTAAAAATGATTTAGTGAAAACAGCCGATCTACAAGCACACAACGCCTCGCACCGCGAGGCGTTGTGTGCTTGTTGATCTGCTGTTTTCACTATCTTTGTACAACGGCCTTGTATGATGAAGCAGGGCTTTACTTTACGAAACATACAAATTTGAAACTTGCAGATACGAGGTTTCTGCCCGACAGTGACGGTATACTGTAGGCTACACATTTATTTTGGTATAGCTAGTTGATGCTCAAAAATAGAACCATGCTCCGAGAGATTTTGATGCACCCACTTGATGCCTCCAGTGTGACTGCAGCCATTAAAAACAATGGGTGCGCTTCCGGATGGGAGCGTCTGGCAATGTCTACTGCAGGGGTTCTCAAAGTGGGTGACGGGGCACCCTGGGGTGCCGCGACGGCAGTCCAGGGGTGCCGCGGGATAATTTGATAATATTTGAAATGTATCAATCTGACAGAATTAGTCAATCTGTCATTAAACAGACGGGCGCGTTTATCCGCACGGATAAAACAGACATTTTTTTTTTTTTTTTTAAGAAAACAATGATTCTCTACGACCTCATGCACACCAGATCCGAATTAGCCGTGCGACGAGTGGCTGCGGCCGTGCGTTTTTTTCTCGATCGAACCCATTTCGATTCGTGCGTCTTGTCGCATGCGGTAAAAAACTCATCACTCCTTTTATGACTCCTTTTGGGATCCGCAGCGCCGATTCCGCACAGCCTTGCACACCAAATCCAATGCGTTTTATTCATGCAGCAAACGCAACTGTCCTGTGTGCAAATGGCTTTAGAACACACACATCACACACTAGAACACCTAATATTTGTTTTGTGAATCGATTAACCACTAATGCTTTATTTTATACTTCATCAAATAACAGTGTCATCCTTTTTGGGAATTCTGCCCAAAATAGGGATACATTACTAGTAAGACGCCTCAGGGCGACAAGTCGCTTGTCCTCCCTAAAGGGTTTGTTCTCCCTAAAGGGCGAACTCGTGACGTCAGAGCATGATGACATCATGATGACACATCATGATTGACAAAATATATTTAGTATAATTTTTTATAATTTTAAAGTTATTTTCAGTCAGTTCTAAGCAAAATGGCTATGATCTCGTTTTCCTCGCAACATAATCACTAAAATATGCTATAAATATAAGATGCTGGGAGTAAAAATTTGGAATATAATGTAGGTGTGCCTTGGATGAAAAGAAATATTTATAGGGGTGCCCGAGGCAAAATATTTGGGAACCCCTGGTCTACTGTATGTGTCAGCGCCTTTACCTGACCATTTGTCCATTTGTAAGTCTGAAAGTGTACAAATGGAACCAAATTTTGGTTCCATTTGTACACTTTCAGACTTACAAATGGATCAATTAACATTGAGGTATTGTACTGTGTGTGCAGTCTAGCGGTCCCACTGCGCAGGTTGGGTTGAGATAAAAACAAAAGCATATCATAATGAATGGATACCAAAACAATCTTTATTAATCATTGAGTCTCAAATACATATTTGGGTCTCTATTTTGTAGTATTCCGGGACGCGAAGAAATGATAACGCAGTCTTGTCTAAGAGCATGCAAGAACACCAAGTGGAAATGCTCCAATGAAGCTCAACTCCATTAGTCTAGTGTTGTATTGATCAGGGCTTTGATGAGGGCCTTTTTAAAATTAAGATACATTACACTTCTGTTCTCGAACCATTAGACCATAGATTCTAAAAAGAAATAAAAGACACAGCAAACCACTTTCCATTACACCGCTTTCGACTTGTCTTGTTATTTGTTCTTTAGCTCGTTTTTCAACCTCGCTGAGTTTAATTAGACATCCATTTTTCAATTAGTTTCCAGTGAACATGATTGTGTTGCTGTTGTTGTTGGTAGCGGGAGGCCCTATGAACACGTTTAGGGGAGCCTAATCTATGAGCAATTTCCTGTTTTATGTTTATGACATTTTAAAAGAAATGTCATACAGTAGCAGATCTGTCATTTTCCCTGCTTTTAACAATTTCTTTGACATTCTTTAGAAGTTTTATATTTTTGCCTGATATTTAGCACTTAAAACTCATCACCTAGGGACTGCACCTTTCAGGGACTCACGATAAACATATGTGTTAAAACGCTCAAAACTATTATTTAAACTGTGGTGAAAACCGTGGCACTTTTGGGAGTGTATGTTGAAAACCGGGACATTGTGGTGTTGTAGGGATATTTGTCAGGACTTGGGACACCCAGCTTGAAACCAGGACAACCCCGGCAAAACCCGGGACGCCTGGTCACCGTCGTTTAAAGGGGAATACCACTCTTTTTCAACATTGAACTATGTCATTAATATACCTTAGAGTTTTGTGTGGAAATAAGAAAAAGTAATGTTGTGATCAGTGACATCATGTCATGATGTATCTTCATGATCATCTTCATGATGATCATGCCGCGAGATAATTTGATAATATTTGGAATTTATTTGGACACTTGAAAAAAATGTTTAGCATCATTTTAAACTTGATGTACAAAGTTATTTTCAGTCAGTTCTAACCAAAATGGCTCTTATCTCAACGTTTTCCTCGCAACATAATCACTAAAATATTGTCACTGTCGGGCAGAAACCTTGTATCTCCAAGTTTCAAATGTGTACGTCTTTTGGTAAAGCAAAGCCCTGCTTCATCATACAAGACTGTCGCACACAACGCCTCGCATGTGCTTGTAGATCTGCTGTTTTAGTACATTTTATAGATGATAAATACAAAACGAACGGTTTTGGACATACAAGGTTTCCACCTGACAACGACGATATGCTATAAATATAAGGTGCCGTGAAAATTATAAAGTAGCGGTGCCTCGGATTACAAAAATATTTATGGGGTGCCCTGAGACAAAAAAAAAAATTGGGAACCCCTGCTCTAAGGTATATTAACGACATAGTTCAAAGTTGAAAATGAGTGGTATTCCCCTTTAAGTGCTTGAAACACTTGTTGCATAATGACTGAGGGATGAGTTGAGGAGCAACGGGCACGATGTCCTTCACACCTAATTGTATTGACACTACAACCGCTGAAGGTTCTGAAGCATGAAGTGATCCGCGACTCGCGAAGAGCCGCGATCTCAGCGTGATTGAAAACAGAACGGTGCACTTATGAAGAGCCGCTGAAGGGTTCTCATGCTGTAGCTCTGCCTGTCAGTAGAGTGCAGTCATGTGCTGCATGCTGCAGGCTGGCCTCTCATGTAGAAGCACTTCACTCGTTGATATAGTCTAACTGTAGACACGATGTCAGCACTATTTGAACCCGATGACCATGACTAATTCGGCAATATAGATTTCCCTGCCAGGAAAACGCCTCCCTTTCTCAGTCCAGGTTGTCCCTACCGCAGGCCTTAAAGGAGTGCAAATCCCTAGCCTCCTTCAAAATTGGTCTGAAAAGTCACCTTCAGACGGCTGCTACTCGTGACTTGTAAAATGACTAAGCCCCGTCTGTTTTTTTTATTCTTTTACTTTTCTGCTTTTGTAATTGATGTTATCCTATGTAAAGTATTATGTTCTATTCGTCTGTCTTTCAATGTTACATGAGATACATAAAGTGGTTCCTGTGTAAATAAGCCGTAAAGCTTACTAGGATCTCCTTTTAGTTGACCTTGTACCAGTGATTTGTGCTGTCATGAAACTGTACTTTTTTTCTATTGCAAACTGCTAACTCTTCAAACAATCAATCAAACAATCAGTGTTAACATACATTAAATTGCCAAATCACAATAATTTGGCAACGTGTTATGACTACATGCTAAAGATGTGTAATATTGTCAATATATTAGATGTTGGCAGTATAGTCTTGTTCCAGCAAAGATATGCAAAGATATAACTCCATACACACACGCACGCACACACACACCCACACCCTTGCACGCTTACACGCGCGCGCACACAGAGAGCGTCTGAACTTGACTCAAACAAACTCCAAGCTATAAATAACACCAACTTTTTCATCGCCGTATGGGGTTTGTCAGTCCCTGGGCCAAGCTAAAATGTTTGTCCTATACGGAGGAGTATCATTACTTTAGCTGAAACCACCCACCACCCCACTGTCTGCTTCATTACTTGTTGGCAACGTGGGGTGAGATTAATCACACGTATCAGAGGTGGGACTCGCAGTCGTTCCGGTGAGCATCTCAGGGACTGGGTTACATATCGTCGTTTTCGGGTGAAAACCTTGTATATCCAAAACCGTTAGTTTTGCATTTATCATTTTGAAAATGATTTAAACTAGTGAAAACAGACGATCTACAAGCACACAATGCCTCGCGCTGCGAGGCGTTGTGTGCTGTGCTTGTAGATCTGCTGTTTTCACTACTTTTGTGCGACGGCCTTGTACGATGAAGCAGGGCTTTGCTTTGCAAAAGAACATACACATTTGAAACTTGGAGATACGAGGTTTCCGCCCGACAACGACGATATCCTGGTGAGGCTTGTGTGTGCACTGTGTGGCACCTCTGTAGTAGCAACCAACCATGACTAATACACCAAAAACATGCTGTAAACAACATGTTAACCCCTTAAACCCTGTATGCCTTGTTGACCGGAGGAGTCCCACAGGGATCTACGCTAGATCCCCTCCTGTTTCTTTTTTCTTTTTTCTTTTTTTTTTTTATCCCTCTTCACCAAAATCTCATGCTCGAGACCCTAATCCAGAATACGGCCGCTAGGGTTAAGGTGGTTAAGATGTTTTTTTCCATGCAGGTGGGGTATACAAATATCGTAGGTGGAAACCTCATATGTCCAAAGCTGTTACTTTTCAGGATGCAAATAAAGAAATAGCAAAAGTAGGAGATCTACAAGCTCAAAACGTGTAGCCTCGCGCCACGTTTAGTATGATCAGGAAGGGTTTTAACTCTTTTACCAGAATTTACCGTATATGATTTTATAAGGATCTATTGATGTCTCTCGATGTCTTATAATGCCATAAGCGATTTTATAAAAAATATTCATCTATTATTTCCAACCACAATTTTTTGTAAAAGGCCAGCGTATCCCCTCATCGTGTTGTGAAAAGAAAAAAACAGCCGATCTACAAGCACACAACGCCTCGCACCGCGAGGCATTGTGTGCTTGTAGATCATCTGTTTTCACTACTTTTGTGCGATGGCCTTGTATGATGAAGCAGTGCTTCACTTTGCGAAAACATTTACAAATGTGAAACTTGGAGATACGAGGTTTCTGCCCGACAGTGAAGATATGTGCGCTCCAGATTTGAGACTAGCGTTACGGGAGCTGCTACTGCTGTACACACCCGCGCCACCCCTCAGTGCTCAGGAGCGTTCGTTCGGCGGAAAGAGAGTTAATTTACAACAACAAAACAATATGGAGATAAGAGGTTTCTACCCGACATCAACAATATACAAAATCCACACATACACGCACACACACACACACATGTACTGTACGCATGTGTGGAGGCACACACACATACGTGCACACAGTAAACGCGCAGCGCGCACCTCTCTGGAGGATGGAAATGATGCTGACCAACCCGTTAATTACAAGCCACTTCTCCCCATCAGGCCTTGCTTCGTGACATGCCATTAATCACACTTTCTCGCCTCCTTCCCTTGCTATCGATCGGTATAATTTTGACTCTGGCACCCTTTAAAAAAAGAAAATCCTATATTTTCTGTTCAACTAAGCCGTGATCCTCCTCTCTCCAGCTCAGGCTTGTTGTTCCCCTTGTCCCTTCCAAAGTCACTCCTTCCCGCAGTCGCTAACAACCCCTCACCTTGAGGAAGAACTTCAGTTGATGGTTGAAGTTAACCTACTGTATTTAGACTTGGAACGTGTTATTACGCATTATTACTTTAACACTTTTATGCTTTAACCAACAACAACAAAATTGCAGATATACAAGCTCACAGCACGAGTGCCGCGGTGCGAGCTTGTAGATCTGCTATTTTAGTGGGGGAAGAAAACATGAAAATTTGAATAATTTGACCCGATTCTATAAAATGTCTTCTAAATCCTTCTTGTAAATCAGTGGTGCTCAAACTTTTTCATGTCAAGGACCCCCAAAATGATATGTGTTTGGCCGCGGACCCCCATCTCAAATTATGTTGTTCAAGGGACCACCCAGGAGCAAATATTTCAAAGATGTGTGCGGTACTCTGTGCCACGCTGTGAGCTTGTATATCTGCTATTTTCTTTTTCTTTACAATTAAGCAGGTAACTTACAATAAGCAGGTAATACATCAATACAATAAGCAAGATAATAAGCAAGATAATATGTCAATACATCAACAACAATACAACAAATGCAATATCAGTCTAGAAAACAATAACATAGGTAGACCACGCACCTAATCAGTGAAAACTTTTTTGTAAAAAACCTAAACATGCTATCTAGCTTTCATGTATGGTCATAGAGGGTAGGCGAGTGCTATGTAAGTGCTATGGGTTTATGTGGAGTCTGAAGAGGTGAGTCTTCAGTCCACGGCGGAAGCTAGGGAGTGAGTCTGTAGTTCTAAGTGCGACAGGGAGTTTATTCCACAGTTTGGGGGCCAGAAGGGCGAACTGTCTAGGAGTGGATTTTGGACCCGGGGGAGGGAGCCGCGTTTAAACGGACAGTTAATTACAACGCAGTCGCGTATGACTCCCATGCCCTGCGTCAAATAACGCCATGCTTCATTTTCCATCTCTCTCTCTCTCTCTCTCTCTCTCTCTCTATCTCTCTCTCTCTCTCTCTCTCTCTCTCTCTCAGATGAGACCAGCCTTAAGATGAACAGCGTGGACCATGTCCCCCAGACGTTTGCCAGTCACAGCCGTGTCCCAGTGGAGACACTGGCCCAGGGAGAGGGACGGGGACGGGGATGGGGGCCAGCGCTGCAGCATGGAGCAGACATGTTGAAGCCAGACCCCAGGGACACCTTCTACAGCAGTAAGTCCATGTGCCTGGAATCATCTCCCACAGCTGCTACTTCCCTGTGTCAGTCTCTATGTCTGAGTAGACCGCGATCGATACCATTTTCGGGTTTCTGATCTGGTCGGAGCGGAAATCACTTCCCGTCACCAGAACCAGAACCTCCAAAATGATTCCCCTAGTTTAGAATTGGTTTAAATCGGTATCATCGTTTGGTTTCTCTTGGTATAATAATCGTTTGGTATGTTCCTATTTTATTCTAACTTCCCTATTTCACCAATGAGTTTACTGTAGCCCCTAGAACTACCTATTGTATGTAGGGAGCAAATTGCCTCTTCCCAATTCAGAGTTTGCACCCTTCAAAGTGCAGGCCTAGCTATAGGGTAGGGTAGTGTGTTGAATCGTGGGGGGGGGGGGGGGGGGCGTTGCATTGTGAACTCCGCTATCCAACAAAGGGCTAGGGGGAAAATAGTGCACATTCAAAGGGTAGGTTTGAAGGGGTCTACGAAATGGGACAGCACCCGGAGCGCCCCTGTGACGTCATAGCACTTGAAACCCACACTTAGTAGTGTCCTCCCCCTGGGAAGGGGCTAATGAGTTGGTGATATACTGAATGTCTGATTGTCAGGTTGACTGTCAGCTCCCCTGTCTGTCTCAGTGATCATCATTTACTCTCTGTCATACTCTGTCTGTCTGTGTGTGTGTGTGTGTGTGTGTGTGTGTGTGTGTGTGTGTGTGTGTGTGTGTGCGTGTGTGCACGCGCGCGCGTGTGTGTGTGTGTGTGCGTGCGTGCGTGCGTGCGTGCGTGCGTGTGTATATTACATAATATATTGAGGACGTTTTCATGTAATTTATCCTCTTGTATTCCTATTTGTACGCCTTTGTCTGACCACTAGGAACCACCCAATACAGTTAGCACTAATCACACACATGCTCTCTCTCTCTCTCTCTCTCTCTCTCTCAGCGCCTATGATCGACCCCTCCCGGCTTGAAAACGTACTGCCCGCCTGTCTCTACTCGCCCACCTACGTGGTCAAAGACTTCCCCATCGCCAGATACCAAGGCCTGCAGTTTGTAAGTGACCCCTCCGCTACAGCCCCCCCACCCTTGGGGACACACCGTTTGTGATCGTAGATGTCTGTGCGTGTGTGCGTGCGTGTGACACATACGTACGTGTGTGTGCATGCTTTTGCTAGCGTGTTTCTTTGTGGGTTAACAGGCTAACGGAGGTTTCAGACTAATAATAGCTCTGCAGGGTCATTTGAAGCACGTCCAAATTCTAGCCGCTGCCCTCGTCCGTTGCCAGAGGCGAGGCATTAAGTAGTCAGCAGGGTCCACAGTGTTCACGCAGACTGGACTGAGAGGCAGCGAGCAGAAAGGCTACGTCCACGTTGGCTCCACATTAGATATGCCTCACCTCTCCTTTTCTTTTAACTACTGTACATCAATGCTAAAGGTACATGCATGGTGGACAGGGTTGAGTGTTGCCGCCCTCTATGGGACAACGTGAGTTACCGCAATAGCAACATGGGTAGATGGACGGACAGACAGACAGACAGACAGACAGACAGACAGACAGACAGACAGACAGACAGACAGAGAGCAATAGTATCAGTGATGAAATGCCTTGTGAGCTTATAGTAGATCTTATTTCACTATTATTTGAAAATCTATTCATTTTTTTCCTTCAGTACAGCAGTGCATTGATATTGAAAGGAAAATTAACTAGGTATGAACTTAAAGAATGACTTCACCACTTTTCAACCTATCTTCGTATAATTGCTCCTCAGTAATGTTCATGTTCTACTTGGTCTGTGTGTCTCAGAGGAGGGTTGTGGGCAGGTCAGAAACACATCGTCTTGTGACATCATCGATGGAGAATCCAAGCTAATAGAAAATGCAGGCTTTCTATTCCTGAAAAGTTGCAATTTTAAAGTGGAAGCCATTGTTCTCGCGATAATAAAAATCTGTCAAACGATGATGTCACAAGACTATGGATTTCTGAACTTCCCACAGCTCTCCTAAGAGACTTGGACAAAGTAGATTTTTTTTATGAACATTAGTGAGGACCTATTATATGAAGACGGGTTGAAAAGTAGTGAAGTAGTCCTTTAAGTATTTTTAAAGGGATGTGCTCCATTACTTTAACCATATTTTATACTTCGGCTATTCATATTTCACTAATTAAAAGTTTACGAAAAACTAAAAATATTTTTTTCTATGGAGTTAAGAGGTTTCTGTCTGACTGCAACAAAGTGAAAGTTGCTCTGTCAAATGTGTACTTGAGTTAAAGTTAAAGTGGTTAAAACAGATGTCACGCTACATTTCCTAATTTATCTTGGGACCCCCCTGGTACCCTCCTCAAGGACCCCCGGGGGTCCCCAGAACCCACATTGAGAACCAATGTAGTAAGGAGGACTACCGAAGTGTTACCCGGAAATGTCAGGGAAAATGCCACCACTCTCATTAAATGAGAGGAAATTGCACGATAATTACAGTATTTACAGACATGGTGTGTGCGTGTGTGTGTGTGTGTGTGTGTGTGTGTGTGTGTGTGTGTGTGTGTGTGTGTGTGTGTGTGTGTGTGTGTGTGTGTGTGTGTGTGTGTGTGTGTGTGTGTGTGTGTGTGTGTGTGTGTGTGTTTCTCTTAATCACCATGTTGTTCTCTTTATGTTCCATTTATGTGACTGTTTACCTTGCTCTGTGTTGACTGGGGATCATGCTTACAAAATGGAAACATAGCCTATCGCCACTGTCGGGCAGAAACCTTGTATCTCCAAGTTTCAAATTTGTACCTTTTTTCGCGAAGCAAAGCCCTGCTTCACCATACAAGGCCGTTGTACAAAAGTAGTGAAAACAGCAGATCTGCAAGCACTTATTGTTTGTATAAGTGCTTGTATAATAAAATGCCATGTATTTTTTACGACTGTTTCTCTGATGATATCTTCTGCATAGTACTGTGTTCTATCTGTCTGTCATGCAATGTTATATGAGTTTTAAAAAAGGATCTCAATTGAAACAAGCCATAGGCTTTCTTGGGCGTATCCTTTTAGTTTACCTTGAACTGTACCGTCATGAAACTATCTTTTCCTATGCAAACTTCTAATAAATTATTTGATCAATCACTCAGTCAATCAACACTGCTTACTCTTCATGGGGCGTGTAATTGATAGAAAAGGGTGAACTACTCCTTTAAACCCTGTACACACCACAACTGGGGGTCTAATGTTAACTCCATAGACAAAACAGAAAAAGTACAAAACTATGGCACCACCTCTTTACTATTCTGGTTTGCGTTGTTTTATCATTGATGTGAATATTGAAATTGAAAATCTCGATGACACTGCAAATGATGGCAGCCTCGATCAGAGTTACTACAGGAGGTCCTCCAAATCTTTGTGTGATAGAAACTTTGATAGAGAACTGTGATAGAGAACGTTAGCCAAAAATAGCAGATCTACAAGCTCGAAGCGTTGTGAGCTTGTAGATTGGCTATTTTCGGCAGGTTTGGTGTTAAGGGGGAAAAGAGCAGAGTAAGTACAGAGTGAAAGGTCAAGTTTAATTATTTCAAGTATTGACCGTTCAAGTGGTTAAATATCTGAGAACACAAATTGACTGTCAAACAATGAAATTATATGGATTCTATGAAAAGGTTGTGGGGGTCCCTGCTTCACCTCTCTCTCAACTAAGGGGTCCTTGGCCTGAAAACGTTGAAGACCCCCGCTTTTGAGAATAAATAAAGGTTTGAATGAATAAATCTTCCTACCGTTAGTGCCTGTTGAGATTGGCACATTTTCTGGGGCAACCTGGGTGAAATCTGCCAATCTCAACAGGCACTAACGGTACCAACTCCCCTGCAGGTGTACCTGTCCTTCGTCTACCCCAATGACTTCACCCGTCTCACCCACATGGAGAGAGAGAACAAGTGCTTCTACAGAGAGTCTCCCATCTACCTGGAGAAGTAAGTAAGAGAGAGATGAAAATTGCCTTGTTCAAACTCTCCTGAATTTGAATGCAGCATCTTATGTTGAAAGAATTGCCCTCTCTGTGTAGAAATCCATGCTGTGACGCCACATCTCCAGTATCCACTTAATTATGCTTAGTATAGTACCGAAAATAGCCGACCTCCTAGCTTGGAGGTCTGCTATTTTTGATATTTTCACCAAAAGGCCCCTTTAGACATTTCAGCCCCTGCCTCTAACATTCTCTGCATGTCCCTTTTGTTGTTGTTGTTGTCGTCATCACTGCCTGTGTGATGTGTGCTTGGGTGGAGGTCATGTTGGTTCTCTGTCGTACACGCCTGATCATATACGTACGCCTCCGCGTCTTCACCAAAGCCGTGTTTCATCGCGATGCGACCGCCCTCGGCAAAGGAGGGCTGTCAGAAAATCCTCTGTTAATGAGTGTGTGTGTGTGTGTGTGTGTGTGTGTGTGTGTGTGTGTGTGTGTGTGTGTGTGTGTGTGTGTGTGTGTGTGTGTGTGTGTGTGTGTGTGTGTTCTTCTGTGTCTGACAGGTTTGGTTTCTACAAGTATATGAAGATGGATGAGGAAGAGGATGACAGATCGTTCTTCTTCCCGAACCCAGATGGTAGCTGCTAATGAATGCACACACACACACACACACACACACACACACACATGCACGCATGTACACACATGCACGCACACATGCACACACACACACACACACACACACACACACACACACACACACACACACACACACACACACACACACACACACAAACACATTTGTATTACTATGCTTGTGAGGACACTGACATTTTAGGATGCAGATCTTATGAAAGACGTTTCTAGCATTCTTCGCCATAATTCCAAGCCTAAGCCCTAAACCTAACCCCCACATACCTAATATTCCATACCTCAACCCTAATATTTTGGCGCAGTGGTTAGTGCTTCGCCTCACAGCTAGAAGGTCCTGGGTTCAATTACCTCCGGGGGACGCTGTGGGTGCTGGCGGCGTGTTCCTCCCTCCGCGCTATCAGTCCCCACACCCTAGGTGGGGATGGCGTTAGGGCCTTTCTGTGTGGAGTTTGCATGTTTTCCCCATGACTCCTAGGGTTGATACCATCACAAAAACATGCAGTAATCCTGGTCTCAATAATGCCTCCCCCTGGCCAGCCGGGGCGCCTGATGGAGGGGAAAGGAACTGGTTGGAATAACGTGTTCCTTCCACGTGCTACGTCCATCCCAGGGAAATCCCCCCTGTCAGGTGAAAAGAAACAACTTGGACTGCCCATGCATTGAAGGAAGCATGAGGTTTGTCTGTTGTCTCCCTAGGCGCGGCAGAGGGAGAGCAGAGCCCAGGATTACATAGGCAATTGGCACTGGGTGAAATGGGTTACAAAATCGTGGGATAAAAATTATAAAGAAAAGAAAAAAAGTCCTTAAATTGTCACTTTATAAATGTGCAGATAACCTGTATACACTTATACTGTGTGTTGGTTTGTTTACCATTGAGTGAGAAAATACATGACATTAAGCTAATCATCTGGGGACCCCACAACATAATTTGAGGACCCCACTTGGGGTCCCGACCCCAAGTTTGAGAACCACCGGATTAACCCATGCTTCCCCTCTGGCCCGTCCTTCCTCACAGACTTCCTGGAGGAAGAGGAAGGGGTGGACCCCGAGGACGAGGCGGAGATGGTGGGCACCCAGCCGCCGCCGCGTCCCCCCAAGAAGAGCCCTCCACACGGCCACACCCCCTCCAGGCCCTCCTCCCCCCGGCACCGCGGACCCCCGGGGACCACTCCCACTGGAAGAGAGGAAGATGACGAAGAGGAGGTGATGTGCAGACTTGACTAACTATGGGATCTCCCAATGAGTCACGAGTTATATTATATCAACTAGAAATACTGTTCCTTCGAAACAGTGTGGGCTCGATTCCAACCCAACAAATAGGATACTTTAAGGTACTGTAAGGTACAGTACCTTACAGTATTGTACTGTACCTTACTATACTGTACTGCACCTTACTGTACTGTACTGTACTGTACTGTACTGTACTGTACTGTACTGTACTGTAACTTACTGTACTTTACTGTACTCTACTGTACTGTACTTTACTGTATTCTACTGTAACTTACTGTACTTTACTGTACTCTACTGTACCTTACTGTACTGTACTCTACTGTACCTTACTGTACTGTACTGTACTGTACCTTACTGTACTATACTATACTGTACTCTACTGTACCGTACTGTACCTTACTGTACTGTACTCTACTGTACCTTACTATACTGTACTTTACTGTACTCTACTGTACTTTACTGTACTCCACTGTACCTTACTGTACTTTATTCTACTTTACTGTACTTTATTGTACTTTACTGTACTCTACTGTACCTTACTGTACTGTATTGTACTTTACTGTACCTTACTGTACTGTACTCTACTGTACCTTTCTGTACTGTACCTTTCTGTACCTTACTGTACTTTACTGTACTCTACTGAACCTTACTGTACTTTTACTGTACTCTACTGAACCTTACTGTACTGTACATATTCTATGTGTTCTAGATCTACATTTTTGATTCTGTGTTTGGGAACCAGCAACTGTCAAATGGACTCCAACTGTAGTGGAGTATATTGAGTGCATATACTGTAGGCTAACAATCCCAGATCACATCTGTCCTCCACTATGTCTATAACCAAGGCGTTCTTCTATGTGGCCACTCCAGACTGAGGAGTGGAGCATGGCTTTTATTGTGTTTGTGGATCTGACTTGGAAATGCATTGGTTTTGATATCTCCCTGACAACCAACAACAACCACTAATATGGCTGACTGTCCCTGCGGGCTCTAGGATATATGGCTATGGGATTTACATCCCATCGCCCGGACTTGATTCTTGATCACAGCTGTGTAATCAGTAGAGTGGAGAGGGACATTTATTTATAGTTTTAACTATAACTATAGTTTTATACATCACACAGCTTAGACATTTGGATCAAATCAGAGAGCAGACCTGTGTGAACGCAATGATATAGATAGCATATCTGAAGTGTGAACACTGCAGCCACAGCGCCTTAACATAAACATGGGTCTATTATCCTTCTCTCCACTCACTAAACCCATTGGAAATGCATTGGGTGCTTAAAGTTAAACATTTTTATTTTTTTATATTTATACTACAAAACATTTCAAAACCAAAAATACAAGCACACCAGAGATTCCGTTAGCCGGTATTTACCGGCCATTGGCCGGTTAAATGTTTAATTGGCCGGTAATTATAAAGTCCACCGGCCACCGTGGCCGGCTGGGTAAATGCCTCTTAGGCTATTTTATCATTTAATCTTATTATACACATAATTATTTGTTTAAAGTAGTAAAGCTACAACCATTAAAACCTATCATAATTTTAAATTTGTATCATGTTCTGTGAGTCTGTCTGACAACAGCGGAGCTCACCGCCACTGCTGCTGCTTCATGCTGCGCTGTAGTGGTGGGACGTTCGCGAACGAATCGAGTCTTTTGAACGGCTCTTTGAAATGAACGATAGCATTGTGAGCTAGAATGAGCCAGTCTTTTGAACGGCTCTTTGAAAGGAACGGACCCCAGAGATCCGGCTCACTTCAAAGAGCCATAAATCCCATCTCTACTGCGCTGTGCATTGGAAATATCAGAGCTTCAAGCTCACAACAAGGCGAAACGCGCGGCGCTGTGAGCTTGTATGTCTGCTATTTTAGACACGCACACGCCTTACGGAGAAGCACACATCTCGTTTCACAGCTGACAGTTCCAGCACCTTGTAACAATCAGCGTGGGTTTAGTGTTAGTATAATCAGAACAGAACTGGGGTTCTGAGGTAATCAAGCTGGACCCAGTAGGCCTAGACGATAATAAAAAAGGGACCCGAACTCTGTGGAATCATGGATATTATACAAGCACGCACATGACTTTATGATCGCATGGATGTGATGCCATCGTGGTCAAAGCAACAGAGGCAAGTCAACCTTCCTTGCGCCATGCATCATAACATAACATTAACAAAATAAAACAAATGTGTGTAAAAGGTTTAATGAGACGTGAAGCCAAAATCATATACTATTAACTTATTGATTTGTAGGCCACTGTGTGGCAGGGCGCGCAAACGGTTCGCTTGCGTTGCGCGCCCACTTTAACTATTCACTTCTTTTTTTTGGCAAGCGATACCTCTACATAAGTAGATAGTTAGGATATTATTTTGTTGGAACATATTGCAATTGCACCTGTGATAAAGAGGAAGGAAGGCCAGCGCAAACATAACATGGTGTAATTATCAGTTGGGTGCACGGTGCACCATGCAGATACAGTATCTCATCTGCAAACACGTATGTGACGTTCAATATAATATGGCCGATAAATTAATTGATTGGCCGGTAAAATATAATCCTGCCGGCCAAGGTGGCCGGCCCCAAAAATGCCTAGCGGAAACCCTGAAGCACACGTGTCCTCAGTAAGCTGAACACATAAAAATTTGAATGGTGTTGAAAGGTGTAAGCGTTTAAGAGATGAATCGCGCCAAAGTTTTGAGGATACTGACTGACTGATAGATAAACTAGAAAAATATTGTTCCTTCGAAACAATTGTGGGCTCGCTTCAAGCCGGAAAACAATGGCTATAAAAGCACAAAATGTCAAGATCGCAGGCAGTGCTCTCTTTGACGTTACTGACGTCAAAGATTGGTCCATTTTGTTCCAAAAATGTGTTGTGCAAAAGTTGACCCGCTGGTGGCGCTATAACAGGCCAATGTGAGAAGGTTGGTATCTGTTCCTTGACCTATTGGGAATGTGCTTGCAAGATTTCACGCACATCCCAGGCTGTGTTCATGATTTGAGGTGTTTTTGGCTTTGGCCACTTTATCGCTGCTTGCAGCTATATTCATTATTATTATTTTTTTTGTGTGTGTGCACTTCATAGGCATATTAGATAAAGGTCCTTAGATTGTGTGTAGAATGTTTCATGCAAATTGCAAAAAAAAATCCTAACGGGTTTAAGCGTTTCACAAACTGCTCAAAATGATATAGCGCCCCCCTTTGGCCAATTGGGGTAAGATTGGTTTTAGTGATATTTGGACTAACACTCTACATCTTTGCCAAATGCCATGAACATGTTACTTTGCATGTATGATTTAGAGGCAGAAGAATAATTTGCATAAAACTGCAATATTCATTGAATTTATTTTAAAAAGCATGTTTCAATTTTAAAGAAATCCGATCTGACAGATCTTTAGATATCGGTCCAAAGTTCACGTAAAAAAAGTTTTGTGCACGTGGAGTGAAAATTCCAGAATAAAAGCGGGTTTACGCGTTTTACAAACTGCTCAATATGGCGGAAAATCGGGGGGCGGAGCTTACTTAACAACGACACAGATGTCTTCCGCTCGAGTCAAAGCACGCGTGTAACAAGTTGCATGTCTTCAAACGAAACGAGTCATGACTTATGCCCGTTTGAAGTTTGAATTTTCAAACGCTTCGTATAGCGCCCCCCTTTGGCCGATTGGAATAAAATTGGTTTCAGTGATACTTTGACTAACCCTCCACATCTTTGCCAAATGCCATGAACGTGTAACTTTGCATGTATGATTTAGAGGCCGAAGAATAATTTGCATAAAACCGCAACATTGATTGAATTATTAATAAAATATATTTCACTTTAAAAGAAATCCGCCGAGACTAGTTTGACCGTATTGGTCCAAAGTTCATGTGAAAAAAGTTTCATGCGCGTATCGCAAAGATCCCAGGAGGAGATAGATTTTTACTGTTTTTCATATAATTCCAAATTCTGAGGGATCTAAAGATCAGAGGTCAAAAGTCAGAGCGTAAAAATTGTTCGGCATGAGGAGACGCATACGTGTATACAGGTTTCATGGCTGTACGTATAACAGAGCATGAGCTATACCTGTTCAAAGTTCGCACTTTCGAAGGCTTCCTACAGCGCCACCATTTGGCCGATTGCTGTAAAAAGTAATAGCACACGTCGCCACAGTAAGCTGAACACATTGATGTTTTTATTTTCATTTTCTCACTAAGTATGTAGGAGTAGAAAGGAACCGAAGTTTTGAGGAGAACTTGATATGACGGTTAGATATTGTCACTAGAAAAATATTGTTCCTTCGAAACAATTGTGGGCTCTCTTCAAGCCGGAAAACAATGGCTATAAAAGTACAAAATGTCAAGATCGCAGGCAGTGATCTCTTTGACGTTACTGACGTCAAAGATTGGTCCATTTTGTTCCAAAAATGTGTTGTGCAAAAGTTGACCCACTGGTGGCGCTATAACAGGCCAATGTGAGAAGGGTGGTATCTGTTCCTTGACCTATTGGTAATGTGCTTGCAAGATTTCACGCACATTGCAGGCTGTGTTCATGATTTGATGTGTTTTTGGCCTTGGCCACTTTATGGCTGCTTGCAGCTATATTTATTATTATTATTATTAATATTATTTTTGTGTGTGTGCACTTCATAGGCATATTAGATAATGGTTCTTAGATTGTGTGTAGAATGTTTCATGCAAATTGCAAAAAAAATCTTAACAGGTTTAAGCGTTTCACAAACTGCTCAAAATGATATAGCGCCCCCCTTTGGCCAATTGGGGTAAAATTGGTTTCAGTGATATTTGGAATAACACTCTACATCTTTGCCAAATACCATGAACATGTTACTTTGCATACATGATTTAGAGGCAGAAGAATAATTTGCATAAAACTGCAATATTCATTGAATTTATTAAAAAAGCATGTTTCAATTTTAAAAAAATCCGATCTGACAGATCTTTAGATATCGGTCCGAAGTTCACATAAAAACAGTTTTGTGCACGTGACGCGAACATTCCAGAATAAAAGCGGGTTTAAGCGTTTCACAAACTGCTCAAAATGGTGGGAAATCTAAGGGCGGAGCTTACTTAACAAAGACACAGATGTCTTCCGCTCGAGTCAAAGCACGCGTGTAAGCAAGTTGCATGTCTTCAAACGAAACGAGTCATGACTTATGCCCGTTTGAAGTTTGAATTTTCAAACGCTTCGTATAGCGCCCCCCTTTGTCCGATTGGAATAAAATTGGTTTCAGTGATACTTTGACTAACCCTCTACATCTTTGCCAAATGCCATGAACGTGTAACTTTGCATGTATGATTTAGAGGCCGAAGAATAATTTGCATAAAACCGCAATATTGATGGAATTATTAAAAAAATATATTTCACTTTAAAAGAAATCCGACCAGACTAGTTTGACCATATTGGTCCAAAGTTCATGTGAAAAAAGTTTTGTGCGCGTAACGCAAAAATCCCAGGAGGAGATAGATTTTTACTGTTTTTTATATAATTCAAAATTCTGGGGGATCTAAAGGTCAGAGGTCAAAAGTCAGAGCGTAAAAGTTGTTCGGCATGAGGAGACGCATACATGTATACAGGTTTCATGACTGTACGTATAACAGAGCATGAGCTCTATCTGTTCAAAGTTCGCACTTTCGAAGGCTTCCTACAACGCCACCATTTGGCCGATTGCTGTAAAAAATAATAGCACACTTCGCCACTGTAAGCTGAACACATTGATGTTTTTATTTTCATTTTCTGTCTAAGTATGTAGGAGTAGAAAGGAACCGAAGTTTTGAGGAGAACTTGATATGACGGTTAGATATTGTCACTAGAAAAATATTGTTCCTTCGAAACAATTGTGGGCTCGCTTCAAGCCGTAAAACAATGGCTATAAAAGTACAAAATGTCAAGATCGCAGGCAGTGCTGTCTTTGACGTTACTGACGTCAAAGATTGGTCCATTTTGTTCCAAAAATGTGTTGTGCAAAAGTTGACCCGCTGGTGGCGCTATAACAGGCCAATGTAAGAAGGGTGGTATCTGTTCCTTGACCTATTGGGAATGTGCTTGCAAGATTTCACGCACATTGCAGGCTGTGTTCATGATTTGAGGTGTTTTTGGCTTTGGCCACTTTATCGCTGCTTGCAGCTATATTCATTATTTTTTTTTGTGTGTGTGTGTGTGCACTTCATAGGCATATTAGATAAAAGTCCTTAGATTGTGTGTAGAATGTTTCATGCAAATTGCAAAAAAAAATCCTAACGGGTTTAAGCGTTTCACAAACTGCTCAAAATGATATAGCGCCCCCCTTTGGCCAATTGGGGTAAGATTGGTTTTAGTGATATTTGGACTAACACTCTACATCTTTGCTAAATGCCATGAACATGTTACTTTGCATGTATGATTTAGAGGCAGAAGAATAATTTGCATAAAACTGCAATATTCATTGAATTTATTTAAAAAAGCATGTTTCAATTTTAAAGAAATCCGATCTGACAGATCTTTAGATATCGGTCCAAAGTTCACGTAAAAAAAGTTTTGTGCACGTGGAGCGAAAATTCCAGAATAAAAGCGGGTTTACGCGTTTTACAAACTGCTCAAAATGGCGGAAAATCGAAGGGCAGAGCTTACTTAACAACGACACAGATGTCTTCCGCTTGAGTCAAAGCATGCGTGTAACAAGTTGCATGTCTTCAAACGAAACGAGTCATGACTTATGCCCGTTTGAAGTTTGAATTTTCAAACGCTTCGTATAGCGCCCCCCTTTGGCCGATTGGAATAAAATTGGTTTCAGTGATACTTTGACTAACCCTCCACATCTTTGCCAAATGCCATGAACGTGTACCTTTGCATGTATGATTTAGAGGCTGAAGAATAATTTGCATAAAACCGCAATATTGATTGAATTTAAAAAAATATATATTTCACTTTAAAAGAAATCCACCGAGACTAGTTTGACCGTATTGGTCCAAAGTTCATGTGAAAAAAGTTTTGTGCACGTTATGCAAAAATCCCAGGAGGAGATAGATTTTTACTGTTTTTCATATAATTCAAAATTCTGGGGGATCTAAAGGTCAGAGGTCAAAAGTCAGAGCGTAAAAGTTGTTCGGCATGAGGAGACGAATACGTGTATACAGGTTTCATGGCTGTACCTAAAACACAGCATGAGCTATACCTGTTCAAAGTTCGCACTTTCGAAGGCTTCCTACAGCGCCACCATTTGGCCGATTGCTATAAAAAATAATAGCACACTTCGCCACTGTAAACTGAACACATTGATGTTTTTATTTTCATTTTCTCACTAAGTATGTAGGAGTAGAAAGGAACCAAAGTGTTTTGATACTTGCACTGACTGCCTGCCTAGTATAGAAATAATGACAATATCTAAAGTGTGCTCGCCTTATAGGCGAGCCCACAACTAGAAAAATATTGTTCCTTCGAAACAATTGTGGGCTCGCTTCAAGCCGGAAAACAATGGCTATAAAAGTACAAAATGTCAAGATCGCAGGCAGTGCTCTCTTTGACGTTACTGACGTCAAAGATTGGTCCATTTTGTTCCAAAAATGTGTTGTGCAAAAGTTGACCCGCTGGTGGCGCTATAACAGGCCAATGTAAGAAGGGTGGTATCTGTTCCTTGACCTATTGGGAATGTGCTTGCAAGATTTCACGCACATTGCAGGCTGTGTTCATGATTTGAGTTGTTTTTGGCTTTGGCCACTTTATCGCTGCTTGCAGCTATATTCATTATTATTTTATTTTTTTGTGTGTGTGCACTTCATAGGCATATTAGATAAAGGTCCTTAGATTGTGTGTAGAATGTTTCATGCAAATTGCAAAAAAAAATCCTAACGGGTTTAAGCGTTTCACAAACTGCTCAAAATGATATAGCGCCCCCCTTTGGCCAATTGGGGTAAGATTGGTTTTAGTGATATTTGGACTAACACTCTACATCTTTGCCAAATGCCATGAACATGTTACTTTGCATGTATGATTTAGAGGCAGAAGAATAATTTGCATAAAACTGCAATATTCATTGAATTTATTTAAAAAAGCATGTTTCAATTTTAAAGAAATCCGATCTGACAGATCTTTAGATATCGGTCCAAAGTTCACGTAAAAAAAGTTTTGTGCACGTGGAGCGAAAATTCCAGAATAAAAGCGGGTTTACGCGTTTTACAAACTGCTCAAAATGGCGGAAAATTGAAGGGCGGAGCTTACTTAACAACGACACAGATGTCTTCCGCTCGAGTCAAAGCACGCGTGTAACAAGTTGCATGTCTTCAAACGAAACGAGTCATGACTTATGCCCGTTTGAAGTTTGAATTTTCAAACGCTTCGTATAGCGCCCCCCTTTGGCCGATTGGAATAAAATTGGTTTCAGTGATACTTTGACTAACCCTCCACATGTTTGCCAAATGCCATGAACGTGTAACTTTGCATGTATGATTTAGAGGCCGAAGAATAATTTGCATAAAACCGCAATATTGATTGAATTATTAAAAAATTATATTTCACTTTAAAAAAAATCTGGTTGATCAATCTGACCGTATTGGTCCAAAGTTCATGTGAAAAAAGTTTTGTGCACTTGACGCGAAAATCCCAAGAGGAGATAGATTTTTACTGTTTTTCATATAATTCCGAATTGTGGGAGACCTAAAGGTCAGAGGTCAAAAGTTAGAGGGTAAAAGTTGTTCGGCATGAGGAGACGCATACGTGTATACAGGTTTCATGGCTGGACCTCAAACACAGCATGAGCTATACCTGTTCAAAGTTCGCACTTTCGAAGGCTTCCTACAGCGCCACCATTTGGCCGATTGCTATAGAAAATAATAGCACACTTCGCCACTGTAAACTGAACACATTGATGTTTTTATTTTCATTTTCTCACTAAGTATGTAGGAGTTGAAAGCGGACAAAGTATTGAGGAGAACTTGATATGCTCTGGTTGATAGATAAATAACTAGAAAAGCAGTTCCTGCAGAAACTGCGTGGGCTCGCTCGAAACTGTTATGAAGTAATAGTAGAAAATGCATTTAAGCGCAAGTTTTTTGAAAAAAAAAGTTTTTTGAAAAAAAGTTTTTTGAAAAAAAGTTTTTTGAAAAAAAAAAGTTTTTTGAAAAAAAAAAGTTTTTTGAAAAAAAAAAGTTTTTTGAAAAAAAAGTTTTTTGAAAAAAAAAAGTTTTTTGAAAAAAAAAAGTTTTGAAAAAAAAAATTTTTTTGAAGAAAAAAATTTTTTGAAAAAAAAATTTTTTTGAAAAAAATTTTTTTAAAAAAGTTTTTTGAAAAAAAAAAGTTTTTTGAAAAAAAAAAGTTTTTTGAAAAAAAAAGTTTTTTGAAAAAAAAAGTTTTTTGAAAAAAAAAGTTTTTTGAAAAAAAAAGTTTTTTGAAAAAAAAAGTTTTTTGAAAAAAAGTTTTGAAAAAAGAAATTTTTTTTTGGAAAAAAAAAAGAATTTTGAGAAAAAAAAAATTTGAAATTTTTTTTTTTTTTTTTAAAAATATGAAAATTTGAAAAAAAAAATTTGAAAAAAAAAAAATGTTGAAAAAAAAAAAATGTTGAAAATAATTTTTTTTTTGAAGTTTGAATCGCGTTCCTACGTAAATGTATGCCAGAGTAATGAGGCTATAAAGTTTAGTGAAAAAGTAAAAATGTTAAAGTCAGATCCCATTCATTCTCTATGGGATGAAAGATTTATGAATAAAGTTAAATATTTCAAACAGTATAAACTTTTTTTCAAAATTATTAAAACAACAATGAAACTTCAAACCTCGCTGAACATTTCAAAGTTGGAACGAGGTTTTTATGTGAAAGTATGAAAGAGCTATAAGAGCACAAAGAATTTGCACCAGAAAAGTGGGCACTTTTCTACATAGACTCCCATTATAAGGAGGAAAAATTAAAGTTTAAAAGTTAAATATTTCCAAAAATATGAAATATTTTGAAAAGAAAAATACAAGCACACATCACTGTAGAAAGCTGAACATGTTGAAGTTGGAACGAAGTTTGTAGCACAAAGTGTGAGGGAGTTGAAAGCGGACGAAGAAAGGGTACGGAACCTTGGAAGTTAGAAATAAATAAATAAATAAATATAAACTGGGGTATAACAAGCTGGACTCGCCTTCAGCGAGCCCACAATGACAATATCTAAAGTGTGCTCGCCTTATAGGCGAGCCCACAATAATGAAGATAACATACGTGTGCTCGCCTTCCAGGCGAGCCCACAATGAGTCACAAGTGACTCATTGATATATAGAAAAAGTGATTTTGGGGTTTCACGTCCCTTTATGTCAGTGGTTCCCAACCTTTTCAGGCCGTCACCCCTAAAATAATCATATTAGAATTGGCGAGAGAACCCTGACGAGTACTAAGAGTTGAGGCATTACATTTTGTACAACACGGTTCTATTGTGAAAATACATGCTCACAATGCCTCGCGTTGCGAGGCGTTGTGAGCATGTAGATCGACTATTTTCACAATTTCTGCTTCTAAATTTTGACAATTTGGCCAATGTTTAATTCGTCATTTTAGAGGTATTAAAAATCCTTAAATTGTCACATTTGGAAATGTGCATATACCCTCTATACACTTACACTTTATGTTGGTTTGTTTACTGTTGAGTGAGAAAACAACGTAGCATATTAAGTTAATCATCTGGAGACCCCCCAAAATAATTTGGGGACCCCCTGGGGGTCCCGACCCACAGGTTGAGAACCACTGCTTTAAGTGAGTCTCCATCTGGTCCTTGGTCTGCCTGGGGTTCTCCTCCCAGTGGGACGTGCATCGAGGACCTCCCTAGGTAGACGCTCGGGAGGCATCCGTGGTGGATGTCCGAACCACCTGGCTCCTTTCCAAGTCAAGGAGCAGCGGCTCTACTCTGAATCTCTCTAAGGGAGAGCCCCGGCCACCTGTCTTGAGAAAACTCATTTTGTCCGCTTGTAGTCACAATCTTATTCTTTCGGTCATGACTCACACTTCATGACCATAAGTGAGAGTAGGGTTTGTAGCAACTCATAATGTAATAACTGCTCATAATGTAATAAGGGCTCATAATGTAATAAAAAAAATGTAATAAAAACTCATAATGTAATAATCAGCTCATAATGTAATAAAAAAACGAGCGCATAACGTAATAACAGATTTTTCAATAATGTAATAATGTAATAATGTGTTACATTAAGAACCTCCACATAGGAGGCTCATAATGTAATACAACTTCATAATGTAACTAGAAAAATATTGTTCCTTCGAAACAATTGTGGGCTCGCTTCAAGCCAGAAAACAATGGCTATAAAAGCACAAAATGTCAAGATCGCAGGCAGTGCTCTCTTTGACGTTACTGACGTATAAGATTGGTCCATTTTGTTCCAAAAATGTGTTGTGCAAAAGTTGACCCGCTGGTGGCGCTATAACAGGCCAATGTGAGAAGGTTCGTATCTGTTCCTTGACCTATTGGGAATGTGCTTGCAAGATTTCACGCACATCCCAGGCTGTGTTCATGATTTGAGGTGTTTTTGGCTTTGGACACTTTATCGCTGCTTGCAGCTATATTTATTATTATTATTTTATAATTTTTTTGTGTGCACTTCATAGGCATGTTAGATAAAGGTCCTTAGATTGCGTGTAGAATGTTTCATGCAAATTGCAAAAAAAATCCTAGAATAAAAACGGGTTTAAGCGTTTTACAAACTGCTCAAAATTATATAGCGCCCCCCTTTGGCCATTTGGGGTAAGATTGGTTTCAGTGATATTTGAACTAACCCTCTACACTATTTTGTCATGAAAATGTGACTTTGCATGTATGTTTTAGAGGCAGAAGAATAATTTGCATAAAAATGCAATATTGTTTGAATTATTTAAAAAAGCATGTTTCAATGTTAAAGAAATCCGATCTGACAGATCTTTAGATATCGGTCCAAAGTTCACGTAAAAAAAAGTTTTGTGCACGTGACGCGAAAATTCCAGAATAAAAGCGGGTTTACGCGTTTTACAAACTGCTCAAAATGGCGGAAAATTGAAGGGCGGAGCTTACTTAACAACGACACAGATGTCTTCCGCTTGAGTCAAAGCACGCGTGTAACAAGTTGCATGTCTTCAAACGAAACGAGTCATGACTTATGCCCGTTTGAAGTTTGAATTTTCAGACGCTTCGTATAGCGCCCCCCTTTGGCCGATTGGAATAAAATTGGTTTCAGTGATACTTTGACTAACCCTCCACATCTTTGCCAAATGCCATGAACGTGTAACTTTGCATGTATGATTTAGAGGCCGAAGAATAATTTGCATAAAACCGCAATATTGATTGAACTATTAAAAAATTATATTTCACTTTAAAAAAAATCTGGTTGATCAATCTGACCGTATTGGTCCAAAGTTCATGTGAAAAAAGTTTTGTGCACTTGACGCGAAAATCCCAGGAGGAGATAGATTTTTACTGTTTTTCATATAATTCCGAATTGTGGGAGACCTAAAGGTCAGAGGTCAAAAGTTAGAGGGTAAAAGTTGTTCGGCATGAGGAGACGCATAAGTGTATACAGGTTTCATGGCTTTACCTCAAACACAGCATGAGCTATACCTGTTCAAAGTTCGCACTTTCGAAGGCTTCCAACAGCGCCACCATTTGGCCGATTGCTGTATAAAATAATAGCACACGTCGCCACTGTAGGCTGAACACATTGATGTTTTTATTTTCATTTTCTCACTAAGTATGTAGGAGTAGAAAGGTGCCAAAGTATTGAGGAGAACTTACTAGATAAATAAATAACTAGAAAATATTGTTCCTTCGAAACAATTGTGGGCTCGCTTCAAGCCAGAAAACAATGGCTATAAAAGTACAAAATGTCAAGATTGCAGGCAGTGCTCTCTTTGACGTTACTGACGTCAAAGATTGGTCCATTTTGTTCCAAAAATGTGTTGTGCAAAAGTTGACCCGCTGGTGGCGCTATAACAGGCCAATGTGAGAAGGGTGGTATCTGTTCCTTGACCTATTGGGAATGTGCTTGCAAGATTTCACGCACATTGCAGGCTGTGTTCATGATTTGAGGTGTTTTTAGCCTTGGCCACTTTATCGCTGCTTGCAGCTATATTTATAATTATTATTATATTTTTTGTGTGTGTGCACTTCATAGGCATATTAGATAAAGGTCCTTAGATTGTGTGTAGAATGTTTCATGCAAATTGCGAAAAAAAATCCTAACGGGTTTAAGCGTTTCACAAACTGCTCAAAATGATATAGCGCCCCCCTTTGGCCAATTGGGGTAAGATTGGTTTTAGTGATATTTGGACTAACACTCTACATCTTTGCCAAATGCCATGAACATGTTACTTTGCATGTATGATTTAGAGGCAGAAGAATAATTTGCATAAAACTGCAATATTCATTGAATTTATTTAAAAAAGCATGTTTAAATTTTAAAGAAATCCGATCCGACAGATCTTTAGATATCGGTCCAAAGTTCACGTAAAAAAAGTTTTGTGCACGTGGAGCGAAAATTCCAGAATAAAAGCGGGTTTACGCGTTTTACAAACTGCTCAAAATGGCGGAAAATCAAAGGGCGGAGCTTACTTAACAACGACACAGATGTCTTCCGCTCGAGTCAAAGCACGCGTGTAACAAGTTGCATGTCTTCAAACGAAACGAGTCATGACTTATGCCCGTTTGAAGTTTGAATTTTCAAATGCTTCGTATAGCGCCCCCCTTTGGCCGATTGGAATAAAATTGGTTTCAGTGATACTTTGACTAACCCTCCACATCTTTGCCAAATGCCATGAACGTGTAACTTTGCATGTATGATTTAGAGGCCGAAGAATAATTTGCATAAAACCGCAATATTGATTGAATTATTAAAAAATTATATTTCACTTTAAAAGAAATCTGGTTGATCAATCTGACCGTATTGGTCCAAAGTTCATGTGAAAAAAGTTTCGTGCGCGTAACGCGAAAATCCCAGGAGGAGATAGATTTTTACTGTTTATCATATAATTCCAAATTGTGGGAGATCTAAAGGTCAGAGGTCAAAAGTCAGAGGCTAAAAGTTGTTCGGCATGAGGAGACGCATACGTGTATACAGGTTTCATGGCTGTATGTATAACACAGCATGAGCTATACCTGTTCAAAGATCGCACTTTCGAAGGCTTCCTACAGCGCCACCATTTGGCCGATTGCTTTAAAAAATAATAGCACACTTCGCCACTGTAAACCGAACACATTGATGTTTTTATTTTCATTTTCTCACTAAGTATGTAGGAGTTGAAAGGAACCGAAGTTTTGAGGAGAACTTGCTCTAGTATAGTATAGAAACTAGAAAATGTGCAATTTGGGAAATTGCGAGTGTGGTTGCCAGCCCCGCCCCGGCGCGAGCGGCGGGGACGCGCCTCCGGGACCCCGAGGAAAACGCCGGGGCCCGAGGGAGAGGACGTCGGGACGGATACCGTCAGGGCCTATTCTAAAAGGTGCTGTTCGGATCCTGCGTTTGTGATGTAAGGATACGGCGTCTTGTTTTTAAGAAATAGGCTCCTCCCACATGTTTCGCCAAGCAATTACGTTGTCCTGTCGCTCCCGAGATCCTTTGTGTTTCGTTTTGAGAGGGACGTTCCCCCTGAAAAACGTGTTTTGGACCGAAACGGTTACGTTTTGCATGGTTGTGGCGCCCCCTATGGGTCGAAGTGGAAATGTTTTTGGGGATTCGTTCAGTATACCACCCGGCACTTGTGGTTAAAATTTGGCGTTGACTGTATGTTTCGTTTGTGATTTATGGCTATTTATTGCAAAACGGGCCCCTCTCGCTAACTTCGGAAGCGTGTTCCGGACGAACGGTATGGACTATCGAAATATCGCTTGGTTATGTTTATCGCGTGGGTTCAGAGATCTTGTGTACCGTTTTTTGTGACGTTTGGAGAAAATATGTGGGAAAAGGAGCAAAAAGTGTGTTTTGAAGAAAATTCAAAATGGCGGAAAATCTATCCTGACGCAAATGGGCGTGGCCTATATGGGGAGATGCGTCATGACCCAAGGAATCCAGGGAAAAAATTATTTTAATTTTCCGACCTACGGTTCAAGAGTTATAGGGCAAAACGTAAAGTGGGGTGTTATAGCGCCACCATGTGGCCGAATGATGTAATTATTTTTTAATTAATTCTTAAAATTATTATGAATCTCCTCTCCAAGTTTTGAAACTTTAGACCCTATGGTTTAAGAGAGAGAAAATAATTGAATGTGAGTTTTTGCTATTCCCATTATAAGTCAATGGGGGAAATTAATTCACTAATAAATTCATATCAATTAAACGATACAACCTTTCTCTTAGAAAAATGATAGCACACGATTCCCGATGAAGCCGGTCGATTTGACATATGGCGCGAGTGTGTGGCGCAAAAACTGTGGGCGGTGAAACGCGCCGAAAAAAAGTTTATCCCCCAAAGAATAATAATAATAATAAATAAAGTTTCCCTAGAACTATAGTGTGTTGCCCTGTTAGGGCAACCACACTAATAATTTGACAATATCTAAAGTGTGCTCGCCTTATAGGCGAGCCCACAATGACAATATCTAAAGTGTGCTCGCCTTATAGGCGAGCCCACAATAATGTATTTTTTATTACATTATGAACTGATTATTACATTATGAGCTTTTATTACATTTTAATTATTGTGGGCTCGCCAGTACCTGGCGAGCACACTTTAGATATTGTCATTATTTATTTATTAAGTGTGCCTGCCATGCAACGCAATGGCAAAACACTTATTGTAATCCGCCATACTTAATTAAGTCCATAGTTTCGCCACAAATTT
This sequence comes from Nannobrachium achirus, assembly GCF_963921795.1. Classification (NCBI taxonomy): domain Eukaryota; kingdom Metazoa; phylum Chordata; class Actinopteri; order Myctophiformes; family Myctophidae; genus Nannobrachium; species Nannobrachium achirus. The sequence goes on along the minus strand of NC_137820.1, from coordinate 28,167,794 downwards.
CTGCACGTAATAACTGCCGCACAATTTACGCCACCCACGCAATATATACATCAAAACGTGCGGCTCGGCCGGGAATAGGTTGCTATTACTTTTCTTTCCGATCCGCGTTACCAGTGCGACGTAATTCGCAAAAAACGACGCCAAAAAACCCCATTGACTTAGAATGGGGGAAACTTCGGCACGTAATAACTGCCGCACGATTTACGCCACCCCCGCAATATATACATCAAAATGTGCGGCTCGGCCGGGAATGGTGTGCTATTACTTTTCTTTCCGATCCGCTTTACGATTGCGATGTAATTCGCAAAAAACAACGCCCAAAAACTCCATTGACTTTGAATGGGGGACTCCGAAAAAAACCCAGAAACTTTGGCGCCACATAACTCTGCCATACTTTTGCCTAGCAACGTCATTTAAAATGTAAAATGCTCACACAACTTTGGTCTTTTTCCGACCAATAGGGATGAGCTGTAATTGATTAAGCCTCGCCCCCTCTTTAACAGGAAGTGCCCTTCACCAAACAGGAAGTGCCTCTATAACTCATGAACCGTTTGTCGTACAGACTTGCGGCTGGTGTCATACCTTTTCTTTTTTTCTCAAATTTTTTTTTCTCAATTTTTTTTTTCTCAAATTTTTTTTTTCTCAATTTTTTTTTCTCAAATTTTTTTTTCTCAAATTTTTTTTTTCTCAAATTTTTTTTTCTCAAATTTTTTTTTTCTCAATTTTTTTTTCTCAAATTTTTTTTTTTCTCAAAAATTTTTTTTCTCAATTTTTTTTTTCTCTAATTTTTTTTCTCAAATTTTTTTTTTCTCAATTTTTTTCTCAAAATTATTTTTTTCTCAAATTTTTTTTCTCAAAAATTTTTTTTTCTCAAATTTTTTTTTTCTCAATTTTTTTCTCTAAATTTTTTTTTCCTCAAATTTTTTTTCTCAATTTTTTTCTCTAATTTTTTTTTTCTCAAAATTTTTTTTTCTCAATTTTTTTTTTCTCAAAAATTTTTTTTCTCAAAATTGTTTTCTCAAAATTATTTTTTTCTCAAAAAAATTTTTTCTCACATTTTTTTTTCTCAAGATTTTTTTTTCTCACAATTTTTTTTTCAAAATTTCTTTTTCTCAAAAAAGTTTTTTTCTCAAATTTTTTTTCTCACAAAACAATTTTTTCTCAAAAAACTGTCGTTAAAGTGCGACCCGTGATAACGGCCAAAAATGCTCCAAAACGCCACTAATTAGTCGAAATGGCTGACTTCCTGTTTGGTTTCTGATTGGCTGCTGGCCTTGTGACGTGGGTAGAGCTGCGAGGGCCTGGTCATCGCTGCTTGCAGCTTTAATTCATTAATCGTCCATGACCTTAATTGGGGCCTATTTCGCCAAACAGGAAGTGCCCCTCACCAAACAGGAAGTGACCCTTGATCTCGTGAACCGTTTGTCATACAGACACGCGGGTTGCGTCAAATGAAATAACGCTAATGCTAACACCAACCGCTACAGAAGGTTGCACAGACTTAGCGAGCTGCAGGCACACTTAAAATTTCTTAGAAATTTTCTCTTCTAGTTTATTTATCTAGTAAGTAGACGGGATTTTCGGTTCCTTTCTACTCCTACATACTTAGTGAGAAAATGAAAATAAAAACATCAATGTGTTCAGTTTACTGTGGCGAAGTGTGCTATTACTTTTTACAGCAATCGGCCAAATGGTGGCGCTGTAGGAAGCCTTCGAAAGTGCGATCTTTGAACAGGTATAGCTCATGCTGTGTTATACATACAGCCATGAAACCTGTATACACTTATGCGTCTCCTCATGCCGAACAACTTTTACCCTCTAACTTTTGACCTCTGACCTTTAGGTCTCCCACAATTCGGAATTATATGAAAAACAGTAAAAATCTATCTCCTCCTGGGATTTTCGCGTCAAGTGCACAAAACTTTTTTCACATGAACTTTGGACCAATACGGTCAGATTGATCAACCAGATTTTTTTTAAAGTGAAATATAATTTTTTAATAATTCAATCAATATTGCGGTTTTATGCAAATTATTCTTCGGCCTCTAAATCATACATGCAAAGTTACACGTTCATGGCATTTGGCAAAGATGTGGAGGGTTAGTCAAAGTATCACTGAAACCAATTTTATTCCAATCGGCCAAAGGGGGGCGCTATACGAAGCGTTTGAAAATTCAAACTTCAAACGGGCATAAGTCATGACTCGTTTCGTTTGAAGACATGCAACTTGTTACACGCGTGCTTTGACTCAAGCAGAAGACATCTGTGTCGTTGTTAAGTAAGCTCCGCCCTTCGATTTTCCGCCATTTTGAGCAGTTTGTAAAACGCGTAAACCCGCTTTTATTCTAGAATTTTCGCTCCACGTGCACAAAACTTTTTTTACGTGAACTTTGGACCAATATCTAAAGATCTGTCAGATCGGATTTCTTTAAAATTGAAACATGCTTTTTTAAATAAATTCAATGAATATTGCAGTTTTATGCAAATTATTCTTCTGCCTCTAAATCATACATGCAAAGTAACATGTTCATGGCATTTGGCAAAGATGTAGAGTGTTAGTCCAAATATCACTAAAACCAATCTTACTCCAATTGGCCAAAGGGGGGCGCTATATCATTTTGAGCAGTTTGTGAAACGCTTAAACCCGTTATGATTTTTTTTTGCAATTTGCATGAAACATTCTACACACAATCTAAGGACCTTTATGTAATATGCCTATGAAGTGCACACACACAAAAAAATAAAAATAATAAATATAGCTGCAAGCAGCGATAAAGTGGCCAAAGCCAAAAACACCTCAAATCATGAACACAGCCTGCAATGTGCGTGAAATCTTGCAAGCACATTCCCAATAGGTCAAGGAACAGATACCACCCTTCTTACATTGGCCTGTTATAGCGCCACCAGCGGGTCAACTTTTGCACAACACATTTTTGGAACAAAATGGACCAATCTTTGACGTCAGTAACGTCAAAGAGAGCACTGCCTGCGATCTTGACATTTTGTACTTTTATAGCCATTGTTTTCTGGCTTGAAGCGAGCCCACAATTGTTTCGAAGGAACAATATTTTTCTAGTTGTGGGCTCGCCAGTACCTGGCGAGCACACTTTAGATATTGTCATTATTTATTTATTTATTTATCTAGTAAGTAGACGGGATTTTCGGTTCCTTTCTACTCCTACATACTTAGTGAGAAAATGAAAATAAAAACATCAATGTGTTCAGCTTACAGTGGCGATGTGTGCTATTACTTTATACAGCAATCGGCCAAATGGTGGCGCTGTAGGAAGCCTTCGAAAGTGCGATCTTTGAACAGGTATAGCTCATGCTGTGTTATACATACAGCCACGAAACCTTTATACACTTATGCGTCTCCTCATGCCGAACAACTTTTACCCTCTAACTTTTGACCTCTGACCTTTAGGTCTTCCACAATTCGGAATTATATGAAAAACAGTAAAAATCTATCTCCTCCTGGGTTTTTTTCGTTACGCGCACGAAACATTTTTCACATGAACTTTGGACCAATACGGTCAGATTGATCAACCAGATTTTTTTTAAAGTGAAATATAATTTTTTAATAATTTAATCAATATTGCGGTTTTATGCAAATTATTCTTCGGCCTCTAAATCATACATGCAAAGTTACACGTTCATGGCATTTGGCAAAGATGTGGAGGGTTAGTCAAAGTATCACTGAAACCAATTTTATTCCAATCGGCCAAAGGGTGGCGCTATACGAAGCGTCTGAAAATTCAAACTTCAAACGGGCATAAGTCATGACTCGTTTCGTTTGAAGACATGCAACTTGTTACACGCGTGCTTTGACTCAAGCGGAAGACATCTGTGTCGTTGTTAAGTAAGCTCCGCCCTTCGATTTTCCGCCACTTTGAGCAGTTTGTAAAACGCGTAAACCCGCTTTTATTCTGGAATTTTCGCGTCACGTGCACAAAACTTTTTTTTACATGAACTTTGGACCGATATCTAAAGATCTGTCAGATCGGATTTCTTTAACATTGAAACATGCTTTTTTAAATAATTCAAACAATATTGCATTTTTATGCAAATTATTCTTCTGCCTCTAAAACATACAAGCAAAGTCACATTTTCATGACAAAATAGTGTAGAGGGTTAGTTCAAATATCACTGAAACCAATCTTACCCCAAATGGCCAAAGGGGGGCGCTATATAATTTTGAGCAGTTTGAAAAACGCTTAAACCCGTTTTTATTCTAGGATTTTTTTGGCAATTTGCATGAAACATTCTACACGCAATCTAAGGACCTTTATCTAACATGCCTATGAAGTGCACACAAAAAAATTATAAAATAATAATAATAAATATAGCTGCAAGCAGCGATAAAGTGTCCAAAGCCAAAAACACCTCAAATCATGAACACAGCCTGGGATGTGCGTGAAATCTTGCAAGCACATTCCCAATAGGTCAAGGAACAGATACCAACCTTCTCACATTGGCCTGTTATAGCGCCACCAGCGGGTCAACTTTTGCACAACACATTTTTGGAACAAAATGGAACAATCTTTGACGTCAGTAACGTCAAAGAGAGCACTGCCTGCGATCTTGACATTTTGTGCTTTTATAGCCATTGTTTTCCGGCTTGAAGCGAGCCCACAATTGTTTCGAAGGAACAATATTTTTCTAGTTGTGGGCTCGCCTATAAGGCGAGCACACTTTAGATATTGTCATTATTTCTATACTAGGCAGGCAGTCAGTGCAAGTATCAAAAAAATTCGGTTCCTTTCTACTCCTACATACTTAGTGAGAAAATGAAAATAAAAACATCAATGTATTCATCTTACTGTGGCGACGTGTGCTATTACTTTTTACAGCAATCGGCCAAATGGTGGCGCTGTAGGAAGCCTTCGAAAGTGCAAACTTTGAACAGGTATAGCTCATGCTGTGTTTGAGGTCCAGCCATGAAACCTGTATACACGTATGCGTCTCCTAATGCCGAACAACTTTTACGCTCTGACTTTTGACCTCTGACCTTTAGATCCCCCAGAATTTTGAATTAAATGAAAAACAGTAAAAATCTATCTCCTCCTGGGATTTTTGCATAACGCGCACAAAACCTTTTTTCACATGAACTTTGGACCAATACGGTCAAACTAGTCTCGGCGGATTTCTTTTAAAGGGAAATATAATTTTTTAATAATTCAATCAATATTGCGGTTTTATGCAAATTATTCTTCGGCCTCTAAATCATACATGCAAAGTTACACGTTCATGGCATTTGGCAAAGATGTAGAGGGTTAGTCAAAGTATCACTGAAACCAATTTTATTCCAATCGGCCAAAGGGGGGCGCTATACGAAGCGTTTGAAAATTCAAACTTTAAACGGGCATAAGTCATGCCTCGTTTCGTTTGAAGACATGCAACTTGCTTACACGCGTGCTTTGACTCAAGCGGAAGACATCTGTGTCTTTGTTAAGTAAGCTCCGCCCTTCGATTTTCCGCCATTTTGAGCAGTTTGTAAAACGCGTAAACCCGCTTTTATTCTGGAATTTTCGCTCCACGTGCACAAAACTTTTTTTACGTGAACTTTGGACCGATATCTAAAGATCTGTCAGATCGGATTTCTTTAAAATTGAAACATGCTTTTTAAAATAAATTCAATGAATATTGCAGTTTTATGCAAATTATTCTTCTGCCTCTAAATCATACATGCAAAGTAACATGTTCATGGCATTTGGCAAAGATGTAGAGTGTTAGTCCAAATATCACTAAAACCAATCTTACCCCAATTGGCCAAAGGGGGGCGCTATATCATTTTGAGCAGTTTGTGAAACGCTTAAACCCGTTAGGATTATTTTTTTGCAATTTGCATGAAACATTCTACACACAATCTAAGGACCTTTATCTAATTAATATGCCTATGAAGTGCACACACACACACAAAAAAAATAATAATGAATATAGCTGCAAGCAGCGATAAAGTGGCCAAAGCCAAAAACACCTCAAATCATGAACACAGCCTGCAATGTGCGTGAAATCTTGCAAGCACATTCCCAATAGGTCAAGGAACAGATACCACCCTTCTTACATTGGCCTGTTATAGCACCACCAGCGGGTCAACTTTTGCACAACACATTTTTGGAACAAAATGGACCAATCTTTGACGTCAGTAACGTCAAAGAGAGCACTGCCTGCGATCTTGGCATTTTGTACTTTTATAGCCATTGTTTTCTGGCTTGAAGCGAGCCCACAATTGTTTCGAAGGAACAATATTTTTCTAGTGACAATATCTAACCGTCATATCAAGTTCTCCTCAAAACTTCGGTTCCTTTCTACTCCTACATACTTAGACAGAAAATGAAAATAAAAACATCAATGTGTTCAGCTTACAGTGGCGAAGTGTGCTATTATTTTTTACAGCAATCGGCCAAATGGTGGCGCTGTAGAAAGCCTTCGAAATTGCGAACTTTGAACAGATAGAGCTCATGCTCTGTTATACGTACAGTCATGAAACCTGTATACACGTATGCGTCTCCTCATGCCGAACAACTTTTACGCTCTGACTTTTGACCTCTGACCTTTAGATCCCCCAGAATTTTGAATTATATAAAAAACAGTAAAAATCTATCTCCTCCTGGGATTTTTGCGTTACGCGCACAAAACCTTTTTCACATGAACTTTGGACCAATACGGTCAAACTAGTCTGGTCGGATTTCTTTTAAAGTGAAATATAATTTTTTAATAATTCAATCAATATTGCGGTTTTATGCAAATTATTCTTCGGCCTCTAAATCATACATGCAAAGTTACACGTTCATGGCATTTGGCAAAGATGTGGAGGGTTAGTCAAAGTATCACTGAAACCAATTTTATTCCAATCGGCCAAAGGGGGGCGCTATACGAAGCGTCTGAAAATTCAAACTTCAAACGGGCATAAGTCATGACTCGTTTCGTCTGAAGACATGCAACTTGTTCCACGCGTGCTTTGACTCAAGCGGAAGACATCTGTGTCGTTGTTAAGTAAGCTCCGCCCTTCGATTTTCCGCCATTTTGAGCAGTTTGTAAAACGCGTAAACCCGCTTTTATTCTGGAATTTTCGCGTCACGTGCACAAAACTTTTTTTACGTGAACTTTGGACCAATATCTAAAGATCTGTCAGATCGGATTTCTTTAACATTGAAACATGCTTTTTTAAATAATTCAAACAATATTGCATTTTTATGCAAATTATTCTTCTGCCTCTAAAACATACATGCAAAGTCACATTTTCATTACAAAATAGTGTAGAGGGTTAGTTCAAATATCACTGAAACCAATCTTACCCCAAATGGCCAAAGGGGGGCGCTATATAATTTTGAGCAGTTTGTAAAACACTTAAACCCGTTTTTATTCTAGGATTTTTTTTGCAATTTGCATGAAACATTCTACACGCAATCTAAGGACCTTTATCTAACATGCCTATGAAGTGCACACAAAAAAATTATAAAATAATAATAATAAATATAGCTGCAAGCAGCGATAAAGTGTCCAAAGCCAAAAACACCTCAAATCATGAACACAGCCTGGGATGTGCGTGAAATCTTGCAGATTCCCAATAGGTCAAGGAACAGATACCAACCTTCTCACATTGGCCTGTTATAGCGCCACCAGCGGGTCAACTTTTGCATAACACATTTTTGGAACAAAATGGACCAATCTTTGACGTCAGTAACGTCAAAGAGAGCACTGCCTGCGATCTTGACATTTTGTGCTTTTATAGCCATTGTTTTCCGGCTTGAAGCGAGCCCACAATTGTTTCGAAGGAACAATATTTTTCTAGTTGTGGGCTCGCCTATAAGGCGAGCACACTTTAGATATTGTCATTATTTCTTTATTTATATACTAGTGCAAGTATCAAAAACTTCGGTTCCTTTCTACTCCTACATACTTAGTGAGAAAATGAAAATAAAAACATCAATGTGTTCAGTTTACAGTGGCGAAGTGTGCTATTATTTTCTATAGCAATCGGCCAAATGGTGGCGCTGTAGGAAGCCTTCGAAAGTGCGAACTTTGAACAGGTATAGCTCATGCTGTGTTTGAGGTCCAGCCATGAAACCTGTATACACGTATGCGTCTCCTCATGCCGAACAACTTTTACCCTCTAACTTTTGACCTCTGACCTTTAGGTCTCCCACAATTCGGAATTATATGAAAAACAGTAAAAATCTATCTCCTCCTGGGATTTTCGTGTCAAGTGCACAAAACTTTTTTCACATGAACTTTGGACCAATACGGTCAGATTGATCAACCAGATTTTTTTTAAAGTGAAATATAATTTTTTAATACTTCAATCAATATTGCGTTTTTATGCAAATTATTCTTCGGCCTCTAAATCATACATGCAAAGTTACACGTTCATGGCATTTGGCAAAGATGTGGAGGGTTAGTCAAAGTATCACTGAAACCAATTTTATTCCAATCGGCCAAAGGGGGGCGCTATACGAAGCGTTTGAAAATTCAAACTTCAAACGGGCATAAGTCATGACTCGTTTCGTTTGAAGACATGCAACTTGTTACACGCGTGCTTTGACTCAAGCGGAAGACATCTGTGTCGTTGTTAAGTAAGCTCCGCCCTTCAATTATCCGCCATTTTGAGCAGTTTGTAAAACGCGTAAACCCGCTTTTATTCTGGAATTTTCGCATCACGTGCACAAAACTTTTTTTACGTGAACTTTGGACCGATATCTAAAGATCTGTCAGATCGGATTTCTTTAACATTGAAACATGCTTTTTTAAATAATTCAAACAATATTGCATTTTTATGCAAATTATTCTTCTGCCTCTAAAACATACATGCAAAGTCACATTTTCATGACAAAATAGTGTAGAGGGTTAGTTCAAATATCACTGAAACCAATCTTACCCCAAATGGCCAAAGGGGGGCACTATATAATTTTGAGCAGTTTGTAAAACGCTTAAACCCGTTTTTATTCTAGGATTTTTTTGCAATTTGCATGCAATCTAAGGACCTTTATCTAACATGCCTATGAAGTGCACACAAAAAAATTATAAAATAATAATAATAAATATAGCTGCAAGCAGCGATAAAGTGGCCAAAGCCAAAAACACCTCAAATCATGAACACAGCCTGGGATGTGCGTGAAATCTTGCAAGCACATTCCCAATAGGTCAAGGAACAGATACCAACCTTCTCACATTGGCCTGTTATAGCGCCACCAGCGGGTCAACTTTTGCACAACACATTTTTGGAACAAAATGGACCAATCTTTGACGTCAGTAACGTCAAAGAGAGCACTGCCTGCGATCTTGACATTTTGTGCTTTTATAGCCATTGTTTTCCGGCTTGAAGCGAGCCCACAATTGTTTCGAAGGAACAATATTTTTCTAGTTACATTATGAGCTAGTTTTTATTACATTATGAGCTGATTATTACATTATGAGTTTTTATTAAAAAAATATTACATTATGAGCTGTTATTACATTATTGGTTGCGGGTAACAAACCTTGCCAACTTTGTTGATGAAGAATGGAGCAACTGTCTGTTAAACATGCAGCAAATGAATACATATAGGGACCATTTAAAGGGAATACACCATGAATTTTCATTTTTCCAATTTTTATGTATTTTTTTGGGTGTCCCACCAGCAGGTTCTATCCTCACAAAGTCCTATTTCTGACCATTGTGTCTTTCTCAGTTTATGGGCAGATCTATGGAAGCAGGTTTCAGAACGGGCTGTCTGATTTTAGGTCCGATTGTGTGCTGAGTGGGGTTGGGGAGGGGTGGGCAGGCCTGAGAAGGAGGCAGGAGGAGCTGGGAGAGGGTTGGGGAGGGGTGGGCAGGCCTGCTGAGCAGGAGGTGGGGAGGAGTGTGCGGCCAAAACTGGTTCAATAGCGCAGTACTCCCACTCAGGACAAGGTGGTACTGCAGCTGAAAATGCTCTGAAAGCCAGGCAGAAATGACAGGGGCTCTGTATTCAGGAGTGGTAATTTAGCCTCAAACCTTTTGAAAAACGTTTTTTTGGGACACAAACAATGTTATATTATTTTTAAATGATTACGTTATTTTTAAAAGCACGGTGTAGAACCATTAACTATACAAAGAGCTTCCACAATGTTCAACGTACAGTTCGTGATTGTATCGACACTGGGTGTTGATGCAACATCGATAATATCCCCATGTGGTCAGTATGACGACAGTCTGCCATTGCTAGTTCTGGGCCACTTTGCCGAAGGTCATGGGGACCATTATGTAAGCCTTGATGGACCAGTCACACACTTGATTCAAAGAGTCCAGGAAGCAGAGGAGAGAACATCACTACGATCTGGCCCTCACTCTCGCCCCAAGTCTGGCCCTCACTGTGGCCCTGACCAGGTACCTCACTCTGGCCCTGACCCAGTACCTCACTCTGGCCCTGACCTGTACCTCACTCTGGCCCTGACCCAGTACCTCACGTTGGCCCTGACCTGTACCTCACTCTGGTTTTAAGTCTGGACAGATCGAAGTGGTGCGCTCTCCTCTGCTTCCTGGGCTCTTTGAGTGTGTGTTATCGATGTTGCATCAACACCAGTGTTGATGCAACAATATGTTGTGGATATTCGTTGTACAGTTAAATGATCCCCATAGGTATTCATTTGCTGCATGTTTAGCAGATAGTTTCTCCATTCTTCATCAACAAAGTTGGCAGGGTGTGTAGTAGCTCTGGTCCATCGCTTTCCCCTCCCGCATTGCTCCCGGTGAAGCTCTGACAGACCCGTCGGGAAACGCATGGACTCGAGATTGTCGGCCCCGCCGAGCGCTCAATACTAGTGAAAATAAACAAAACCGTTTCACTACTCACCAAACCAAAGGTCGTTTTGCGCTGTTGAAAGTCTATTCTCCGCGGTGGTGAACCCCTCAGCACCCCACCTACTCTGTAAAATACATTATTTTTGTCAAGAAAAAAAACGCACCCACCTCGAGCCACCTAGCGGCCACCACAGATACAATGGTTCACAACCCGGAAATAAGCGGCGGTCGAGTTGGATGCACTTTATTTCATGACAAAAATAATGTATTTTACAGAGTAGGTGGGGTGCTGAGGGGTTCACCACCACGGAGAATAGACTTTCAACAGCGCAAAACGACCTTTGGTTTGGTGAGTAGTGAAACGGTTTTGTTTATTTTCACTAGTATTGAGCGCTCGGCGGGGCCGACAATCTCGAGTCCATGCGTTTCCCGACGGGTCTGTCAGAGCTTCACCGGGAGCAATGCGGGAGGTGAAAGCGATGGACCAGAGCTAGGTGTGTAGCAACCAATAATGTAATAACGGCTCATATGTAATAAGAGCTCATAATGTAATAAGAAATGTAATAAAAACTCATAATGTAATAATCAGCTCATAATGTAATAAAAAACAAGTGCATAATGTAATAATTAAAATGTAATAAAAGCTCATAATGTAATAATCAGCTCATAACGTAATAAAAATACATTATTACATTATTAAGTTTTATTACATTATGAGCCTCCTATGTGGAGGTTCTTAATGTAACACATTAAACATTATTACATTATTGAAAAAGCTGTTATTACGTTATGCGCTCGTTTTTTTATTACATTATGAGCTGATTATTACATTATGAGTTTTTATTACATTTTTTTTATTACATTATGAGCCCTTATTACATTATGAGCAGTTATTACATTATGAGTTGCTACAGGGTTTAACGAAGATTGCTCAGTATATCAAGAGCGTTGCCTTCTGGCTCAGCTCTCTTTTCATCACAACAGTGCATGACACTCTTAATGCCCGAAGTAGGGCATTCATTTTACGAAAATAAAAACATATAAAGTTGAAATATGGAGATACCTGTGTGAACAACGTTGTGTTGTGGTGCAGGTGGGAGCTGTGAACAGCATGGTGCTCCGCAGAGAGAGGAGACATTTCCCCCAGAGGGACGGACAGATGGACAGAGACTGGAGTAAGGACCGTGTGAGGTAGGCCTACACTATGCTGTATGGACGTCACAGCTATTATCCATTAGCCTGATTTGAGACCAGATATCACCTGGAATTTTGGATGTCGTGATATATGGCAAAAAGTGTTGTCTTTTTCTGGTTCTAATCACTTAAGCCTTGTTTTATAGGCTACCTTAGTCAAAAAGTATCCCCTGTGAGGAGAAAAAAGCAGTTTCAGTTTTGGTGGAGGAGACAGGTTTTCCCCCAATAAGGATAGAGTGGGGTCGAGTGGGGGCAGGCCTTATAAGCACCCAGGCCAGCCCCCACTTGATCATGATTGGAGGTAGCCCTGAAACAGGACGGTCGTTGATAATCTGACGTACGACCGCCCTGGTTGACCCTTTACCTCGGTTTGCGGACGCGAATCCGTTAAAATTTCACAAACAAAGTGCTTAATAAAGTCACAAGCGATGGCTTTAATAAAAAGCCTTTTCATCCGATCGTGTTATATTTTCCCATGTATTTCCTGGTGTTCCTCATGCGCACCAACCCCATCTATTGAACACAGAGATGTGGGCGTGGCCAAAAATGTGTCCGGAAATACATGGGAAAACATGAAACGATCTGATAAAAAAGGCTTTTGGAGCGGTGAAAGCGCTCCCAATAGACAGGTATGTCCGTGGGTATGTGGGTGGCTGGGTGGCTGGGTGGCTGGCTGGCTGGGTGGGTGGCTGGCTGGCCATGTCCGTAGCCTGGCAATACCTTGAGTGGCCACACACAACACACTAGTTAAAGGAGGGGCGCTGTTTTGTGCAGGCCAGGCACACTCACCACTCACTCACAGGCACAGTTTACTCACTCACTCACTCACATAGGGTACAGCTGCTCAAATTCACCGCTCCACTTCGAACCGAGGTTTGATTTTTTATTAAAGAACGCAATACCGGCCAGTATTTCTACATTGCCGGCCAAGGTAAGCTATCGGTTGTGACTTTATTAAGCACTTTGTTTGTGAAATTTGAACGTTTGTGTAGTTTGTAGACACAAACGGATTCACGTCCGCAAACCGAAGTAAAGGGTCAACCAGGACGGTCGTACGTCAGATTATCAACGACCGTCCTGTTTCAGGGCTAGATTGGAGGAAGGCCTCCCGCCTGTCACCTACAAGAAAACTGAAAGCTGAAAACTTAAGTCCGAGGACATAATGATTAGTGATGTATTCCATGTTGTCCATGTGTCCCACACAGCTCTATGGTGGTAGTGATGTATTCCATGTTGTCTATGTGTCCCACACAGCTCTATGGTGGTAGTGATGTATTCCATGTTGTCTATGTGTCCCACACAGCTCTATGGTGGTAGTGATGTATTCCATGTTGTCCATGTGTCCCACACAGCTCTATGGTGGTAGTGATGTATTCCATGTTGTCTATGTGTCCCACACAGCTCTATGGTGGTAGTGATGTATTCCATGTTGTCTATGTGTCCCACACAGCTCTATGGTGGTAGTGATGTATTGCATGTTGTCTATGTGTCCCACACAGCTCTATGGTGGTAGTGATGTATTCCATGTTGTCTATGTGTCCCACACAGCTCTATGGTGGTAGTGATGTATTCCATGTTGTCTATGTGTCCCACACAGCTCTATGGTGGTAGTGATGTATTCCATGTTGTCCATGTGTCCCACACAGCTCTATGGTGGTAGTGATGTATTCCATGTTGTCCATGTGTCCCACACAGCTCTATGGTGGTAGTGATGTATTCCATGTTGTCTATGTGTCCCACACAGCTCTATGGTGGTAGTGATGTATTCCATGTTGTCCATGTGGCCCACACAGCTCTATGGTGGGGAGGAGGAACCGAGAGGTTCATCCTCCAGGCTCCAGGAGGAAGGGACCTCCTCCTCTCCCTCCAGAGGGGGACAGCCAGGAGGAGGAGGAGGAGGAGGAGGTGCTGCACCCGCAGGCGGACAGCGTGGTCCGCGCGGGGGTCCGCTCTCTGTCCTGGATCCGCACCGGCCCCTCAGAGCTGGGCCCCTCCCTGGCCAGGAGAGCAGGCGCAGGAGGAGGCCCCCCAGCAGGTAGGGATCATGGAACATAATCGCTGTTATTACAGTTTATTGTGATAAAAACTGAAGAAAAAAAATGTTTTATGGAGGTGGAGTTATTGGAGTTCTTTTTTCACTCTATACAAAATCTGTCACAAAATCGCTGATCTACTACAATGCATTGTGTTGCATTGTGAGCATTTTAAATCTGAATTTCTATACTATTTAAATCAGTGTTTCTCAACCACTGTGCCTGGGGACCTTTGGTGTGCCCCTGAGAAGGGTCAAGTGTGCCCCTTGAAACTGCTTGAAAGCCAGTATTGTATTTATCATTTTAAAAATGATTTAAAACAGCCGATCTACAAGCACACAACGCCTCGCAGCGTTGTGTGCTTGTAGATCTGCTGTTTTCACTACTGTTGTGCGACAGCCTTGTATGATGAAGCAGGGCTTTACTTTGCGAAGAAATTTACAAATTTGAAACTTGGAGATACAAGGTTTCTTCCCGACAGTGACGATATTTCCACCCCCGTATTATGTTGGTGTGCCCATGGATTCTTGGGACATGAAAAGTGTGTCCATGCAGAAAAAATGTTGAGAAACACTGATTTAAATTGTATTGAGAAAAAGCAATGAAAGCTTTATACCCTGTATACACCCACACCCACCTTCTGTACAATAGCGTCAGCGGGTCTATGGGCTGGAGCCAGGCAATCTGTGCAATGCATGATGGGACGCTGGAAACTTGTGGATATATAAAATGTCACAATGCGACATAGCTCTGTTTACACAATGCTGTACCCCCTCCAACTGTATATATGTTCCCCATTTTAAACTGGTCTTATTTTATTTTGACCCTTGCTTTAGCAATGTAAATGTATATGTTTCTCGTGCCAATAAAGCTTCTTTGAATTGAATTGAATTGTGAGCTTGTCCATCTGCTATTTTTTTAGCTAATGTTACGTCTAGAACATGGACATATTGTGATATTATCGTTTAATCGCCATTATTTTGGCCACTGTGACATGACGTTTTCTTTTGCGGCCCCATCCCTAGGCCCGGGTGCAGAGAGAGGAGCCGAGACCCCTCCCAAACTGAGCAAGTCGTCCCTGCTGTTCCCCCAGAAGACCTCCCTGTCGGTCCTCACCAGCCGCGCCAAGCAGATCCTCAGCAACTCCGCCCACAGCAACAACATGGGCCAACACCTGCGCGGCGCCGCTGGCGACAACATCAACAACAAGCTTCCCGGCAACAAGTAGGAGCCTGTTACAATTTTATTACATCGTATTTTGGCCAGTCGTGAGTTAATCAAAATGATCTCAATTGTTTTGGCGTAGTTGTCAGAATATTTTTCCTGTGGAAATTCATCTGTTTTGAAAATGTTTCAAATGTTTTGAAATTTAGCGGAAATAGCCGATTTATATGTTCACAACTCATCACACTGTGACTTGTACTGTAGATCGTACTAAGAACACACAAAAAAGGGCAATATGATTAAATACATGGTACATTATTTATTTTGATTCTTGATATAGTCAATGTCAGTAATTTCTGTAGAGGCCATTTCAGTTATTTATCATAGCCTATCTGACCAGTGAGGTTTTTGTTTACATAGCCTTTTATTCATACTGTAAACATTCCAATGTTCAATGCCCGAACAACAGCTAAATCTCGATTAAATCGCAATAATTTGTACGACGATTAATCGTCTAAAAATTCCACAGCCGCGGCAACAAGGAGGAGAACAAGATCTACATCACGCGGCCGCGGCCGGCCAAGGAGAGAGAGAGGGAGCGGGAGCAGCAGAAGAGGGAGAGGAGGGAGGAGAGGGCGGCGCGCCACCCCAGGGAGGTGTTCCCCGGGGTCTTCCTCTACCAGACGGGCAAGACCACCAGGCTGGTCAACCTGGGGGGCTCCAGAGCCCAGCACGCCGCGGCAGGGGGGGAGGCGGGGGGCGGCAGGGGGCTGGTCAGCGCCCCCCAGCTCTGGCCCAAACCCCCTGCGAAAGAGGGTAACTATAGAGACCCTGTGGTGTTTTTATTTTTTAAGATTTGTTTCTGGGCTTGATTGATAGGACAGTTAGACTGACAGGAAATGGGGAGAGAGATGCTTGTAAGTGACACGCAGTAAAGGTCGTCCGGATCGGGACTTGAACCCGCGACACGCTGTCAGGCATCAGAGCCTATGAGGTGTGCGCCTGGACCGCTAGGTCAGCGGGCACCCCACAAGTATATACTCAAGCATTCAAAAGTACAAATCGCGAAGTTTTTTCAGCAATTGTGAGAAATTGGGAGACTTTTTTTAAATAGTGAAAATAGCAGATCTACAAGCTAACAACGCGTCACACTGTTACGCCTTGTGAGCTCGTAGGTCGGCTATATTCACTATATTTGAAATAGGGCTTAAGACAAGTGTTTAATTCATACACTTTTGTAAGTTTGGGTCAGAGGAGTCTCTTCCTAGAAATGTATAAGTGACAACAAATACAGTATTGTCGTTTAAAAATTCTGCTCCAAAGATTGACATAAGTACAGTCGCCTACTCAAGTAAATATACTCTATTACTGTCCCACCACAGGTAAGACCCCGCCACGAAACGGGACGCAGAGCAAACAGGGTGCGGCGGCAGGCGTGGTCGTACAGAGAGCGGCCAGCAGGGCGGCGCCAGGGAGACTCCCACAGAAAGGCAGCAGGAGAGGAGGGGAGCAGCAGGAGCAGGCACGTGCACACACATAGACATCAAAGGGGGCTTGAGCCCCCTGCCCTTTTATCCGCCTGTAAAAAGTGCCCTCTCCAGACCATGAATGCAGTTTTTACTATAAGTGAAAGAAAATGCAAATGCCCCTCTTTCCCTGCCATACCTGAAGGCGGCGTTCAAGAAGAATTGCCTCGTCCATACTCTCCTGATCTTGAAGGCAGCATCTTATGTCGAAAGAATTGCCCTCTCTGTGTAGAAATCCATGCCGTTACGCCACATCTCCAGTATTGACTTGATGATGCCAGTATTCAGTAGGGCATTCACGAATAGTGATTTTTAGTATTCGAATTATTCAACCTCAAAGTATTCGAATAGTCGAATATTCGACAGGACTGGTCAAACTATCAAATATTAAGTAAGCAAGAAGCGAACATGGCTCACAACACCTCGCGTTGCGAGGCGCTGTGAGCATGTAGATCTGCTATTTTCACATTATTTATCTACGGAACCGAGTCACATTAAATGTAATACCTACAATTCCAAGTGCTTGTCAGGGTGGGGGTCCCCAGTTCAAATATGTTTATTTTGGGGGTCACGGCCTAAAAAGGTTTGAGAAGCCCTTGTATAGAGCATTAACAAATTCATCCACCAGGGGCATTGACAACTCATTCTTATGACTTCCTATCTAGCCAAGCTTTATAAACTATACATTTTTTAAAGAGAAAACAATCAAAAAAAGAAAAATAAGCAAATATTCGACTTCGGTGAACAACGTCGAATAGTGACTTTGATATTCGAATATTCGAATATTTGGTGAATGCCCTAGTATTCAGTGTGCAAGCACAGAAAATAGCCAACCTCCGAGCTCACAATGTGTCGAAGCGACGCGTTGTGAGCTTGGAGGTAAGCTATTTTTTACTAAAAAGGCCCCTTTAGAAATTCTAACATTCTCTCTGCACGTCCCCGAGCAGGAACAGCCGCCGGCGAGAGAGGCCGCCGACGCACCCGGCAGAGAAGAAGGGCACCCCCAGGCCCCCCCGCTGCCCCCTCACCACCACAGAGACCCCCCAGCACCCCGTCCTCCTCCCGCCGTCACCCCGCTGGAGCTGAACTCCACGGGACACGGCCCGCCCCCACAGCCGCCCGCCGCCGGAGCGCGCGTCACCTCTTACCTCAGGACGTCCCAGATCATCACGGAAACATCCCAGCAGCGGCCCGACGCCGACGCCGACCCCTCGGACCGTGGCGGCCGGGAGGAGGAGGCCCCGCCCCCTCCCGACACCAACCGCTCCATCAACCCGGACCTGGAGCACGAAGCGGAGCCGGAGGAGGGGGGCATGTCTGACTACAGCTATGAGGAGGTGGGATGCTGTTAATGTCACTGGGACTGTGTGCTTTTTATTCCTACTACCAGGGGTCTTCAACGTTTTCAGGCCAGGGACCCCTTAGCTGAGAGAGAGATGAAGCGTGGACCCCCACTACCTTTTCATAGATTCCATAGTTTCATCGTTTGACAGCACAATCATCAGTGTGTTTTGCATTCATGTCAATGTGTGTTTTTAGATATTTAACCACTTGAACCGTCAATACTTAATAAACTTGACCTTTCACTCTGTACTTAGTCTGCTCTTTTTCCCCTCTGCGCCAAACCTCTTTGCCGCTGCGAGGCGTTGTGAGCTTAGATCCTCTGTGTTTTGCTAAAGTTTCCAGAATATGGACACTAGGGTTCAAGTGGTTAATATGAAAAAGAAGAAACAAGTTTCTATCACTTAAAGATTTGGAGGACCCCCTAGGGGTCGCGGACCCCCTGTTGAAGACCCCTGTCCTACAATATGCATTTTATTATTATTCTACATTTGAGCCACAGACGGACCACCATTTGATGAGATTTAGTTGGATAAGGTTTTGTCCACAAGTGCATGCTGTATTGACATAGGAGGGATAACAGGCAGACGTTAATGCCCTAGTCTGCGGCCAAATCCTTACTCAATTTAGTTCTCCTTGTCATTTAAAAAACAGTACCTCTCTTACTCTAGTCTGCATCTGTACCTTAACTGCTCGTGCTGTGCTGCCTCTGGCGACTGAACGTCTCCTCCCGTGCGATCGATCAATAAGGTTCTTTTCCATCCATCTATCTCATCTCTAGGTGGAGGCCAGGCCGGGCTGGGCGGAGGAGAGCATCAACTGGCAGCGCACCTTCTCCGTCAACCCCATGGACTTTGAGCTGCTGCGCTCCGACTGGAACGACCTGCGCTGCAATGTGTCGGGCAACCTGCAACTGGCCGAGAGCGAGGTGGTGGATGTCCTGGCCCAGTACATGGAGAAGCTCAACGAGCGCAACGGCGGGTAAGAAGACACACTGCTGGTGCTGGGAGAACTACTGTACTGTAGGGCATTAACGACAAAAAAGTCGACAAGTCGACTCAGTCGACTTCATTACACAAGTCGACTCCCACCAGAGAAAGTCGAAAGTCGAAGTTGAATACCCTCTATACACTTACACTTTATGTTGGTCTGTTTACAGTTGAGTGAAAAAACAATGTTTCACGTTAAGTTAATCATCTGGGGACCCCCCAAAATAATTGGGGGGTCGTGTGTGATGTGATGACGTCATTATTTGACTGACTCAGTCAAATAATGACGTCATCACAAGTCACAAGTTCATTACACAAGTCGACTCCCACCAGAGAAAGTCGAAAGTCGAAGTTGAAAAAATGCAATTTCTGCCTCTATATATTTGACAATTTGGACAATGTTTAATTTGTCGTTTTAGAGGTATTAAAAAGTCCTTAAATTGGCACTTTAGAAATGTGAAGATACCCTCTATACACTTACACTTTATGTTGGTTTGTTTACAGTTGAGTGAAAAAACAATGTTTCACATTAAGTTAATCATCTGGGGACCCCCCAAAATAATTGGGGGGTCGTGTGTGATGTGATGACGTCATTAAACGATAAAGTCGACTTCAACTCAACTTTTTACTGAGTCGAGTCGACTTGCAAATATCACAAGTCGTTAATGCCATAGGCCTACTGTACTGTACTCTCAGTCCATTACTTCGCTTATTGTATTGATGTTTTACCTTGCTTAATGTAAATCGCTCTGGATTAAGAGCGTCTGCTTAATGCCTAAATTGTAAATCGTATTCGTTACCACTCGACTAAAGAGCCAGGCTCACTAGCAAGCAGCAACACACCGTATAGCCTACATTCCATGCGTGCCAGTCAGGAGCCAGGCTCGACTGCCTGGGGGTACCTCCGCAACCAGGCAAGTAGGCCTACTCAGTTACAAGTGAAAGTCTGGAATTTAAAATTTACTTGAGTAAAAGTATTGGCATCAAAATGTACTTAAAGTTACAAAAGTAAAAGTACAAAATGTTTGAAAATAGCAGATCGACAAGCTCGGCTATTTTCAAATAGCTTAGGTATAAAATACGGCTAAAGTGGTTTATGTATGTTTTTAATATCATAATTTATATCTGCAAAGTAACTAGTAACTAGTTTTCAAATAAATGTAGTGAAGTAAAAGTACAATATTTGGATCCGAGATATAATGGAGTAGAAGTAAAAGTATTGGAAATAAAGTACAAATAACTCAAACTTTTACTCAAGTACAGTACTTAAGTAAATGTACTTAGTTACTTTACAACACTGGCGAGCAGCAACGCACACACCGTATACAGCCTACGCTAGTAACTAAAACGTTTTCAAATAATTGTAGTGGAGTAAAAGTACAATACTTGGATCCGAGATGTAGTGGAGTAGAAGTAAAAGTATTGAAAATTGGAAATAGACATATAGTCAAGCTGTACTTAAGTACAGTACTTAAGTGAATGTACTTTTAGTTACTTTCCACCACTGCTGATTAGCATTTTGCTGCAGTTGGTGTTATTGTACGACACCAAGCCCCGCTGTGTTACATTAGCATAGAGTTGCTTGTTGTTGTTGGCCATCAGCCTTTCTCTTTACTCTTTGATTTATTTCATTTTTCCTCCCTCCCAATGATAATGCATCATGTCCCCCACGCTCCACTGAGTCGCCAGACATAATGAATGGCGCTGGTTTTGCCGCGGTGTGTGTTCGCTTTGAAAATACATATATTCAAAGATTTGCACACATTTTCACGACTTTTTCAAAAATAGCAGATCTACAAGCTCGCAGCGCGGCACTCGGTGCCGCGCTGTGAGCTTGTATATCTGCTATTTTTCACTGGTTAAAGCATTCAATAATTCTAGGCCTAATAGCAGATCAACAGATCACCAAAAGGCCCTTTTAGACATTTTCGCCCCTGCCTTTCCTCCCTCCCAATGATAATGCATCATGTCCCCCACGCTCCACTGAGTCACCAGACATATAGTCGGGGACCCAGTCCCCAAAATGGGAGGGGACCTGTGATTTTCTGCCGTACTTTTTATTTCTGTTTTATCTATTAGTTTGGTCATTAAAGGGATAAGAAACCCCGCCTCTAATTTGTTTTATGGGATTTCAGAACATGAAAAGATTTCTAAAATGTAGGCGTGGTTATCTGCCGTTGTGGGGGGAGGGGGCGGAGTAATGCGTGTTCTATCAGAGAGAGACAGACCGAAGCCGTCAGCAGTGGGCACTTGTTGCTTTTCCATTTCAGAAACATTTTTTAAAACCAGCCATTGGAGGTGTAAAAAGTATAAAGATTCGGCAACTCCATGTTCTGTAACCAATTAAAATGTGCAGGTATTTTACAAACAAGCTGCCTGAGCTTTTATCCATGGACACACTTTCTCCAGCTCTGGACCATGGAACCAGTGAAGAATGGACGCTAGGCTAGCGCTATAGCTATTTGCTGTGTTGTGTGTGTGTGTGTGTGTGTGTGTGTGTGTGTGTGTGTGTGTGTGTGTGTGTGTGTGTGTGTGTGTGTGTGTGTGTGTGTGTGTGTGTGTGTGTGTGTGTGTGTGTGTGTGTGTGTGTGTGTGTGTGTGTGTGTGTGGTGACAGTGCGCGCGCACACACAACGTCCACACACACGAAAACTAGCAGATCTACAAGCTCACAACGCGTCGCGGGGCGTCGCTTTCGCGACGCATTGTGAGCTTGTATATCTGCTATGTAGCTATGTAGCCTAGCTAACAGCCGTTGCAGCAGCAGCTTCTCATGTAAACACGTTGGTTTCGGCTCTACGGCTATTAGCTAGGCTACATACATAGCCAATATACAAGCTCACAACGCGACGCTTTCGCGACGCGTTGTGAGCTTGTAGATCTGCTATTTTCCGTGTGTGGACGTTGTGTGTGTGCGTGCACTGTCACGACACACACACACACACACACACACACACACACACACACACACACACACACACACACACACACACACACACACACACACACACACACACACACACACACACACACACACACACACACACACACACACACACACACACACACACACACACACACACACACACACACACACAGGCTACACTACACGGAAAATAACACAGGCACCACACAGTGTAACTGTCTGTTGACAGAGCCTGCTCTTCTCTCTGGCTGAAACAAGCATACAGTGAAACCACGCCCCCCCTTGATACGACTCTGTAAAACACACGTTAATATTAATTATATATGCCTACGTCACGTTACACCACAGAACAGTGATAGCTAATATTTAATGAGTGGCGCGAAATATTTCTTTTTGACCTAGAAACTGGAAGTACACAGAAATAGCTACAGAGACAGCAGAAAGCTCTGAATCCCCAAGCCTATGGGCAAATTGAACCATATCACTGCTCCCTATCACAAGTGACTCATTGATATAATATATATTTATAGAAAAAGTGATTTTGTGTTTCATGGACCTTTAAGGTCCACAGAATGAGAGGCCTGCTCTGCCGGAAACATCGCGAAAAAAAGTTATGGCCATTTGTATAGCACTGTCCCATTGACTCAACTAGAAATATTAAAAAAATTAAAAACATCTGCTTTAATTAGCATGTGAGGGGTCAAATTAGGGGTTCTTCATGATTCTGAATCCATTGCAAGCATTTGTTTTGCATAAAAAACATTGCTTGGGTTACTTTTCGGCAGCCCAAAACTGTGAAAAGTGGAAAAAAAGTGATGACTCATCACTTTTGACTGTTTTGGGGGGTTGATATCTTGCCCAAGGAATGTTTTTCATGCAAAACAAATGCTTGCAATGGATTCAGAATCACTAAGAATCCCTAATTTGACCCCTCACATGCTAATTAAAGCAGACTTTTTTTCTTTTTTTAATATTTCTAGTGGAGTCAATGGGACAGTGAATATACAAATGGCCATAACTTTTTTTCGCTATGTTTCCGGCAGAGCAGGCCTCTCATTCTGTGGACCTTAATGACCAACCTAATAGATAAAACTGAAATAAAAAGTACGGCAGAAAATCACAGGTACCCCTCTTTTCTTTGAGCTTTTGGCCATGTGGGTCCTCGACTAATAATGAATGGCGCTGGTTTTGCCACGGTGTGTGTTCCACAGCGGTACACCTCCTACGTACACAAGTTGTACGCTATGAGTCTCGGCTGTGGAGAAACCCGTTGACGGAGTGAGAAGTCTATGTAATCACTCTCACATTTCCGTCCTTTGAAATTCACAACAGTGGCGTCAGTTCAGCAAAAGCTAAGGTATGGCAACATGACTGGTGTCTGCAAGACACCAGTCATGTTGCCATACCTTAGCAACAGGCATGATACATTTATTTTAAGAAGTACATTCCCCCCCCCCCCCCTCTTTCTACGGCTGGATATGGCAGCCTGGAAAAGTGCAGCTAAACTTGGCATGTTAGTAAACGTGCCACATTTAACAATAATGCATTGCACCTGTGCAGCTGACCTGCGGAACCTGGGAATATACCATTTTGTCAAGATGGGGAGAATACAAGTGTGGAGAATATAATTATAATACCTTTTTAAAGTGACCATTTTGTTAAATTTTGCATTTGTAGTTATTTTACTGTAGCCTAATTTAACAACATAATAACCAGAACAGACATTCATGGATTTATATTTAAAAGTAACTTTTATTTTCCCCCTGGACCCAGGGTATGGCAGCTGCATACCCCTGCCATACCCAATTGACGCCCCTGATTCACAGCATTTCTCACGGTGTGCACGATGTCTCCTATTTTTGCCTTATCAACTTAAGCCTTGTATTCTTTGTCTTACGGCGAATAGCACAAATATCAGATCTACGATATAAGCTTGTAGCGATACGTATTGTAATAGGACACATTGTGAGCTTGTAGATTTGCTGCTGACTATTTTTGAATATTTGGGAGTCTTTGATAGAATGTATCGTCGTTGTCGAGTGGAAACCTTGTATGTCCAAAACCGTTCGTTCTGCATTTATCATCTAAAAAATCAACTAAACTAGTGAAAACAGCCGCTCTACAAGCACACATCGC
Organism: Nannobrachium achirus; assembly: GCF_963921795.1. NCBI lineage: Eukaryota > Metazoa > Chordata > Actinopteri > Myctophiformes > Myctophidae > Nannobrachium > Nannobrachium achirus. The sequence continues at coordinate 28,143,724 of NC_137820.1, read as the reverse complement.
GAGGCGTTGTGTGCTTGTAGATCGGCTGTTTTCACTAGTTTTGTGCGACGGTCTTGTATGATGAAGCAGGGTTTTCTTTGCCAAAAAAACATACACATTTGAAACTTGGAGATACGAGGTTTCTGTTCGACGGCGTCGATATACAGATCCATCTAAAATCTCTATATATTGTGTAAAAAGCATGCGGATGCCATAGCACCCAAATCATAACTGACTGGAAAATTCCCACTGGACTTCAAGCTACTCTGACTTCAGAAGGTTGACATTTCTGTATTATAAGTCCTTGTTTTAAGTCCCCTGCTATTTTTCACTGGTTAAAGCATTCAATAATTCTAGGCCTTAATAATAGCAGATCTACAGATCACCAAAAGGCCCTTTTAGAAATGCCCCTGCCTCTCTAAACGCTCTCTGCACGTCCCTGTTCCTGTCTGTACGTCACAGCATCTACACCCTGCTGCGCATCATCAACGTGGAGAAGCGGCGCGACTCGGCGCGCGGCAACCGCTACCTGGTGGAGCTGGAGCTGATGGAGCGCGGGCGCAGCGTGGTGCGTAGTAGATATTATATTATCATGATTGATTATGTGTGTAGAATAGTTATTGGTTCAAGGAATGGTAGTCATCACCATGGTACATCTATCAGAATGTATGACACAGTATGGTCCGTTCAAGCCTTTTATTAGTCCGTTGCACATACAAGCAATTGGAAGGGCAAGGAGTCATGAAGGCTTCACGGTTGTGGTTATGATTTTATCTATAAGGAAAGAGAGACATAATTATTCTCCCATTAAACAGCACTTTACAGTACAACACCAAGTGACTAACATTTAACAGTATAAATACACCATGTGACATTAAATCTACATATACTTAAGTTCTATGTGCTCTGGGAAACATTTCAAGGCACACAATAATCAATAAGTATAATATAAGCACCAATACGTATAGTACAAACAATTCGACTCACTTCATTTATCATAATGAGGGCCTGCTGAGACTCCCTGGTCAGGGCTCTCAGAGGGAGTGTGGTTGCTGCTGGTGCCAAACAGAACTGAGGGAAAACATGCTGTATTTATAGCAGGCCAGTGATGAGTGGTTATTGAGCACAGGTGTGACAATTGAGGGGTGGATCCAATCCAGGAGTAGGGGGAGGGACTGTCCAGTGTGGACTTTTGTACAATGTGTGACGTTATTAGTTCGTATGATACATCATGAATGACATGGGATAGCTTGTAAGAGTCAGGATGTCTCACTAGGACTGAGTAGCTATTGTTTTGGTATAGCTTATCGTGTTATGGTTCAGCTCGTACTTTGAGTACAGTATAACTGCATGTGATCCCTGAATAGTGCCTCTTGGCAGAACTTCTTTACCACTGACCAGAGTGTTAAACTGTACTTCTGTCCATGATATCATGTTACATAAACTTGACCACCACCACTTAATACATTGTCTTGTCTCCTCATTTTCTCATTGATTATTGATTGATCTGAATTCCTCCACAGGTGCGTCTCTCCCAGTACATCTACCTGCTGCTGCACCGCGGCCGGGCGGGCGACGAGAGCCCCGAGGACACGGACCCCGCACCGCCGGGCGCCGTGGGCGGCTCGCTTCCGACGCCGCCGGTCCCCTCTGTTCCCTCGGCCTCGTCCAGCCTCACCACCCCGCCTCCTCTCCCCTCTACCAGGCCCCCCGCCCCGGCGGGCGGGCCGGGACTGCTGGGGCCCGCTGCTGCTGTGCCCGGGGCCGGTGCCACCACCCCCTGGGGCACGGCCTACGCTAAGCCCCTGCTCTGCCAGCCCGTGATGCTGCAGTGGAGGAGAGACGTCATGGTGCACTTTGTGGTTCCGGGTGAGCTCACCGGGGGAATATTTATAATCGTCACTGTCGGGGCAGAAACCTCGTATCTCCACGTTTCAAATGTGTTTTTTTTTTTTTTCGTTAAGTAAAGCCCTGCTCCATCATACAAGACTGTCGCACAAAAATAGTGAAAATAGCCGATCTACAAGCACACAACGCTTCGCACCGCGAGGTGTTGTGTGCTTGTAGATCTGCTATTTTCGCTACTTTAAATCGTTTTTTTTTTTTATTATAAATACGAAACGAACGGTTTTGGACATACAAGGTTTCCACCCGACAACGACGATATCGTCACTGTCGGGCAGAAACCTTGTATCTCCAAGTTTCAAGTTTGTACGTTTTTTCCCCAAGTAAAGACCTGCTTCATCACACAAGGCTGTCGCATAAAAGTAGTGAAAACAGCCGATTAATGCCCTAGTCTAGTGGAAAGATGTGCATATTGGGAGCCTCTGGATTATGACACAGATGGAAAAATGCTGACTTGTGTTTGCCTGTGCTGTGTTGCTGCGTGCTGCCACCGTGCTGCCTGTGCTGTGTTGCTGCGTGCTGCCACCGTGCTGCAGTGAAGAACCAGGCCCGCTGGGTGCAGCAGTTCATCTCTGACATGGAGGACCTTCACCACCAGACCAAGGACGACAACTTCAGCATCATCATCGTCGACTTCGAGAGCGAAGACATGGACGTGGAGCAGGCGCTCAGGGAGAGCACGGTGCCCAGGTGTGTGTGTGTGTGTGTGTGTGTGTGTGTGTGTGTGTGTGTGTGTGTGTGTGTGTGTGTGTGTGTGTGTGTGTGTGTGTGTGTGTGTGTGTGTGTGTGTTTTTTCAAAAGCATTTCATTAAGTAAATCCGAAAATCTATACATTTTCATCAATACATAAAAAAAAAAGTCGAAGAAGTGGTGAAAATAGCCGATCACTTCGCCCCGCTTTGTGAGCTTGTAAATCTGCTATTTTCACTAGTTTAGGTCCCGAGTGTGGCGGAGAGAGTCGCAGTCCCAGCCTGAAGCGTCAAAAGTCTAGTATATTCTGCCCTCGTTCCATAGGGATATCCCTTTGGGGTGATGGTTAAGATATTGGACTTTCACGTGGGAGACCTGGGTTCGAAGCCGGGTGGGGAGGTTCGGATCACCTCCGTTACACGAGCAAACGTCAAATTTCTCTTTTGGGTCTCGAGCTAAAAGGTTTGGGCACCACTGCTCTAGGGCGTGTCAGGGTGTCCAGGTCTTTAGCAGACAGCAGTAAAGCAGCTCTAAACCAGAGCGCTCCTCTCATTCAACTGGGCGGACGACCCATCTGACACCCCAGAGCTTTTACAACACACCCCTGACCCTCACACACCCCACACACACACACACACACAGTTATACACATCACACACACCCCACACACACACAGTTACACACATCACACACACCCCTCACACATAGACATTACACACACTAGAGACAGGGGGAGTGTCCACTCGCTCCTGAGAGTGTCCCACTCAAGAGGAGCGTCCTCATTCAGCTATATGTGACCTTTTGTGATACCCCACCTCTCACACACAAGAAATGCAAACACACACGCACACACGCGCACGCGCGCACACACACACACACACACACACACACACACACACACACACACACACACACACACACACACACACACACACACACACACAGGGCCGTCGAGAGTATTTTTGGCAAGGGGGTCAATATCAAAGAGCTGGCCGGGGCCCCCCTCCACGCGGGCCCCCCTCCACGCGTGCCCGTATTCGTGTTTTGGCCCGCGCTGTAACGTGTATTTCACAGGAAATTACTCATTTTCAAAGTAAAAAAATGGTTAAAAGTGGTTCTACATGGCGGCATAACCGTTCAGAGATTGTGCTAGGGTTTTAAACTGGGTTTTAAACTGTTGATCACTGTAACTGGCATGGTTAAAATTTACCGGACATCTGATAAAAATATCGGTCATAGATATTTGTATGCATTAATGACAAGCAGGTCGGGTAAATGCAGCACACAGCCCTAAGCATGACCTTTGTTTTGGGTTGAGATTGGCACATTTCCTTGGGCAATCTACCCAGATCATGTATGCCACACGTGTCTTCTTCTTCTTTTTTAGTTTTTTACTCTAAAAAAAAGCATCTGCAATGCAGTGCATTTGAAACTACATTGCAGTGCACATCATGGGGTGATCACTGCTATTTTGTTGCTGAGTGAGGTCAGCAGACAAAGTGACATTAGTGAGATGAAAAACCCTGAGTGAAATGTGCCAATGTGAACCAGAGACATCGGTACATGTTGGATTGTACTGTTTGAACATAAGTATGTACACAAATGTTAGGGCCATCTTGCACAAATACATTAATTAACCATGTTACCATTTGCGCATCGGCGTGCGTAAATGGTTGCTCAATAACCTGAACATTGCATTACTTTGAGAACACATTTCCTTCATAATAAGAAACAAAGCATATAGCCTGCTGCACAGAAATATGTATTTCAGATTAATCCTTCAAAATATGGCTCAGCTTTCAGCTGACATAAGGTAATAAAGTATATAGGCTTAGGCTACTCACAAGCTACTGTAATAGATAAAGGCGTCCCTGCATCTGGTTTAGGACAGCTGTTTGGGACAATTCAGTTGATAAGCATTTGTGCCTCCTCGGATATATTCCACTCAAGCCACGGTGACATTTTAACGTGTCCTCTGTCCACATGATAACGTGTTTCATCTTTCTGGATGGAACAGCCCAGTCCATTTTTTTCCATCTTCAAATAGGTGTGCAGTGGCTGGACAACTTAGCCAACTTTACTCACACAAGTGCCCTCTTGTTTCAAAGTGTCTGTAACATACTCTAACTAATAATACAGATTTGACTGTCCATCGTCCACGTGCAACTTAAACTGTGCCCTATTTCAAAGCCTTATTTTAGCTTATTTTACTCAGGTTAATATTAAAAGGAAATATGTACTGTATAACTTATTTTGTGCAACTTCGCTTCGCTTGCGTCTCTCTGGGAGGGAGAGAGAGAGAGAGAGAGAGAGAGTGAGAAAGAGAGAGAGAGATGTCGCTGAACTGCCGCTCCAAACATGTACAATTATGCAATATATAAGGTGCTCACCGCATTGTTGAAACTCTTTCTACCGACCCGCAAACTCCTCGTCCTCGCCATGTGTTAATCCATATGTTTCCAATAAATTAATGTTCACTCAAACTTGTCTCGGAGTCGGCAGTCGGCACTGTAGCTTCTTCCGCAAACAAAGCATGTCCTAGTATGAGAGCGAATAGCGAAGGAGATAAATGTCATGTGGGCCATCTTGACCCAATGAGATTCCAAGATTCCTGCCTACCGTAACTGACAGTGTAAGTGCGCCCTCCAAATCTTTCCTAGGGGGGCCCGGGCCGGAGGGAGGGGGCCCGGGCCGGGGCCCCCCACCCACGGGGCCCCCCCACTCCCGGAACGGGGTAAAGAGTACCCTTTACCCCCCCCCTATCGACGGGCCTGCACACACACACACACACACACACACAAATAATTCAATGCGTTTGCCAACCTGATTCATGTGTCCCACTGCTGACAAGGAGCCACACACTGGGTCAGTGCTGATAGGACCATAAAGTGAAACAATAGCCACATTGTGTCTATAGTTTATTCAAAGTTTCAAATACACACACACAGGCACACACATGTTTGTGTGCGTGTGACAGAACGATGAGAGGAAGAGAATGATACTTTGGTGAAGTGTTTGTGTCATAAATCAGCCCTTACTATTTATGACAAAAGCATAACACTTCACCAAAGCTCTGTAAACTGTAAACTATTCCTGACTGCCTCCTAGTGGCTGCTGGGTAATGTAGTTGGTTCTTATTTACTGTGTGTGTGTGTGTGTGTGTGTGTGTGTGTGTGTGTGTGTGTGTGTGTGTGTGTGTGTGTGTGTGTGTGTGTGTGTGTGTGTGTGTGTGTGTGTTTTGGCAGATATGAGTATCTCAGGAGAGAGGGGAATTTTGAACGCTCAGCAGGACTACAGATTGGAGTGGACACTATAGAGGTATGGCACGCACGCCCGCATGCACGCCCGCACGCCCGCACGCACGCACGCACGCACGCACGCACGCACACACACACACACACACACACACACACACACACACACACACACACACACACACACACACACACACACGCCAAAAAAACTAATACAATTCAGTTACAGTAGTCTGGGATCTATTCACTTTTCAGGGTTTGATCCGGTCTGGAGCGGAAACCACTCTACGTCATGCTGTAGTACTCAAAGGACTACAATTTGGCCAGAAAGATCAAACCGGATTCAGTTTTAACCCAAAATAATTCCCCTGCGCTCAAGGACATACATTTAGGGCCTACCTAATAAAGCCCTTGATGCTGCGTAGTTTTACTTTTGGAAAATGTGTTTGGTATATGCATCTTTTAGTCCAACTCGTAGCGACTGGCAAGACTACAATAGGCTAGTCAAGCCTTTTAATAGGGATTGGGGAAACAAACGGGAGGAACCAAACCAAAGCAACGCCGCTTCTTCTCCTTGTGGTTTCCGCCTAGACCGGATCAAACTGCCCATTCTAAACGAATACCAGGCTTTCCCCCGAGAAAGCCTGGTGACACGAGGTTAAGTTACAGTGGAATGTCAGGAGAAGGCGACTGGTTGCAGGTTGGTCAGTCAGTCACTTTGACCATATCAGTGGACCATATCAGTGTAATTTTAGAGGTATTAAAAGGTCCTTATATTGTCACTTTAGAAGTGTGCAGATACCCTCAATACACTTAAACTTTATGTTGGTTTGTTTGCTGTTTAGTGAGAAAACAATGTTGCACATTAAGTTAATCATCTGGGGACCCCCCAAAATAATCTGGGGACCCCCCTGGGGACCCACAGGTTGAGAACCACTGGGCCAGATGACCTCTGTGTGTCGGGTGGGGCAGATGGAAAGAACACTGGTGCATTATTCATGGGTGCAGGGGGCCTCTGTGCCTCCTGCGGTGAAACCCAGTCTTGTCCCCAAGCCTGCGTCCTCGTGCCCCTCTCCCAATGGGGGGGTCTGGTGGATGTGGCTGCACTGCTGCAGACTGGAGACTGGCACACATTTAACATTTAGTTGTCCTCTGGTACGGTATGTGCTGTATGTATGTCAATACGCTCACAGTGTCAGTGTAAGTCCCACAAGAATTCAAATGTATTCTTTTTACTCTTCAACTGCCAGAGTGAAAACATCGTCTTGCCTCCTCTTGCCAGAAATTTCGAGTGTTTTTCCAAATTCTAGTTCTAATTCAAAAACAAGCTTGTAGATCTGCTATATATATATATATATATATATATATATATATTTATTTATTATTATTTTTATTTTTTTAAGATTTGTTTTGGGCGATTTTATGCCTTTATTGATAGGACAGTAGACTGACAGGAAATGGGGGGAGAGACGGGGAGTGACATGTGGAAAAAGGGCGACCGCGGTTTTCCCGGTGAACCTAAGCGCAACGGTGGGGGCGTGGGAGTGTGGGGAACGTAAAGTCAAAGAAGCTGGCGTGGGGAACACACACCACTGATTATTGCCGATGATGGAGAGGTTATATAGCTTTATGTATTGAGAGGCACTCTTGCCGATTTCGTAAGAGACTCGTCGCCAATTGCAAGATATTTAAAAGTTATTTGGGGCCATGATGATAACCTCTTCTTCCCACAAGCCTACTAGACTAAGGATTTATATTGTCTGTGTTATTGTTTACAACCACAATTATTCACGTGTGGCAAGATCGTGGTTCCACTAGTTTTATTAGTGTAGGAAGCCTTTTCAGAAGTTCATTTAATGTTTTCCATTTAATGATTTACTTTATCCTCATCTAGTCTTGCGCTAATGCACACAACTGTTTTCACCAGGTTTTAAGGCTTAGTAGGCTTTTCAGAAGTTAATTGAACTAGAATTTCGGGCCCCCTTTGGGGGCCCTCAAATCTAGAGCTCGGGCCCCCTCTGGGGGCCCTCACGGTATACCAGCAATCAAATTGATTTGTCCATATATGGAGATCTCTGTCGACCGCTATTTTTTGCCACAGAGATTTAAACAAATATATATATATATATATATATATATATATATATATATATATATATATATATATATATATATATATATACTGTATATATATATGCAATGTAATCCATGCAGACGAATATAGGTCCAGTGGACAGGTAACCAATGTTGTTGCCATCAATGTTAAAGTGATCCCTGACCAATACGACAAATATGTCTTAATACATTATAATTGTCCTCTATAATTACAATGTAAAATTAAAAACACCTTAAATATTTTATTTCTTCTAGAAATAGCTAATCTTTCACTCAATAGGGGAAATGCCTGTCGCAAGTTGATGATGTCATAAATGTAATTTGTGATCTATCCCTATGGAATTTATGTAATGAATGTGCAAATAAAAACAAACATAATACTTCCTATGGTTAATATGAGCATCAAATCAATATTTCAAGTGTGTTTGTGGTTTATTTTGCACATGCATGCCATAAATTAGACCAGACATAACATTTATGACATCATCAACTTGCGACAGGCATTTCCCCTATTGACTGAAAGATTAGCTATTTCTAGAAGAAATAAAATATTTGAGATGTTTTTAATTTTACATTGTAGTTATAGAGGACAATTATAATGTATTAAGGCATATTTGTTGTATTAGCCAGGGATCACTTTAAATAGGCATTTGTTTCCAAAGTGTGAAGTGGTTTGAAGTAACAATGGGTTGTAAGGGGTGTGTCTAATACAATTAATATCAAATATCTAAATCTGAATCAAGAAACTGAAAAACTGTCTTAAAGGGGTGAAAAGTATATGTATTTCCCTGTATTTATGAAGGAAATGTACAAATGAAATGTGATGTAAAATCAAAAGGAAATACATCTAAATACATCTGTATTTTTTCAGTGTTTTCAGGGGGCACTACAGCCAGCATTTGTATAGTCTATATGGCAGGGTCTCCACCAAACTGTATATGTATTTTGTAACACTTTATTATCCTGTGCAAATGTGTTGGTGTCAATACAGTGACTGCAACGACAGGATGATCAATTGCAAATGTGTTGGTGTCTCTACAGTGACTGCAACGACCAGACGCTCATTTGTTGGCCATTGTCATTATGCATTATTTATTTCATAGTTAAATGGGGAGCGCTGGCAATGATCACTCCATTGATCATTGGCCTATTTCTACATTTCAGTTGTGAGCTTGTAGATCTGCTATTTTAATATTTGAAAAGGGACATTCTGCTTAATGAGTAGGCCTACTTTTACTTTTGGTACTTAAGTACATATTAATACCAATTGAATACTTGTGTAATTTCATTCAATTTTGAATTCCGGACTTTTCGCTACTTGTAAGGGAATGGTCACACCAAAGTATGGCTACTCAACTACATTTGGGGGTCCTACTTTTAAAGTAAAAAAAAAACTGTTAAAAACAGTTCTACACAGCTGCAGAACCGTTTAGGCTTAATATAATAGGGTTTATATAAAGTATGATGTCTTAATCTTACATTGGCAGAAAGTTCTTTCACAGTCAAATCTTTCCTACACAAACTTATTTTTTTTGTAATTTTTTGCCACCTCACCGCAGGGGGCAAAGGGTACTGTTGACCCCCCTCCCTTTTCGGGAGGGGGGTCAACAGTACCCTTTGCCCCCCCCCCCCCCCCCCTATCGGCGGCCCTGCCTGTCGATCTTAATGTAGAGAATGATGTGCAAGGGAAAGTGCACGCAGCGTTCCTCACACCAGACGCTCACGCACACACGCATCTAAATCTAATCATTCAGATACAATATTTTAAGCCCTTTGTTGCTCAAATCGCGGCCGAAGTGGATGTCTCAGTGACTCTTGAGTTGGCACAGTGATAAATACGATGTGTGGCGTGAGAGCGTGTGAAGAGGGTCATTTGTGCTCATTGCGTGAGTACTTTTCCTAAAAGTTGGCAGCCCTGCTTTTATACCAATACATTTTGATACCAATACCAATACTTTTGTACTTTTACTCAAGTAAATTGCAGACTTTTACTTTGAATTACGTAATTTTACTTGTAACAGTATTTCTACATTGCCGTAATGATACTTTTACTTAAGTAAAACATTTGAGTACTTTCTGCCTGTGTGTCTGTCAGTGTCGGCACAACGACCCTGATCTATTGTCATTATTTCTTTCATGGTTAAATCATAATGATGCGGCTCGAATTGCTGGCGATCATTGTCCATTGATCATTGTGAAGAAGGCTGGAGTACTTTTACTTGTTACTTTTGTTGGTCTGTGTTCGGGGACGTTTATAAGGGACGTACCTGACCGCATGTATTCCTAATGTTTTGACACCAACAATGAAGATATTGTTTTGTTGCGGGACTGTTCATAGAGAGGACTGCTGTGTTAACGCTGTTAGCTGCTCCATCCCCTCCCCTCATTTCTCTCTTCTCTCTCTCTGTCGAGTCGCTGCACGGCACGCTGTTAGCTGCTCCCCCCTCCCCTCTCCCCTCATCTCTCTCTCTCGCTCGCTCGCGTCGCTGCATGCTGTTAGCTAGCTGCTCCCCCCTCCTCCCCTCCTCCCCCCTCCCATCATCTCTCTCTCTCTCTCGGTCGCTGTAACCTGATACTTTGGTGACGAAAATTGCGTAGGAGAAACTCTGGGGAAATATTTGCATAGTAAACCCACACATTACTTTTCTACAAAGTGTACATCGTGCAAATGCAATAGCGTCAGGAGAAGCTGCTAGGAACATTGGGGTAAAAATGCGCGATTTTTGTGCAAAAGGTGGAGTCTTTAGATGCAGTGTAAATGTGATTCTATCGCGCAGGATGCTTAAAAATACTTAAAGAGGGTCGCTGTGGATTATGGTTGCTGAGATGTTTTCCATTTAATGATTTCCTTTATGGTCATCTTGTGCTAATGCACGCAACTGTTTTCGCCAGGTTTTAAGGTCTTATTTTAGTTGTTTCTCATAAGAGCGCGACCCTCCTTGCCCATCGGCCCCCACTGTTGTGCTTATGTTCACCGGGAAAACCTCGGTCGCGCACCTCGTCCGGATCAGGAATCAAACCGGCGACGCGGCCAGGCATCCATGTGGCAATGCCTAAGTGGTATGCCCTGGACCAGTAGGCCAGTGCTACAGCCCACTGGCCTACAATGATCTAGTAGGGCGCTAATTAAAAAAAAAAAAATATATATATATATATATATATATATATATATATATATATATATATATGGAGATAAGAGGTTTCTGCCTAACTGCAACGATTTACTGAAGAGCTAGTGAGACAGGGACACTCTATTTAGCAATGATTGCTACTGTATGTACGATTGCTAGTATTCTATATTCGGAAGAGGTATTTAACACTAAACAATATCACTATAGCAGCAACTTTAACACTTAGGACATTGCTGTGTATGATGGCTTGTGTGTGTGTGTGTGTGTGTGTGTGTGTGTGTGTGTGTGTGTGTGTGTGTGTGTGTGTGTGTGTGTGTGTGTGTGTGTGTGTGTGTGTGTGTGTGTGTGTGTGTGTGTGTGTGTGTGTGTGTGTGTGTGTGTGTGTGTGTGTGCGTGCGTGCGTGCGTGCGTGCGTGCGTGCGTGCGTGCAGACAGGGATCTTGTCATTTTATTGTCAGTGCCGTCAGGGTAGGATGACAGGGCTGTCACTGGTGTCGGTATGGCCGGGGGGACTGATGGGATAGAGGGAGACGCGCGTGACACTGAGCCCCAGACGGCGTCTCATCTTCATTCAGAGCTCAAATCCCATCGGACACACTGACTGCACGTAGACGTATCCTACTAAACAACGCATGTGTGGGTGCTGTGCACGCGTGAACGCGTGTGAAATACGCACGCCGCCGTCTTGCACGCACACAGGAAATAATAACAACGACATAAACACAGACATTGGGTAAACAGGTTGGCTGATGCGAAAATGCACGTACACACACGCACACACACACACACACACACACACGTGAACCTTACCTCACACAAACCCATGCACATGCAAACATTTTATATCCATTTCAACATTCCCTTATCTAAGTGTTTAACTCATTTACTGCCAATACAGATGCGGTTTCTGGCCCAGACCGGAAGCACTTGATCTAGGTTACTTTGGATTGTTTTCATCCACCTGTTTCCGCGGGAGTTTACTGGAGATTATTTGGACCACACTTCCGGTTTAACAGCAGACATACAAGCTCACGTCGTGTCGCAGATGCAGCCCGTTGTGAGCTTGTAAATCACACTCGGCTGCGGTGCCGGAAGCTCGGTACAACGTCTGCGCAATACACTATGGGGCGTTGGAAACCTGTGGATAAATTAAATCAAATAAAATTCTGGGGTTTCTCGGGCGGGGCAGCCTAGACCAACGGCTTTTTCTTAATGTTTACTTAATGTTTTGTTGTTGTGTGTTGTTGCGTGGTGCAGGACAACCACAGCATCGTGTTCCTGTGTGACCTGCACATCCACTTCCCCTTCAACATCCTGGAGAGCATCAGGAAGCACTGCGTGGAGGGACGGCTGGCTTTCGCGCCCATCGTCATGAGGCTGGGCTGCGGCAGCTCCCCGCTGGAGCCCGACGGTAACGGAACGCAGGGTTTCTCAAAGCGGGTGCCGCGGCACCCTAAGGCAGCGGCGACCCCCAAAATAATCATATTTTAATGTGCTCAAGACGCCTCGTGTTGCGAGGCGTTGTTGTGAGCGTTGTGAGCATGTACAGTAGATCTGCTCCAGTCCAGGGGTGCTGAAGAATAATCTGATAATATTTGGAATTCATCGATGTCACTTAAGTACGTTTAACGGATATTTCACCGTGACATACTGTATCTTATGGAGAAAGATTTGCATATTTATGTAGCGTAATATAAGATTTTGTGACCTGAATCAAAAAGGTTTGAAAACCCCTGGCTTAATGGATGCAACGCATCTACAAGAAGTGCTTCTCAGACCGTTTCATGTAAAGGAACGCCAAATGAATACGGTTGCTGTGGGGCAGAAACCTCTTATCTCCATATTTTAACTTTTTGTGTTTTTCGTGAATTAATGCCCTACTTGATCATAATGCAGCATCACAAAAAAGCATCAAAAGTAGAAGATCCGCAGGCTCCAAAAACACAGAGCAAAGCGACACGTTTTTGAGCTTGTCGAGCAGCTACTTTTGACGCTTCCTGAAAATTAGATATTATGAGGTTTCCACCCGACAGCCACCATATGTGTTTGGCCGCGGATCCCCATCTGAAAATATGTTGTGCCAGGGACCCCTTTAACACAATGTGTCTCCATATATCTATCCAGGTTACTGGGAGGTGAACGGCTTTGGTCTGTTTGGAATCTATAAGTCGGACTTTGACAAGATCGGAGGAATGAACACGGAGGAGTTCAAGGATCGCTGGGGCGGGGAGGACTGGGAGCTGCTGGACAGGTAAACCACGGAAGTGGTCCGTTTATCATGCCTTATATCAGTGGTTCTCAACCTTTTCAGGCCGCGACTCCCAAAATACTCATATTGAATCGGGGACCTCCCACCTTTACGAGCACTACTTGAGTTGGAAGAGTTGGGCATTACAATTTGTTTAACACAGTCCTACTGTGAAAATAGCCAATCTACATGCTCACAACGCCTCGCATTGCGAGGCGTTGTGTGCATGTAGATCGGCTATTTTCACAATTTCTGCCTCTAATATTTGACAATTTTTCCAATATTTAATTTGTCATTTTAGGGGAATTAGAAATGGTCTTAAAAGTCCTTAAATTGTCACTTTATGTTGGTTTGTTTACTGTCGAGAGAGAAAACAACATTGCACATTAAGTTAATCATCTGGGGGGACCCCCCAAAATAATTTGGTGACCTCCCCTGGGGGTCCCGACCCACAGGTTGAGAACCACTGCCTTATATTAAAGAAAAGGATCTCAATGGAAATAAGCCTCATCTTACCTGAATTTCCTTTTAGTTAACCGTGTACCAGTGAACTGTACTGTCATGAAACTGTACCTTTCCCTATGCAAACTTCTAATAAATACTTCAATCAATCAATCAATCAATCAATCAATCAGTGCTTGAGGTGTGCTGGAAAACTACTGCTTATTTTTTTTCTTTTTTCTTCGTATCAGCTTGGATGTTGGGTGGAAACCGCACATGTCCAAAACAGTTACGACAGAAACGATATGACAGTGCAGGGCTACCACCCATTCTAGCCAGTCAGTTGTGGCTCTCCTTTTAATTAATTTGGACTGTGTACAAATACGATAGCAATAAACCTAATGGTGCCAGCTCCACATGAATGGGGATATTTCTCCTTCAAGAGCAAGATGCTCTTCCTCCCATGTATTCTCCAGTCTTATGCCAGCTCTGAGTTGGCACAAGACTATACTAGTATCTCCCATACAACCTAAATCCCCAATGATGCCAGGTTTTTGGCAACCTGATTTTGGAGATAGACAATGCCTAAAAACCTCTCCAGGGCCTTGAGAGGTGGCATTCTCTGGTAAATCTTTATCCACAACTTTCCATCATCCCATGGTGCATTGTGCAGAAGGCGAGCTATTTCTGGCGCCGCAGCAGAGTGTGATCTACAAGCTCACAACGGTTGCAACTGCGACGCGACGTGAGCTTGTATGTCTGTTGTTAACCGGAAGTGTCCTGCAGATAATGCTACAGTAAAGTCTTGCGGAAACAGGTGGATACGTTAATAATTAATGTATAAATATTATCCTACAATTGAGTACCTGAGTGAGACGAATAACAGTCCATATATTATTTTTTTAATATAGATATTTTTTGATTTACCAGACTGTAAACCACAAACTAGTCATTTTTAATCTGTTAATTGTTAATGCACTCCCCCCTCATTTTGTTCAATTGTCTGTTTTAATGTTATCTGCTCCCTTTGTCTGCTGAATATTGCTTGTACGGACGTATACTGTTGTTCCACAAGCTGTTGGAGATATACTGTTTTTCCACTTTCCACAAGTATTATGTCTATAATTGCTAATATATATGAGTTAAGCAATAAAATCTATTTCAACAAAATGATGCTTTAAGAGTTTGACAGATTAAAAATATCTAGTTTGTGGTTTACAGTCTGGTAAATAAAATACAAAATAAAAAAATCTATATTCAAAATGTTAAAATATGGACAGTTTTTCGTCTCAGGTACTCAATTATTCCAGGATGATAAAATTACTTAAATGTGGAATATGCATATCTATTGCAAATAAAACATAAACATAAAACAACATAGACATGTCCTTCAGATGAAACATAGAAAGAAAAACAAAACAACAATATGGACAATATACCAAAGAAAGAAACAACAAAAGCATAAAATAAAAGTCACAAGAACTAAACCTCTGGGGAAAATATTGAATGAATATTGGATATTGTTGTCAAGTGCTGCCACCTACAGGTTGACATGTGCACGCTGCTACACCTTCTTGTCACACCACACACACACTCTGAATATACTTTTGGAAAGTGTGACTTTGATAGTGACAGTGACTCTTTCCATATGCCATGATACCCTCAACCCCATCCTCCCAACTTTTGTTTCTTATAAGTCAGTGGTAACCAGTGGTCTTTAGGGTAGTGGTTCTCAAACTTAAGTGGGGTCCCCAAATTATTTTGTGGGGTCCCCAGATGATTAGCTTAATGTCAAAGGTAAACAAACCAACATAAGTGTATACAAGATATCTGCACATTTATAAAGTGTCAATTTAAGGATTTTCAAGACCATTTTAATACCAACCTGGCCAAACTGTCAAATATATAAGCAAGAGGCGAACATTGTGAAAATAGCTGATCTACATCTGCGAGGCGTTGTGAGAATGTAGATCTGCTATTTTCACAATGTTTATCTGTGGAACCGAGTCACATTAAATGGATTAACCCTTGTAGGGTCTTCGGGTCACTTTGACCCGGTTTTCAATTTTCAACATCAAGAAAAAGTATGTTAAAATATGTTTTTTTCCATGAAACTTCTTCTGCTTGGCTTATTTACTGTACTAAACATGTGATATGAAAATGGTACATGTCATGCATTTGCAACACCCCCCTGTATCAACATATAACACCCAGGGTCTTCGGGTCACTTTGACCCGGCCATTGAAAGTGTATGCTAAATGGCTAATATTTAGACCATTTCTTTCTGAAAAAACATTGGACATATGGATTTTGGAGTACATAATTAGCTCACCATTACATACTACATTGATAACAATTCAATCAATATTATCTCCGCCAGGCCGGGATGGCCAAAAGTGAGAGATTATGTTTTCGTTGCTTCTGTCTGTGAACAGCTAATCTCAGTCACTGCTGGACCAGTCAGCGTGAAACTTTACATGTACTACCCCGGGAGGCCTATAGGAAGATATTCAACCCCAAATCGTCCTGTTATAGCGCCACCATGAGGCAGAATTGAGCAAAACAAGTTTTGGGGGATATTTACAATACCGATTTTCTCTTGTCATTTGATCAATGTCATGACCTACAGTATGTGTCACATTTTCTATTCAGATTGGCCACGATTCCATAGATGCTTACGATTTTTGCGGGAGTGACACATTTTGCTACCAAATGGGAACTTCATCCCTATGCCACTTTACAAATTCCAAGTTCCACAGCATTCCGACGTGATTTGTAGCATTTATTTAATTTTATTTTGAGTAGCCAATTATAGTTTACCCTCCTTTTCTCCCCAATCCAGTCCTTATGCCAATTGATTCCTCCCCTATGTTGTCACTGATATTGTATCCTACCGAATCACCTGACAGTGAGGAGCCCCCACCGAGAGGACGTAGGGCCTTCCTCCCTCCCAAAACCAGCTGCCGCCCAGCCTGGCTGTAGGAATACATGTAGTGACAATTATCACCCTCTCCGCCCAGCTTCCTTTCCCTTGAACAACAATTGTGTTTGCATAGATGCCCCACGATTGATTCAAATCCACAACCTCTGTAGTGGTGGCAAGGACACTGTGCCACCCGAGCACCTGTAGCACTTTGTGCAAATCAGAGTGGGACAAGAAATATTTGACATATAGTTCTTGATCAAATGACAATAGGGATAATATGTACTAATTGGTGTGAGGTTTGGACAAAGTCTATATGGTAATACCAACAAGATATTTTGCAAAGATCAGTCTCATGGTAGTGCTATAAAAGACAGATGGGAAAGATTTCTAGTGGAGTTTCTTTCTAGGCCTCCTGGGCGTATGTGTGCTAGGTTTGATGCTGAAGTGGTGCCTGAGATTAGCTGTTCACACAACGGCCTGATGGTGGCGCTATAAGAGGCCAATGTGAAGAATTTGGGGAGGAGGTTCTTCCTAGGCCTCCCGGGAGTGTGTGCGTGTAGTTTCACACTAATTGGTCCAACTTGCCTGAGATTAGCTGTCCACAGACAGAGGAGTGAAAACATAATCCCTCACCTTTGGCCATCCCGGCCTGGCGGGGATAATAAAAAAAAATATTGAATTGTTAGTAAAGTATTTAGTAATGACAATCAAATTGTGTTTAATATGAATTTTGGGGATTTCTAACTACTTTAGAATGGTTTAATATGAGCCGGGTCAAAGTGACCCGAAGGCCCTGGGTGTGACTAAAACACGAGGATCCTACGAGGGTTAAGGTTAGGTTAGGTGACACCTCCATTTAGAATAATGGAAGTCAATCTTCTGAATGGCAATGTTTCTGAATGGAGTAGTGTAACCCTGGCAGTGACCTGGTCTGCGTTTTAACCCCTGCGTCTCCTCCAGGGTGCTCCAGAACGGCCTGGAGGTGGAGAGGCTCCGCCTGAGGAACTTCTTCCACTACTACCACTCCAAGCGAGGCATGTGGAACGCCCAGAACAAGAAGACGCCCAAAGGATAACGCCTTATTCTGCCTGGGCAGACACTGCGTCGCTGGGGGCGAGGGACCCTCTATGAAAACCTCCAACTGCACATCCACCGTGTGTGTGTGTGTGTGAGAGAGACAACTGACACAGCAGGCCAGGTCACTCACTGCCTGACCCTGTTTGTCGTTTTGGAACTAGGCCCCGTCCCCCACCACCACCACCTGTAAAGGGATGCCTCGTTTTCTCCAAGGCAGGGAGGAAGGGGATGGGGGGACACTTTGTGTTTGTTTGTATGACAAACGTAAGCGAGTCCAAAACGGAACTTTTTGGAGTCTCTGCCATTTTTTACACAGATAAACTGGAGTGGTCGTCTTGGCCTCGCTGACTGACCTACGAGGAGAGACACGGAGTTGTTGTTCCTGTCTCGTGACATTTTCGGTGCAATGTTTTCAAATAGACTGTAAAAGCAGCTGTTTTGTGTGTGTGCGTGTGTGTGTGTGTGTGTGTGTGTGTGTGTGTGTGTGTGTGTGTGTGTGTGTGTGTGTGTGTGTGTGTGTGTGTGTGTGTGTGTGTGTGTGTGTGTGTGTGTGTGTGTGGCGCGCGCTCATGTGTGCGTGCGTGCGCGTGTATGTGTTTGTAATGACATGAAGGAAGCACCTTTTTCTAACGAGGCGCTGTGAAGACAACCTAAGATTCTTTTTTCTAACATGCCCTTACATTTTAAACTCATAGTATGTGTGCGCGTTGCGCGTGTGTGTGTGTGTGTTCCTGACATACATTTAGAGACAACTAACCAGATGAAACCAGTTGGCTGGTGTGTCCGGCATGTCCATTTGGGAACAAACCCCATCAGAATACACAGAAGTGTAGCTTTGGGGTCGGGTTTAGGTTGTAAGGGGGATGTGGAATGGATGCAAGTACAACGCAAACGTCCCCAGAAGTGTGCCATGTTGATCCCATAGATTCACAGGTGTGTGTGTGGGAAGGAGAAGGTCTGTGTCTTTGTGGTAGAACAGTGTTCATGCCTGACCGGCTGTAACATGGCCGAGGTGCTGAAGTTCTACTGACATCGTGAGACCCCCACAGCGAGAGACGACACCTCGGGGTCCGTGAAGAGGTCACCACCACCACCCAACGCTTTTCCAGATACACAGCTAACCAGTTCATGTTTCTCCCTCTCTTCTCTCCCTCTCTTTCTCTCTCTCCCCCTCCCACCCTGCACCCCTTTCTCTCTCTTTCACGTAGCGTTTCATCTTCCCATCTCCATCTAAAAAGAAAAGCCTTATCCTTCTTCTCAGTGTCACCCAAGCGTGTGTGTGTGCGTGTGTGTGTTTGTGTCTGTTGAAAACACTGTCGAATTTAGCCATCGCTGCTGGTTCGTAAATAGAAAGGTTTTAATGTGCCGTGCCCAATGTTCAGGCTGTCGCTGTTCATGACCAGACGATGAGTTTGTATTTAATTAACTGCAGGCTAATTCTGATGTCTATTTAAGTAGAAAGAAAAGAAACATGTAATCCTTGTTGTGGCCATTTAGAGAGGATATGAATCAGGAGGTGCACTAATATTGTTGGAGGGGAGGGGATGGATAATACATGCAGACACTGTACTGGCAAACAGTTTACACCCACTAACTGCTGAACCTGCTGAAGCTATGTTGTGCTCCGTTCCCTTCAGACCTCATCTAGTCAACTGGAACAAACTAATAACTGGAATAGGAGGGGTTGGTGGGACTTGGAACATACTAATAACTGGAATAGAAGGGGTTGGTGGGACTTGGAACATACTAATAACTGGAATAGAAGGGGTTGGTGGGACTTGGAACATACTAATAACTGGAATAGAAGGGGTTGGTGGGACTTGGGGGGGCTGGGGCGGCCTTCTCGTGTTTCCATTGAATGTTTTCGCCATTGTTTTAAGCCAGCAACTCCCAACGTGGTGGGCCGCGAGGAATATTGCAAGTGGGCCCCCAAATAATTGGTAAAACACTTGAAGATTTTATGGTCAGATGGGTGGGCCGTGAAAGTTTTTTCGAGACTTTCAAGCGGCCCCTGATCCAGAAAAGGTTGGGAGTCGCTGTTTTAAGCTTTTTACTGAGTATTGCTTTTTCATCCCCCTCCCAAGTAGTTGATTTGCAGGGTCTCATGTTCACACAAGGATACGGACAAGAGAAATCTGGGCTAACTGCACACTCTGCTTTTTGAAGCTTTGCAGAGAAGTGCATGTATGGGGGTGTGGGGTGGGCTTTGCTTTTTTCCCACAAATGTGTGCCTTTTTAATCAGGGTTCGGTTACAGGCAAGGTTTTTTTTATTTTATTTTTTATTTTTAAGCTATGCTGAGGACGGGAGGAGAGGGCAGGAACACACGGAAATATGAGATTATTAATCAGCAGGTTGTCATGTCACTGTACATTTTAGATATTAATGTTTGTTGAAAACAAAACAAAACAAAAACACAACAACAACAACAACAACAACAGCAGCGACATCTCCGCTGGATATTTGTTGCATTTCTCACAGAAGGATCCCCGCGGGGTGGATGGAGGGATGTATACGGACTCTCGCCGGACCCCCTGGACCGCTCACTTTTAAGGGATTTTTATTTTTATTTTTAAGCTGTCTTGTCCCGGCTGTCAGGGTGGGCCTGTGGTGTGAGAGATAACGACGGAGACACACAGACAGAGGTGGTGGTGGGTGGGGGGACTAGAAGGAGTTGTGATGGAGGTCTCCTGGCAGCTGCAAGAAAAGACCCCCGCAGTACCGACCGCCATGTGTTGCCATTAGGTTTGGCTCGAGGCCAAGCAGGATCCCCCCCAACGGCCTCTGTTTACTTAACACATTACCCAGTCCTAGCTGGGAGGTGAATGCGGATATTGCTCTTGTTTTTTGGAAACTTACACTGTAAAAGAGACATGTCAATTTAAACCCGGGGAGAGTG
Source organism: Nannobrachium achirus (assembly GCF_963921795.1). Taxonomy (NCBI): domain Eukaryota; kingdom Metazoa; phylum Chordata; class Actinopteri; order Myctophiformes; family Myctophidae; genus Nannobrachium; species Nannobrachium achirus. Next base: position 28,123,060 of record NC_137820.1, on the reverse strand, counting down.
CACGGGGTCCATTTGGTTTACATTTGTGCACTCTCCGGGGTCACAAATGAATGAATTGAGATGAGAACAGTCCGGGAGAGTTCAAATGTAACACTGAAAGTGTACATGTGGGTCCGTTTATCCAAACGAACACGTCACATTTTTGCGTTTTTTTCTTTTTTTTTCATCTGGATGGACTAAATAAGCCGGACTATTAGTATGGAAGAAAGCTAATGATCAGCTATGACTACATGATTGTTCAAAAAGCCCCCTCTGAGACCCCTATCCTCGCCTCTCTACAAAGGAAGAGGTCCATAAACTGTATTTCATTTAAACGTCAGACATGGGACTATTTAACGATAGGAGAAAAAAAATACATTACAATATAAGGACGTATATAAATAAATGATACAAAAAAAGTACATGAAAAACAGGAATATTATATTCCAAAGTAATTTCTGTGAAATTGTTTTGTAGAGAGAAGAGAAGAAAAAAAAGGTTTTAAGAATGTATTGTTCTTTTATTTTACATTCTTTATGTTTGTTTTTGTTTGGGAGATTTCTTTCTTTTTTCCGCAAATAAAGTTTTATTGCTTATGTCTCAAACATTCTTTGGACGCTTCTGTGATCTATTTTCTCTCGCCTGACTGCTGGAATGCTAATTAGTAGTTAATGTGAGACACCTGTCAAAAGCTGTCTTTCTCCCACTAAACACGTGGAGATACCCGGATGTTCCCATGTTGGCCACACGGGGGAGCTCCTTCTCCAGAGAGACCTGCTGAACGCGGTACTGACCTGACCTTGTGTACAGTATGTGAAAATAACAAGGCAGTTGGAACTGTTTGGTACGTATTTACTATTTATAGCCTATATTTTGGGGGGGGGGGGGGGGGGGGGGGTTAACTATTGCGTGTAAAATGAAACCAAATTGGTGGTTGGAGTTAAAATATTGTAGGCCTATTATTATCTAATTTACAACAAGTCTACACAATTAGAGAATAGTTAAAGAACTCGAACTGTTATTTTGATCAACTATAAAATAGTCTTTGTTTTTTGGGTGCAAGAGGCTAAATCTTAGCCTGACACTCAGCCTGAATTGACATTTTAGTGTGGTATGCTATGTCCAAAATACAGCTCCTGTAGGATTTTTGTGCCAAAATTGATTTTTCTGCAGATTTTGGTTCTATAGGGTCCAAACTATCAGAAAATGACGGGGGTCAAATTTTCCGACCCCTCCCTCATTTCCTGGGGGCGGGTCACTTCAGTTTTGGCCCTATTCGGCTATGTATTCCCAATTTCCCATAGTATTTTTTGCTAAAATTGATTTGTTTGCTGTTTTGGCTTCTATAGGGACCAAACTATCAGAAAATTACGGGGGTCACATTTTCAGACCCCTCCCTCATTTCCTGGGGGCGGGTCACTTCAGTTTTGGCCCTATTCGGCTATGTATTCCCAATTTCCCATAGTATTTTTTGCAAAAATTGATTTGTTTGCTGTTTTGGCTTCTATAGGGACCAAACTATCAGAAAATTATGGGGGTCACATTTTCAGACCCCTCCCTCATTTCCTGGGGCCGGGTCACTTCAGTTTTGGCCCTATTCAGCTATGCATTCCCAATTTCCCATAGGACTTTTTTGCAAAAATTGTTTTGTTTGCTGTTTTGGCTTCCATAGGGAACAAACTATCAGAAAATAACGGGGTTGAAATTTTCAGACCCCGCCCTCATTTCCTGGGGGCGGGTCACAGTTTTGGCTCTATTCAGCTATGCATTCCAATTTCCCATAGGATTTTTTTTTTTTGCTAAAATTGTTTTGTTTGCTGTTTAGGCTTCTATGGGGACCAAACTATCAGAAAATGACAGGGTTCAAATTTTCATACCCCTCCCCCATTTCCTGAGGCGGGGAGGGGGGGGGTTCAGTTTTAGCCCTATTCGGCTCTATATTCCCATAGATTTTTTTTTCTTCTTTTCTGTTTTGGCTTCTTTAGGGACCAAACTGTCAGAAAATGAGGGGGTTCACATTTTGCATGCAATTGAAGATGCCAGGGCAGAGCCCCTGTAGGAAGATCTTCCATGTGTCCCATAGCATGATCTGACGGAGGACGATTATTCTATCAAAGTTCTTATTGTTGATGCCATGGGTTTGCTTCAGAGCATGAAAAAGACAAAAAGCTGTCAGATCTTCAGGATGCATTCAACAAACGCATCATAACGATGATGGCTGGCTATGTTGAGGGTCAAGTTGTCTTTGATAGGTAATATTAGGTATATGGATCAGTCGAAAAACACGAAGTCTTCATCCAGAGTTCCTTGACTATGTCCATCAAGGAACTCCTGACTGTGTGATCAACCAAGGAGAAGTTGACATGTGTTAGGCCAGGGACTGCTTGAGTATTTCTCAAGGGACAGTTCTTTCAAGCTCGTTGTCATATATGATACCTTCATCAAGGGACATGATTTTGAGGAGGTGCACACATTGAAGAGGCTGCTGACACCAATCTCCAATTGCCCTGAGCCCTGAGCTTCCACCAATTGAAGAGAATTGGTGGAATTCAGAGAGTGGAGGGTATGTTCCAGTCAGGTGTCTTGCCCTCCCTGCTCCAAAGGCAATACTTGAGCTCATCACATGTAATGTGGGTGCAAAGCAGGTTGCAAGGGACAGTCAGTCTCTGCAAGTGCTATGGCACTGGACTGGAGACTTTGCCAACAGTATAAAGGCCCATTCTCACTGGGCCAGATTAACAGATAAATAAGTATCTTTCTCCATTCAAGTGGATGGTAAGACACAGATAAAAACAATATCTGTGACAGATATTTTCTTTTATCTGTATCTTACCATCCACTTGAATGGAGAAAGATATTTTTGTATCTGTTTATCTGGCCCAGTGGGAATGAGCCTTAAGGGAGGACATAGATAACAGTGATCATGAATAGATCCTGTATTTGTCTAGAATAATAACAGGTCAGAAGTATAAATGCTACCCCATCCTCCTCACTTGAACTGTTCCTACCTAAACTATTGAATATCCTCAGAATATACTGTGAAGTTGTGTATAAAGTACTGTAAAGTACTCCCCCCAGGATATGAGGGAGGGGTCTGAAAATTGGAACCCTGTCATTTTGTGATAGTTTGGTCCCTATAGAAGCCAAAACGGCAAAGAAATCAATTTTAGCAAAACACTCCTATGGGAATACATAGGTGAATAGGGCCAAAACTGAAGTGACCCCCTCCCCCCCCTAGGAAATGAGGGAGGGGTCTGAAAATGTCTACCCCGTCATTTTCTGATAGTTTGGTCCCTATAGAAGCCAAAACAACAAAAGATAAAATATGTTTTAGCAAAACAATCCTATGGGAGATTGGGAAAACATAGCCGAATAGGGCCAAAACTGAAGTGACCCGCCCCCAGGAAATGAGGGAGGGGTCTGAAAATTTTACCCCCATTATTTTCTGATAGTTTGGTCCCTATAGAAGCCAAAACAGCAAAAGAAATCTATTTGGCAAAAGAATCCTTTGGGAAATTGGGAAAACAAGGCCGAATAGGGCCAAAACTGAAGTGACCCGCCCCCAAGGAAATGAGGGAGGGGTCTGAAAATTTGACCCCCGTCATTTTCTGATAGTTTAGTCCCTATAGAAGCCAAAACAGCAAAAAAAGCCATTTGGGCAAAAAAATCCTATGGGAAATTGGGAAAACAAGGCCGAAAAGGGCCAAAACTGAAGTGACCCGCCCCCAGGAAATGAGGGAGGGGTCTGAAAATTTGACCCCCGTCATTTTCTAATAGTTTGGTCCCTATAGAAGCCAAAACAGCAAAAAAATCAATTTTGGCAAAAAATTCCTACAGGAATACATAGCATACCGCACTATTTCGTTTCACTCCCAAACAAAAAAATTAAAGGGGTGTGGCTAGCGATTCAGGGTCTGGAACTAGGCTAGCTAAATCTCATCAAATGGTGGTCATTTGCCAGTAGGCCTACATGGTAGGCGCACTATAGAAAGCGTGCGTATGACGTTTTGTAGGCCGATTTGGAGTTATCGGCCTACAAAACCAGCGCCATTGCTGAGGGGGGGAGGGGGGGGACCAATAAAAAAAAAACTAAAAAAAAAAAAAAAAAAAGCTGTAGTTGCTTCTTGTAGGTGAGGTGGTGGTGTGTAGGCTGGCTGTGTACATTTGTGTACATGTGTACTGACTAAAGAATTCAATCAATCAAATAACAGATGGCCTCAGCAGGTAGGCTATATAATACAAAACAATTAATTAAATTAACCAAAGACAAAACGGAGCAACAGGGCGACTGGAGAAAGAAAAATGACAACAAGATTTGTCACAAGATTTCCACAAGAGCTGAGTGTGTGTGGATCACTCTTCTCCTATCTCCCATTACAACATTCGATTGTGGTTTAATAAATAGGCTTAGGCCTAAAGAGATTATATTTTAATCGGCAATGCAACACCATTGACAACAGGTCCCGTACGTCTTACAATACACAGTGAAGCTCACTCGACCATTTCTCTCTCTCTCTCTCTCTTTCTCTCTCTCTCTCTTTCTAGCCTACAACTAAACAAACGGAAAATGACTTACCTCAGATAGAAAATAGCCTAAAAGCATTCCTTTCTCCCTGGCTTTTGTTTCAATGTTAATATTATAGATTTAGATTCCTAGGCAACCAACCAGCAGCATTGGACAATAAAGTCTACATTACATGATAAAGTAAAGTTTACACCGCTCTGACTTCTGACAGTGCCTGTCAATCAGTTCACACAGCTGCAGTATGTTAGATTGAGTAGACCTCACCACATGAAAGGCAGAGGCACGCATGGACTTTTAATAGCCTAATCATAAGCTAAATGCTCGGGTCTCTCTGAACCTCGGAAATAAACGGATTTCAGGACAATGTCACAGGTCTAAAAAACAAACAAAAAAAGAATCAGAACGGGACGGAACTGGACAAGACCATTACGGGGCCACTCGGGTTTGGTTTTGTAATTTGGCATAACAAATATATTTCTATTGAATATATTATAGGCTTGACCATTTCTCTCTCTCTCTCTCTTCTGTTGGATAATTAGAGAAAGCGCATATATCTGGCATGGCCGAACAAGGAACGCTGTCTGTCAGACAGACCCATGATGTTTACCAGGATAAGAAATAACACTAGAAAAGTTGTTATTTTGAGAGAGAAATGTCCCGCACACTTTGATATGGTTTATTTTGATGATAACTGTTGTAGCCTATACTACAATCTATCTCAATACATACAGTAATAGGATCGTCATGGGTAGGTTGTGTAAACGTTGTAGTGCACTTGTTATTATTAGCCTATTATTATTATAAGTGACATCCCTCGAGGATGGTGACGGGAAATACGTCATCTGGAGCGAAACTCCGCCTTACGCTAATTCTCTATACACCTGGAAAGGCATTTTTTGTTTACTAAACAGCTGAAGAGACCGTTACACAACTAGTTATGAGATTGATTGATTGATTGAATAGCCTACTTAATGTGGCATAGTGGTATAATTTAAGTTATTGCCAGACAACGCCACCGGGGGAGTTGCGCCCCCGGAAATAGTTATTTTAATTAAACATCTCAGGTTCAATAGCACACAAGTTCGTTTTACAGTAGTCAGGCAGAAACGTGTTTACCAAAGTACAAAACAGTTCTTTATTTAACTTGGCAGATAATTCAGCATTTCATCTCATCATCATTACATTTTTATAGTCAGTAACGATAAAACTGGAATTCAATACCATAAAAGGGGGACAGTGGAATGATAAGCAAATCAACAATAAAACACTATCATACTATCTATGGGCTGGTGTTAAGAGCGAGGGGGAAGGGACAGGTCGACATACCCAGGGAAGTGGTTCTCAAATGAACACAGCAAAACCAATGTAAAGAAAATAACTAAACTCAAACACGGCAAAATAACTCACAACCCTGGGTGGCCGTTCCTGTCCCAAACATAGGGCCCCAGCACCATAGCCTGCAATAGAAGAGACAATGGTGTTACAAGGATTCACAATAGTTCCAGGATATGGCTCACTACTGGAACTAAATAAAGGCTGTCTGTAGGAAAGGCCTGGTGCCGAACCCAAAACGATAAACACCAAGCAATGAACAAGAAAGCAAATAAACATAAATGGTAGCCGTAAAGCCGGAGGCCAGGAGCCGCCGTTTATGGACGGCGGTAGAGAACCACACAACGCTGTGTCCTCTGACCGGCGGCGAGGTAGTAATGGAGGAAGAGTATTCAGACCTTTGATTTTCGTAATAGTTGGTAACCTTGCGGTCAGCAAAGCAGCAGTGCCAGGCCCTGAAATAGGCAACAAGTGGCCCTATTAATTTACAAGTTATACTGCATAAAGATCACAGAAACAGGAACAGAGATGCACACCTACCACTTTAATGCGAGCGGCACTCACAGAGTCCCGTCTGCGCAGCGGCCCCCGGGAGGACGTTCGTAACTGGAATAATACAACAAAGCCCAGGTTTAGTCTGGTGCAGACACCAAACGAAACTATACTGCGTAGAGGGAGGACTATAAACATACCTAATGTGCGTGGCACTTAACGCCGCACAGAAGTGCAGGAGCTCAGATGCAGGAGCTCAGACGAGCGCTTGTAGCCTCAAAGCTAAAAGGCAACAAACGGTCACGGTCAAGTTCAAGTTCACTATGCAATGTACAAAAGGTATTTACTCGAACAGCAAAACCTGGGAACGTACCTTCTCTGAGCAAATGAATGTGTAGCTGCTGGAGCCCATCAGGCCAGCGCGAGCTGGAGGGCACCTTCAGTGTGCCCCACCAGCGAGAGGAGACAACCATCTAACTCACAGCTGAAGACCATGCTGCTTAAATACTGGTTTCAATCAGGCAGCTAACAAGGGGGAGGAGGATGGGCAATGGGAACCGACGCCCATACTGCTACAATCCATCCCCCCCAATTGCGTCGTCGACCCGACGATGACTCACCTAGCAATACCAAACATTTCATAAGGCTCACTAGGTGCAACAAATATAATCTATAAGGCACACAGACTGTGCATTGTAGCTGAAGCCCGCAGGCCAGCGTCGTTTGACACATTCAAACTCTTGAGGACACGAACACCACTACAGTTGCACCGCTCCTGAAGAGACGAGCAAAAACTGTCCAGCTTGTTAACAAGTGAACAGGCTGTAGTCAAACATTATGACTTGCTCAGCTCCTTGAGGTGAACAAAACAGAAAAGACTCACTTATGGAAGCACACAGAAGTGCGCGGACTGACTGAAACCCAACAGGCCAGCCATCGAACAGTTTTAAAACCTGGCGTATTCAGCCCCTCTGGAGGTGAACACAGCGAACCGACTAAACCCATTACAAGCCAGCCATTGAACCTTTTAAAACATGACGTATTCAGCTCCTCTGGAGGTGAACACAGCGAACCGACTAAACCCATTGCGAGCCAGCCATTGAACCTTTTAAAACATACTATAACCTGTTCAGCTCCTCGGGAGAAGAACACCACTGAAAACTCACTTATTGGAAGCACACCGAAGTGCGCGGACAAACTGAAACCCGACGGGCCAGTCAAACTTTAACATACTGACTTGCTCAGCTCTTCTGGAGGTGAACAAAATTGAAATGGACATTATGGACTGTTCAGCTCCTTTGAAAGTGAACTAAACTGAACAGACCCAACTTATTGAAAGCACACCTGAAGTGCACGGGCTGACAGACTAAAACCCAACGGGCCAGTCTACAAACTCTAGCTGTTCAGCTACTTTTGGAGGTGAACAAAACTGACGAGACGCAACTATCCTACACGGGGGAGGGGGACGCCATCGGGACCTACACTCCCTGGCAAAATGGCAAATCTGTGTCAGCCATTTTAACTGCTCCTGCTGTCCTTCAAGCACTGCCTGTCCATCAAAGGCGACAATACTACTACCTGGTTGTGCATCTCTCTGTTCCTGTCTCAATGAACAATCTGCCCTGAGCTGTGCTACCAGCTCAGCCTCCATAGTGGTACAGACTTTAAGACTTACGACCAGATTGAGTTTTACACGAGCCAGGTCCTACAGCGGAGACCAGGGAACCAGTCTAGGCGACCCGCGGGTCCTCCCCTCCACTGACAACTGCTGCTTTGCTTAAAAAGAACAAAATATCAGTTAATCAACAAAATACAACTCTTCTCCACCTTTTTTTTTTTTTTTAACTGGACTAACAAATTATACATCTAACTTAAATCACTGTGCTAACAGAACAAATGATCTAACAAGGGAACTAGAAAAGAAAAAAAAAATACACGTTTCTGCCTAGATAGTAAATCCTGCCGACCCACGTCAAATGTGGCATAGTGGTATAATTTAAGTTATTGCCAGACAACGCCACCGGGGGAGTTGCGCCCCCGGAAATAGTTATTTTAATTAAACATCTCAGGTTCAATAGCACACAAGTTCGTTTTACAGTAGTCAGGCAGAAACGTGTTTACCAAAGTACAAAACAGTTCTTTATTTAACTTGGCAGATAATTCAGCATTTCATCTCATCATCATTACATTTTTATAGTCAGTAACGATAAAACTGGAATTCAATACCATAAAAGGGGGACAGTGGAATGATAAGCAAATCAACAATAAAACACTATCATACTATCTATGGGCTGGTGTTAAGAGCGAGGGGGAAGGGACAGGTCGACATACCCAGGGAAGTGGTTCTCAAATGAACACAGCAAAACCAATGTAAAGAAAATAACTAAACTCAAACACGGCAAAATAACTCACAACCCTGGGTGGCCGTTCCTGTCCCAAACATAGGGCCCCAGCACCATAGCCTGCAATAGAAGAGACAATGGTGTTACAAGGATTCACAATAGTTCCAGGATATGGCTCACTACTGGAACTAAATAAAGGCTGTCTGTAGGAAAGGCCTGGTGCCGAACCCAAAACGATAAACACCAAGCAATGAACAAGAAAGCAAATAAACATAAATGGTAGCCGTAAAGCCGGAGGCCAGGAGCCGCCGTTTATGGACGGCGGTAGAGAACCACACAACGCTGTGTCCTCTGACCGGCGGCGAGGTAGTAATGGAGGAAGAGTATTCAGACCTTTGATTTTCGTAATAGTTGGTAACCTTGCGGTCAGCAAAGCAGCAGTGCCAGGCCCTGAAATAGGCAACAAGTGGCCCTATTAATTTACAAGTTATACTGCATAAAGATCACAGAAACAGGAACAGAGATGCACACCTACCACTTTAATGCGAGCGGCACTCACAGAGTCCCGTCTGCGCAGCGGCCCCCGGGAGGACGTTCGTAACTGGAATAATACAACAAAGCCCAGGTTTAGTCTGGTGCAGACACCAAACGAAACTATACTGCGTAGAGGGAGGACTATAAACATACCTAATGTGCGTGGCACTTAACGCCGCACAGAAGTGCAGGAGCTCAGATGCAGGAGCTCAGACGAGCGCTTGTAGCCTCAAAGCTAAAAGGCAACAAACGGTCACGGTCAAGTTCAAGTTCACTATGCAATGTACAAAAGGTATTTACTCGAACAGCAAAACCTGGGAACGTACCTTCTCTGAGCAAATGAATGTGTAGCTGCTGGAGCCCATCAGGCCAGCGCGAGCTGGAGGGCACCTTCAGTGTGCCCCACCAGCGAGAGGAGACAACCATCTAACTCACAGCTGAAGACCATGCTGCTTAAATACTGGTTTCAATCAGGCAGCTAACAAGGGGGAGGAGGATGGGCAATGGGAACCGACGCCCATACTGCTACATTAACAATTAGCAAATGCAGTAGCGTTGTTCCGACATCCCATTAGCCCGACGGTACCTAACCTTAACTTTAACCCTAACCTGAGTAAAACTATGCCTAAACTTAACCTTAACCCACATGGGCAGCCATTCAGGAGAGGATTGATTGATTGAAGACTTTATTAGAAGTTTGCATATGAAAAGGTGTAGTTCTAAGAGCGGCCATTTCTTGGGTAAACACAGCCTTACACAGGTGTTCTGATTAGACTATAGCATTAGTTCTATGCAATCAAATAATTGAAGCACCTGTGTTTTTACCCAAGAAATGTCCGCTAAGGACTACAATGACGTAGCCGCTGGCACACACACTACTGGTAGGCTACACGGTCAACTAAAAGGATAATTCAAAAAAGCTTTTGGGCTTGTATCAATAGGGGTCCTTTTTTAAACTCTTATAACATAGAATGACAAACAAATAGAACACAGTAGGCCTACTATGCAGCAAAATATCAAAAACACTGACCTAAAACAATGCATGATAAAAGGTATTTACAATAGAAATGTGTGTGTGTGTGTGTGTGTGTGTGTGTGTGTGTGTGTGTGTGTGTGTGTGTGTGTGTGTGTGTGTGTGCGTGCGTGGGTGTGTGTGTGTGTGTGTGTGTGTGTGGGGGGGGGGGGGGGGGGGGGGGGGGGTAAGGATAACATTTGTTTTCTTTTACTAGGTTCGAGTAGCAGCCACCTCTAAGTGGCTTTTCAGTGCTGTTTAAAGGAAGGTATGGATTTACACTCATTTAAGGCCTTGCTGCATAGCAGAAGAACTAATTTGACCCTTTTTTGGGCCAAATCTGGGTTGGATGTGATCTGTGGTGCTGTGCTGCCTCTGGTGTTGTAATTGTGAACATCCTTGACGTTTTGGAAGTATTTTGTTAGGTACCTGGGTATCTTTGTTGGTGTAGTGTATCTTGTACAACAGGCCCATTGCAAGATGTCAGCTACTGTGAGCCTCCCACCACTTAGAAAGTGATTAGCGGTAAGGTGAGCCCGAGATGGCAGGCCAAGCAGAAGCCTAATTAGTTTGTTTTTGGCTGTTTTGCGCCCTGTTTCTAGGGCCTTTGAGGCGTCACGATACCATACGTGGACTCCATAGTCAAAGTGGGGTTGAATGAGTGCTCCTGCTAGTGTCTTCAATGTATTTTGTCTGACCAGCGGGGCAATCCTCTTCCTCTGTAAAAGAAATACCCATTCATCAGCTTAAAATGTATGTTCCAGTTACAATATTGTGTCTGCTCATTTCTTTCTGTCATCTCTTCCAATTTCACTCGTTTATACTGTAAATCCTGTATGAGTTCTCCATCCTCTCCTGATTGGATAGAATTGGTATCCCGACTTGAAAATGCATTTTCTGTTTAACAAAGAGCTGGAGAGACAGTGACACTCATGTTACAGAAAGAAACTCTCTACAGCAGTGATTGCTATCAGAACATAGAGCTATTTAACACTAACCTCGCCCACCAGGCTTTCTGGGGGAAAGCCTGGTGTTCGTTCTCAACGGGCCGTTTGGTTTCCGCTAGAAGAAGCGGCGTCGCTTTGATTTGGTTCCCCCCGTTTGTTTCCCCAATCCCTATTAAAATGCTCGAGTAGCCTAGTGTAGTATTGCCAGTCGCCACGAGTTGGACTAAAAGATGCATATAGCCTACCAAACAAATTTTTCAAAAGCAAAACTACTCCGCATCAAGGAGTTTATTAGGTAGGCCCTAAAAGTATGTCCTTGAGCGCAGGGGAATTATTTTTGAGTTAAAACTGAATCCGGTTGGATAGTTCCGGCCAAATTGAAGTCTTTGAGTACTACAACATGACGTGTTGTGGTTTCCGCTCCCGACCGGTTACAACCCCGAAAAGTGAAGTGATCCCAGACTAATTTAACACATATTTTAACAACGGAATATCACTTGCCTACCCTACCTTTAACCCTCACTCAGATCTCCTTTAAATTAGGGGATTTCTTTATTATTAGATTTTGGAGGAAAGAGACAGTCACTGTCATTCAACCACCTTTTACCTTACTCCCCCCCTTCCCCCAACACACACACACACACACACACACACACACACACACACACACACACACACACACACACACACACACACACACACACACACACACACACACACCATCACACACACTCTCACAGTGAGTCAGGGCACCAGGCTGCAGTGAGTCTGTATGCAAACGTAGTTAATCAGACGGCCATTAACAGCTCAGTATAATTACAGCCAGTGAGGCTGCGTGACGGGACATGTTGTGTGACTTATCCCAGCACATTCTTCTGCTCGCATAATTATAAACTAGCTTTTCTCAAGGAAGACATCATCATCACACACACACACACACACACACACACACACACACACACACACACACGCACGCACGCACGCGTGTGCGCGCACATGCTCTCTCTCTCTCTCTCTATAAAGGGATTATATAGGACAATATCTGTATCTTATAGGGCTCAAACAAATCCCAATGGAACGGTATGAAAATACATTCGATTCTTAAAGGATTTTTCTAATTAAATGTATCTTCTGGCAAGAGTTCCATCTGGGGGCCCTACACGGGCTGTATTACTGCTAGTGACAGGTATATGAAGTAATACAATGTGGGGGAAACTTTCTAAAGAAGATCATAACGTGTCTGCTTCTCTCTTTATGCTGCGTTAAAACAAACACTCTCCCGGTGCCTGTTGCAATCATTTCCGCACAGTGAGTTAACTGAGTTTATTCTAAAGTGATTTAACCTTGCAGTGGTCTTATTCATTCTCGTCTCTGTCGGGTGGAAACCTCATGTGTCCGAAACTGTTGCTTTTCAGGATTTAAATTCAAAAGCATCAAAAGTAGCAGATCTACAAGCTCAACTCGCGTCGCGTTTCGAGCTTGTGGATCTGCTAATTTTGATGCTTTTGTGTGATGCTGTAGTGTGATCAATTATAGGGCAGTGTTTCTCAAATGGGGGTACGTGTACCCCTAGGGGTACGCAGAGGTACTACAGGGGGTGCTTGCGAGAACATGGAAAATGGAAACATTTATGTTACTGTTATGTTTAATGATAAAACATTGACAAATGTATGTGAACGTGCTACTCTGTATACGTAGCTTTAAACCAAATTAAGTACAAATGTCACTGTTACTGAATAGGAAACAGGCTACTTACTTTTATTTTCAACATATTGACATAAAAACTGGACTTTTGATGTCAGTATTTTCTAGTCAAAATGTTGTCGATTAGAGCAGTGTTTCTCAAACTACCAAATTTCAAGGTATCCCCTTAACTCTGACAGTGTACAAATTGAACTGATTCATTTGGTTCCATTTGTACACTGTCAGAGTTACAGACTTGTATTGGGTCACTGGATTAAAGGGGGGAACTTGGATTCAGCAATCAGGAAAAGGGGGTACTGAAGCCCAAAAAGTTTGAGAACCACTGTTATAGGGTGTTGATTTACGAAAAAACACAAAAAGTTAGAATAGGCTATTGGAGATGAGAGGTTTCTGCCCGACAGCAACGATATGACCCATGCTGAGATTAAAAACAAAGCACCATTATTGAACGCCAACAGTCGGGGGATTGAAGGCTAACAGAACTGACGTGCGGCACTAACACATCTAATCATCTGCAGATTGTATTTTGTTTTAGGTTACGTTGTTGTCGAGCTCCCACGCGGTTTTAAATCCATCCACGTGTAACTCCAGCGGTGGAAGAAGTAATCAGATTGAGTAAAAGTATCAGTACCACAAGTGTAGAAAGACTGTTACAAGTAAAGGTATACTGTATTCAAAACCTTATTTGAGCGACATTGTAGATCTGCTATTTTCGAATGGACGAAGTAGAAAGTAGGCCTTAAAAAGATAATGTTGTAGTAAGCCTTGCCGAGCCATGAGGCCCATAGGGCAGGGGCCTATCTCCTGTTTCTATAGCGTGAGGCAGCTTTATGTACAAGTACAGTAGTTGACATGATGTACAAGTACAGCCCCTGGACGCTAGTATGTCGCAGGGAATTAGATAATGTACCATATCGTCGTTGTCGGGTGGAAACCTTCAACCTTGTATCTCCAAGTTTCAAATGTGTATGTTCTTTCGCAAAGTAAAGCCCTGCTTCATCGTACAAGGCCTTAGCACAAAAGTAGTGAAAACAGCAGATCTACAAGCACACAACGCCTAGCGGTGCGAGGCGTTGTGTGCTTGTAGATCGGCTGTTTTCACTAGTTTCACGGTATTGGACATACAAGGTTTTCACCCGACAACGATGATATGTATTTCGTAATAATATTCTAAGTAGCTATTCATTTAAGTTTTCAAATAATAATAGTGGAGTTAGTAGTGGAGTAAAAAAGTGCAATATTTTCCTCTGAGATGTAGGCTAGTAAAGTAGGAGTGTAAAATATTGAAAACCTGACATACTCAAGCAAAGAAAAAGTACCTCAGAATGTTACTCAAGAACTTGAGTCCCAGGGCGTACAAATGGAACCAAATGCGGGTCCATTTTGGTTCTATTTGCACACCCTGGGGATTAAATTTTTGGACAGAGGGGAGTTTTTCCCTCAGTGTGACTTGGCTTAATGCTTGGCCCTGAGCAGCACACGCACTCCACTCCAGAGATCACGATGGAAGTGATGTCAGCACCGACCGCAGCTACACAACGGCCTGGATGAGGCAAGCGCTAACCTCCTGTGATCACCCCCCCCCCCCCACCACCCTATGTACCCCATGTTCCCTCTGATCTCATGAGCTCTGGCTGAGCCTCTGCTACAAACCAAACATGGTGGTTAACATCACCATGGCCTTTACAAGAACTCCTGATCCCTCCTGCTCTCTCTCTCTCCACAGCCCTATACTCACGACTGACTGACTGACTGACTGACTGACTGACTGACTGACTGACTGACTGACTGACTGACTGACTGACTGAAAGGCTTTACAGTAAAAGCAATTAATCACATTTCTGTGTGTGTGTGAGTGTGTGTGTGTGTGTGTGTGTGTGTGTGTGTGTGTGTGTGTGTGTGTGTGTGTGTGTGTGTGTGTGTGTGTGTGTGTGGGGCGTGCACGTTCATGCTCCGTGACTGTGAGTGAGTGACTGCGTGAGTGAGCGAGTGAATGTCTAATATCTCCTTCAGCTATTTAGTCATTGTGGCTTTAGCATTGTGGGAACGGTGGTGTGTGTGTGTGTGTGTGTGTGTGTGTGTGTGTGTGTGTGTGTGTGTGTGTGTGTGTGTGTGTGTGTGTGTGTGTGTGTGTGTTATACAGTCAGGGGGGGAGTCACAAGGGGGGGAAAGTGGGACTGGGTTACTAGTCGTAAAAATGTGTGCAAATCTTTGAATATGTGTATTTTTAAGCGAACATTTGTAACATTTTGCTTTTGAGGGGGTCCCTGGAACTAAATATTTTGAGATGGGGGTCCGTGGCCAAATACATATGATTTGGGGGTCCTTCACATGAAAAGGTTTGAGCACCATTGACATAGAAACATAGGTTTTTCAAAAAACCTTAGAAGCTTGCACAAATTTTCACGATTTTTCAAAAATAGCAGATCTACAAGCTCGCAGCGCGGCACTCGATGTCGCACTGTGAGCTTGTATATCTGCTATTTTTCAATAGTTAAAGTATCCAGGGCCCAGAATTTGGTGTGACACCCCTCTATACAGTCATGCTGACCAGAACAGTATATTATATAATGGTGCTGGACTTTGTCCCATTCTCGGGGGTGGGGGGTAGCTGGGTGGGGGTGTGGGGGGGTTGCACAGTATCGGGGGAGACACGCCCTAGCGGTGTGTGTGTGAGTGTGGAGTGATTAGAAGCAGCTCAGTGCACTTTTATGGTTTATTTCCTCAGCCATGTAAAGCATGATGCAATAACTCACCTGAAACAGCAAACTAGGCCAGAGAATGGTGCGACTTACTTTCCAGAGGTTTCTAACCATTAAAGGGGTAGTTCACGCCAAAAATGACATTAATTCTATGAATTTTATGACCGAGTCTCCTGTCGGTCACCAAGTTATTGGCTTAGGAATGCAACAAAAACAAAAACAAAAAAATCTCCACAAATTCAAGGCTTCATTGATAGAAATTACGTAATTATTTGGTGAACTACTCTTTAAAGCCTATACAGTAGACTAAACTCAACAACAGGGATGCTATCAGGGCTCAAGTGGTTTTAAGAGGATTTTCTCACATTCTTTGCTTCTGGGTTGCTTTCCATTCAGTAGGCTTAGCACCCAGCTGCTATGATCACAACCAGAAGAATAAAGGCAACGAATATACAGGCAGACAGACTGGCAGACAGACAGACTGGCAAAGCACCTGGAATCATGCTATATTATTATTATTTCAAAGACAAACCCTTTGTTTAACTTTTCCTTTTATTCCAATGGACGTTTAAATGCAGACAACCTTTTCAAATCAAAGCACCACACTGCCCTACCTCAATACTAAAGGTCAATGGGTCAAGGGTGCAGTTTATTGGTGTGCCAATACATGTTTTTTTTTTTTTTTTTTTTAGTAGCCTGTGAGTAGGTTTTGCAGTCGTCCACTGTCTATACCTTTTGCGGATTTTGATTCCTGTTTTTGTCACTGTCAAGTGGAAACATTCAAAACTATTCCTTTTAAAGATTCAAATTCAAAAGTATCAAATGGAGTAGATCTACAAGCTCAAAACATGCCGGTTCGTTTTGAGCTTGTTCATCTGCTACTTTTGATATTTTTATGATCTGCTCTACTTTTGATACTTTTATAATCAAGTAGGGCGTTAATTATCGAAGAAAAAAACAAAGTTTGAATGTGAAAGTATGAGGTTTCTGCCCGACAGGTACCATGACATGTAGGCTAATTAGTGGATTTGGGTGTTTAACACCTCACTGAGAAATCCCATTGTTCTTGATCCCTTTTCCTAAAATCATTATACTAAGGGCTTTTTGCAGGTTGAGTTGTGCTGCTGGTTTTGGGTGAGAGATCACTAGAGGTCAGCTAATGAGGGCAGGAAGCCTCAGACCCCCTGCGGTCTGCAGACACAGATAACATGCAGTCAGCTCACAGAGTGTCAATCCAGGTTCCAGCCTGGCTGGCCTAGAATTTACACACACACTCGTTAATTTGTTGTTGAGATAATTGATGACACCACCATGCATACAGTGGAGGAAAGTAACTAAGTATATCGTCGTTGTCGGGTGGAAATCTTGTATGTCCAAAACCGTTTGTTTTGTATTCATTTTAAAAATGAGTTAACTAGTGAAAACAGCCGATCTACAAGCACACACCGCCTCGCACCACGAGGCGTTGTGTGCTTGTAGATCTGCTGTTTTCACTACCTTTGTGTGACGGCCTTGTCTGAAGAAGCAGGGCTTTGCTTCGGGAAAAAACATACAAATTTGAAACTTACGAGATACAAGGTTTCTGCCCGACAGTGACGATATGCATCACATTTAGACACTTTTATTTAACTATCATCATCAATATTTAATATCAATGGTCTTTTGTCAGGTGTCTACTCTGAACAAAACACAAATAACTCACAGTCTTATTCACATTACCAAACCAGACGGGCAAGGTAAAGAATACAATAAAATAGCCTTTCTTTGACCCCTTCAGAATAAGACAGCAGGGAACAAGGACTCCTGACAAATTATACTTGGGAAAATGTTCTTGTTTGACGATGCTGGCAGGCCGTTTATAATACAATTTAGGAACGACGCCGTGGGCCGTATTAAATGTGTCATCTGGACGCATTTTGGCCCCCAGGCCGCACTTTGAACACCCCTGGGCTAGGCCTACTTCTGCAAGGCAAATGTTAATTGTACTTTTTACTCCACCACAATTATTTTAATGTCATTTATTTTATTTTCAAGTTTGCAGATTTGTATTATTAATACAAAACATAGCCTATAAATTAATCAATGAAGCCTTCTTTTATGCTTTGTCTCTTTCGAAAATAGCCGCAACAAACTCAAGGCATTGCATAATATGCATAGGCTATACCAAATTGTGTCTGAGTCCTTAATTGAAAAGGATCACAGATGCCACACTGTCTATCAAGCATGCAGGGGGGATTAACCTGCCAGATGTTTACATTATACTCCCCTAAAGCATGTGTAGCATGCTGTGATTGGCTCCTGTGAGAGTCTATCCAGTGGTGGAAAGTAACTAAGTACATTTACTTAAGTACTGTACTTAAGTACAATTTTGAGGTATTTGTACTTTACTTGAGTATTTCCAACTTCCAATACCTTTACTTCTACTTCTACTCCACTATATCTTGGATTCAAACATTGTACTTTTAGTTACTAGGTCTAATTGGTAGATTTTGATTATTATTACAAAACATAAATTAACCATTTCAGCCATATATTAATGTTGTCCATTTGAAAATAGCCGATCTATTAACTTGTAGATCTGCCATTTTGAAAAGTTGTTTGTACATTTGAAAACTTGTGAAATGGGACATTGATTCTACATAATGAGTAGCTACTTAACCTACTTTCACTTTTGGTATTTTAAGTAGCCTACATTTTGATGCCAATACCTACTTTTGTACTTTTACTCATGAAGTACATCGTGAATCCCATACTCTTACTTCATTGAACAGAGTATCTCTGTATTGATACTTTTTTCCAGAGGCGTCAATTGGGTATGGCAAGGTATGGCAGCTGCCATACCTTAGCTACAGGGGGAAAAAATAAAATGTACTTCTTAAAATAAATTCATCGGTGCAAGACACCAGTCATGTTGCCATACCTTAGCTGAACTGACGTCACGCCACTGCTTAAGCAAAAAATTAGAGTACTTTTTCCACCAAGCTGATTGGTGCTCCTGGTAGTCCGGCCCCTCCAGCAGCACATCTGCATCGGCTCCACTCTCTCACTCAGAGCAGCAGTTCAGATCATTACGCCGGGGCTGGCTGTCGGTGACTGAGCAGAGCGCAACAACAGAGTGGCGTGCTATTTACACTTTTCCCTCAACAGTTAAACCAAACAAACGCGGTTCAGTTCGCTGAAAAAGGATATTAATACCGGACTCTATCAACGAACGTTGCTCTGTTGTTTCCTGAGCTGGGAGGAGCGGGTTCGGTTTTTCTACACCGAAGGAGAGAAAGTTTAAATCCCCGCGGAGAGAGAGAGAGAGGTGAGCGAGGTGTGCGTATTTGCCGGCTTCAGTCTCTTTTCCTTGTGTGTCACGTTTATAGAACGTGTGGATTCAATCAATCATTACATTTTGTCTAATGTAAAGGTGCCTTAATGTCAATGCGATTGTTGCTTTCTGCCTGTGCCTCTGAAG